>NC_091301.1:44645528-44701212 GCF_038502225.1 Cherax quadricarinatus | reverse complement strand
GTCTCACCGTCCACCCCACCCCCCTTCTTCCGATGCAGCTTATCCTGGCTATCTCGATAATATGCATCCTTCCTCCCAGACCTCTGCGCTGGCGTCAGGACGTCATCTGAGTCTGACGCTGCCGCCCTCTTCCTCGTGACGCCCTCCACCGCCATGCTGTCTTCCGACGATTCCTCACAGTGAACGTCAACCGCTACTGTGTCATGTTGCACAGAGCACGGTGACTCCTCTCTGTGCCTGCTGATTTCCTCCTTCCTTCTTGTGCCTGTCCCGACACTCTCTCCTTGCAACTCAGGAACCATCTCTCGGACTAAGCCATCATCCTCCCCAGAAGGAGGTAAAGTTTTCAATACCTCATCGAGCTCCTTCTCCAGCTCCCGCACCTCCTGCTGGATGAGCACTTCCTCCCCTGTCACCGGCAAAGTGGCCATTTCTGGCTCCACACAACTCATGCCTCGCCCATCATGCACCACAAGGGAATCCTCAACAATTTCACTCCACAGACGGCCATCTCCTCGGTTTCCCTTGGAACTCTCCACTACGGCATCCACACCTGTAACTGGTGCTCCACCAGTCTGTGCCGTCCCCCTCCACTGTCGCCCACACGTCGCCGCCATGTGATCGTACTCCCCACACAGCCTGCATGTACGTCGCTGCCCAGCATACGACACTAGAATTTGGGTCCAAAACTCCGTCATCACGACGTAGAACGGGATTGGATGCCTCAGAGTCATTTTGAGGGAGAAAGTGCCCTCCGGACGTCCCATGTATGCACCTGCCGCCCACTTGCCTTGGGTTGCCAGATGCACGGTACCATAAGCTGCAAACACGTTCCTTAAGTCCTCCTCGTCAGCCTCGAAGGGGACGTTGCGCAACTTCACCCATGTATAGTGGCGAGAGATGTCTATGAGATGCACTCTGACAGCTGGGGTTGCATCTATACTCACATGCTCGAATTTCTTCACCAACGACTCATACACAGCCGTCGAATTTAACTTGACGAAGATTCGATAGGCCCCATTCAGGGCCACACCATATACCTCATCATCCTGTACTCCATACGTCTCTCTGATGATTGTCGGAAGTAACACCTGCGCCATAGAGGGGGAAATCGCCCCCCGAAGCAGCTCAACGCCGACAGTGTTCACCCTATGCCGGATACTCAGCGCCATGTTGTTGCTATGAGAGCTCTCCTGACAAACAGCAGAGGGGTGCAGAGCACAACCACGCTCCACCGCAGTCAGGCAGCTAAATGTTAGAATTACCATTAGTCAACATGGCATTCAGTCATAGACGCAGGATCAACACTGTCGGCGTTGAACATCTCAGTGGGGCGATAACGCCAGTTTCAGCCCAGGTATTACTACCTAAAATCATCAGAGACACGTATGGCATTCAGGATGGAGAGTTGTACGTGGTAGGGGTAGCACTGAACGGAGCACATAGATTTCTTGTGAAACTGCTCTCAGCAACGGTTTATGAATCGTTAGTCAACCGTTTTCAGGACGTAAGTCTTGATGCAACACCAGCTGTTCGTGTGAGGATGATCGATGTATCCAGACATTATACATGGATTAAACTGCGTAATGTCCCCTTTGAGGCTGATGAGACAGACATCAGAAAAGTTTTTGAGGAATACGGAACTGTTCATTTGGCCCAGCATGGTACGTGGGTGACGGGTGCCTACGTAGGTCTGCTGGAGGGCACTTTTAACCTAAAAATGACGTTGTGACACCCCATACCGTCTTACGTGTACCTAAAGGAATTCAGGACACAGGTCATGGTGTCATACGCTGGGCAACGACGTACATGCCGACTATGTGGGGAATATGATCACATAGCGGCGGCGTGTGGGAAGAGGCAACAAGCTCCTGGCCCAGAGGCGGAGGCACCCGCTTCTACACCGGAGGAAGCAGGTGATGCTCAACGACGTGAAGGAGGGCGTGGTCGTCTATGGAGAGAGATAGTGGATGAGGCGCATAAGGCCGGGGGAGAGGGTGAGGCCCTTGACCAGTTACCTGGCCCAGAGACACTTCCAGAGGGTCGAGATGAGCAAAAAGTACAAGAGGAAGTGTTGGAAATTGAGGAGGAATTAGCTGAGGTTCTGAAGTCCTTGTCACCGCCTGAGGAGGTGGCTGCACCTGGAAAGGTGGTAGTAGACGAGGTGAAGGATGTGGTGCATCAACAACAGGAGAACTATTCAGACGACGGGAGTGACAGCGCGACTGAGGTGCCACTGAGATCATTGCAACAGTGTACAGTGGAGGTTGAGGTACATTGTGAAGCATCCCCAGACCAAGCTATGGAGGATGCGATTGTCACAAGAAAGAGGGTTGCTGCGTCGGATTCAGATGATGTCCTAACGTCAGTGCAGTGGCCTAGGAAGCAAATATGGGCAGAAGGTGAAGGTAGTGGTGGCCACGACAGGAGGCACCGAAAGAAGTGGGGAGGGAGAGAGGGAAGTGTGCAGGTGACAAGTGGACCCATACGTTCTGATGCCCATCCGAAGAGTAAAGAGAGGAGGCAGGGGTGGAAACTTTAATAGGCCTCCGGTGTATGACAGTAAACGTTAATGGTTTGTGTAATAGTGTAAAGAGAGAATGGTTTAGAATGTTTCTGAATAAATTTAGAGTGGATGTTGTGTTCCTTCAGGAGCATAATTTTAAGGAGGGTAGGGTGTTGGAGGTGGTGGGGTTTCAGGTGGAAACCCTGCCATCTGCACATTTGAAAGGAGGGGTGGGTATATTAATTAGGGAGGCGAGCCCGTTTGTTTTTCAGAGAAGTGGGTGGGAGGGGGAAGGGTGTTGTGCATAGATGGTTGGTGGATGGGCAAACGTGTGGCCTTTATTAGCGTATATGCGCCTGCAGAGAATAACGTACAGGTGAAGCAGGAGTTTGTGTGTGAGGACCTTGTGTTGTTTTTCTGTGCACTACCGGAGGTGGCATTAGTAGGAGGTGATTGGAACTGCATTATTAGGAGGGCTGATGTGGAACCGAAAGGGGCAAGCTATGTGTCGGTGACCCTAAGAGATTTAATGAGGGATATTAGGTTACGGGACGTGTTCGAGGGGGGAGCGTGGGAGACAGAGCATATGTTTGTTAGGAGAGAGTATGCAGCGAGGTTAGATAGAGTGTATCTTTCTCACGGGGTTGTAGTGCGATCTTTCAAAACTGTTGAAGTTGCATGGTCGGATCATAGAGCAGTGTTGGTGGAGGTTGGGTGTGAGGCACTTGCGGAAATATACAGGAGTTACTGGAAATTAAATATAAGTGCATTGAGTGATGGGGAGGGGTTAGAGGGATTTTCTGTCCTATGGAAGGAGCTTAGCGAGGAGGCACAGGGAATGGAAGATGTCGTGCAATGGTGGGATTGTGTAGCCAAGGAAAGGATTAGGAAATATTATGTGGGGGTGGGCAAACATATAAATGATTTAAAATATGGACTTTCAAATTATTTAGAGGACAGGTTATGGGGTTGTTATGGGCAGGAGGCTGTGGGGAGCAACTATCCTATGGATGAAATTGTCGAGGTCAAGGGGAGACTGAGGGAGTTACAAAATGAGAGGTTTCAAGCAGTAAGGGTGCAGGCAGGAGTAGAGAAGGTGCTTTGGGGAGACAAGCCATCGGCGTGTGTGTTGTAACGTCAAAAACAAAGACAGCAGGTTACAGCTATTCCGAGGTTAGAGGTACATGAGATGGCGGGAGGTTATAGGGTGGGTCAGGAGATACGAACTACAAAAGGAATGTGTGCGTATGCGGATAAATGGTATGAAGGGTATTGGACAAGTGGGAGGGTGGGGAATGTGACTTTAGAGAAGGTGTGTGAGTATGTGACGTGTAATTTAGGGAATAGTGATAGGAAGGCTTTAGGGAGGTAATAACGGAAGAGGAAATAGAGTTGGCGTTAAGGGGAATGAGGAAGGGCAAAGCACCGGGAATAGACGGTCTCTCCGCTGAATTTTGTCTCCAACATTGGGAGGTGATAAGGGGTTTCATGGGTAGGTTATTAAATCAGATGAAGGAGAAGGGTGTGATGGGGGACAAGCAAGCAACAGCAGTTGTAGTGTTGGTTCAGAAGGGTAAGGGGCAGCACACCCTCAAGGAGTACCATGCCATATCTCTGTTATGTGCTGATTATAAGTTGTTCGCTAAAGTCTTGGGTAATCAGTTTAAATGTGTGGTAGGGAGAGTGGTTTCGAAAATGCAGTATGGTTTGCCTGGAAGGTCGATGATTGAAGGTCATGGAATACTGAGAAGTTTTGTGGAGTTAAAAGAGGGGGGAGGGAGGGCGGCGTTGTTGGCTTTAGACTGGCAGGGGGCCTATGACAGGGTGGAAAGGGGAGCATTGGGAGCTATACTTGGGAGGCAGGGTTATGGGGAAGAAATAGTTAATTGGGTAACCACATTGTACAAAGGAGCTAGGATGAGGGTACAGATTAACGGATGCTTGGGGGAAGAGATTGTAATGGGTAGGGGACTTAGGCAGGGGTGTCCCATGTCACAAATATTGTTTGCGTGCAATCAGGACCCCTTCTATAGAATGGTTGAACGTTGTGTATGTAACACGAGTGGGGGTGTGGGGGACGTGGGGAAAGTGTGGCCTGGAATAATAGGATATGAAGATGATACAACAGTCTTGGTTCGAGAGGGGATGGCGTTGGGGGTTTTGGATGATGTTTACCTGGAGTTTACCTGGAGAGAGTTTCGGGGGTCAACGCCCCCGCGGCCCGGTCTGTGACCAGGCCTCCTGGTGGATCAGCGCCTGATCAACCAGGCTGTTGCTGCTGGCTGCACGCAAACCAACGTACGAGCCACAGCCCGGCTGATCAGGAACTGACTTTAGGTGCTTGTCCAGTGCCTGCTTGAAGACTGCCAGGGGTCTGTTGGTAATCCCCCTTATGTGTGCTGGGAGGCAGTTGAACAGTCTCGGGCCCCTGACACTTATTGTATGGTCTCTTAACGTGCTAGTGACACCCCTGCTTTTCATTGGGGGGATGGTGCATCGTCTGCCAAGTCTTTTGCTTTCGTAGTGAGTGATTTTCGTGTGCAAGTTCGGTACTAGTCCCTCTAGGATTTTCCAGGTGTATATAATCATGTATCTCTCCCTCCTGCGTTCCAGGGAATACAGGTTTAGAAACCTCAAGCGCTCCCAGTAATTGAGGTGTTTTATGTTGCGCAACTGTTTGGAAATGCAACAGGGATGCAGGTAAATAGCGAGAAGTCAATGATCATGGGGTTGGGTGATTGGGTGGAGGGGGGGAGATGTAACGTTGTGAGGAAACAAACGGTGTCTTTAAAAATTTGTGGTGTCATGTATAAGAATGACTTGGACGCTGCTCGAGACGGAAACTCAAATAGATTGATGGAAAGGATTCTGGGGCGTCTGGGTGCATTGCGACCTCATCATCTGACTCTCGTGCAACGAGTGATTGTAATAAATGTATTATTGTATTGTAAGGTTTGGCACGTAGCAGCCGTGTTCCCAATAGCAGGGACGGCGATTGTGGGAATTCTGAGACGGGTGTTTAACTTTTTGTGGAGTTCAAGGTGCGATTGGCTGCGGAGAGAGGTTGTAATGTTACCTGTGCGCCAGGGTGGGTTGGGGTTGATGGATCTGAGAAGAAGAATTAAATGTGTGTTTCTTAAATGGGAGGTTTTGCGCGAAGGAGTGCGGGGGGGATGGGCAGCTGGAGAAAGTACATGATAGGTTGGGTAAGTTGTATGGTGGTGTGGAGTTGAGGGAATGTGAAACTGTTTTGAGGGCTTTGATATTGGTTAGAGAACCCAGGAAAATTCGAATATGGGTTTTGTGTAGGTTGCTTGGAGAAAGGATTGTTGTACCAGTTGAGGGATTGTTCCCCATGTACGCATGGAAGAGTATTTGGTATAGGTTTAGTAAATTGAAGTTAAAGCCTAGGGTGAGGGAGGTAACGTATCGTTTTATGCATGGCATACTACCGTCGGGGGAGGAACTAAGAACCAGAAGGGTAAATGTGGGCGGGAGGAGCGGAATCTGTGGGGAGGATGAGACGGCGTTCCATGCAGTAAACTTTTGTGAGGGACTGGAGGAGAAGGTGATGGTGAAGGAGGAAATGATGGTGGAGGAGACGGTGATGATGGAGGAGAGAGTGATGGTGGAGGAGAGGGTAATGGTGGAGAAGGTGATGGTGGAGGAGGAAGTGATGGTGGAGGAGAGGGTGATGGTGGAGTGATGGTGGAGGAGAGGGTGATGGTGGAGGAGAAGGTGATGGTGGAGGAGAGGGTGATGGTGGAGGAGAGGGTGATGGTGGAGGAGAGGGTGATGGTGGAGGAGAGGGTGATGGTGGAGGAGAGGGTGATGGTGGAGGAGAGGGTGATGGTGGAGGAGCTGGTGATGGTGGAGGAGAATGGTGGAGGTGATGGTGGAGGAGAGGGTGATGGTAGAGGAGAGGGTGATGGTGGAGGAGGAGGAAGTGATGGTGGAGGAGAGGGTGATGATGGAGGAGGTGATGGTGGAGGAGAGGGTGATAGTGGAGGAGAGGGTGATGGTGGAGGAGAGGGTGATGGTGGAGGAGGAAGTGATGGTGAAGGAGAGGGTGATGGTGGAGGAGAGGGTGATGGTGGAGGAGAGGGTGATGGTGGAGGAGAGGGTGACGGTGGAGGAGAGGGTGACGGTGGAGGAGAGGCTGATGGTGGAGGAGGTGATGGTGGAGGAGGAAGTGATGGTGGTGATGTTTAGGAGGAAGTGATGGTGGAGGAGGAAGTGATGGTGGAGGAGAGGGTGATGGTGGAGGAGAGGGTGATGGTGGAGGAGGAAGTGATGGTGGAGAAGGAAGTGATGAAGGAGGAGAGAGTGATGGTGGAGGAGAGGGTGATGGTGGAGCAGAGGGTGATGATGGAGGAGAGGGTGATGGTGGAGGAGAGGGTGATGGTGGAGGAGAGGGTGATGGTGTAGGAGAGGGAAATGGTGGAGGAGGAAGTGATGGTGAAGGAGAGGATGATGGTGGAGGAGAGGGTGATTGTGTAGGAGGAAGTGATGGTGGAGGAGAGGGTGATGGTGGAGGAGAGGGTGATGGTGGAGGAGAGGGTGATGGTGGAGGAGGAAGTGATGGTGAAGGAGAGGGTGATGGTGGAGGAGAGGGTGATGGTGGAGGAGAGGGTGACGGTGGAGGAGAGGGTGATGGTGGAGGAGGTGATGGTGGAGGAGGAGGTGATGGTGGAGGAGGTTGTGATGGTGGAGGAGAGGGTGATGGTGGAGGAGAGGGTGATGTTGGAGTAGAGGGTGATGGTGGAAGAGAGGGTGATGGTGGATGAGAGGGTGATGGGGAAGAGGAAGTGATGGTGGAGGAGGAAGTGATGGTGGTGATGGGGAGGAGGAAGTGATGGTGGAGGAGAGGGTGATGGTGGAGGAAAGGGTGATGGTGGAGGAAAGGGTGATGGTGGAGGAGAGGGTGATGGTGGAGGAGAGGGTGATGGTGGAGAGGGTGATGGTGGAGGAGAGGGTGATGGGGAGGAGGAAGTGATGGTGGTGATGGGGAGGAGAAAGTGATGGTGGTGATGGGGAGGAGAAAGTGATGGTGGAGGAGAGGGTGATGGTGGAGGAGATGGTGATGGTGGTGGAGAGGGTGATGATGGAGGAGAGGGTGATGATGGAGGAGAGGGTGATGGTGGAGGAGGAAGTGATGGTGGTGATGGGGAGGAGGAAGTGATGGTGGAGGAGAGGGTGATGGTGGAGGAGAGGGTGATGGTAGAGGAGAGGGTGATGGTGGAGGAGAGGGTGATGGTGGAGAGGGAGATGGTGGAGGAGAGGGTGATGGTGTAAGAGAAAGTGATGGGGAGGAGGAAGTGATGGTGGAGGAGAGGGTGATGGTGGAGTGATGGTGGAGGAGGAGTGGTGGATGGTGGATGATAGAGGAGGGTGATGGTGGAGGAGGAAGTGATGGTGGAGGAGAGGGTGATGATAGAGGAGAGGGTGATGGTGGAGGAGGAAGTGATGGTGGAGGAGAAGGTGATGGTGGAGGAGAAGGTGCTGGTGGAAGAGAAAGTGATGGTGGAGGAGAGGGTGATGGTGGAGAAGGTGATGGTGTAGGAGAAGGTGCTGGTGGAAGAGAAAGTGATGGTGTAGGAGAGGGTGATGGTGGAGGAGGTGATGGTGAATGAGAAGGTGATGGTGGAGGAGAAGTGATGGTGGAGGAGAGGGTGATGGTGGAGAGAGGTGATGGTGTAGGAGAAGGTGCTGATGGAAGAGAAATTGATGGTGGAGGAGAGGGTGATGGTGGAGAAGGTGATGGTGTAGGAGAAGGTGCTGGTGGAAGAGAAAGTGATGGTGGAGGAGAGGGTGATGGTGGAGAAGGTGATGGTGGAGGAGAAGGTGATGGTGGAAGAGAAAGTGATGGTGGAGAAGATGAGAAGGTGATGGTGGAGAAGGTGATGGTGTAGGAGAGGGTGATGGTGGAGAAGGTGATGGTGGAGAAGGTGATGGTGTAGGAAGTTGATGGTGTAGGAGAAGGTGATGGTGGAGGAGAAGGTGATGGTGGAGAAGGTGATGGTGGAGAAGGTGATGGTGGAGAAGGTGATGGTGTAGGAGAGGGTGATGGTGTAGGAGAAGGTGATGGTGGAGGAGAAGGTGATGGTGGAGAAGGTGATGGTGGAGAAGGTGATGGTGTAGGAGAGGGTGATGGTGTAGGAGAAGGTGATGGTGTAGGAGAAGGTGATGGTGGAGGAGAAGGTGATGGTGGAGAAGGTGATGGTGGAGGAGAAGGTGATGGTGGAGAAGGTGATGGTGGAGGAGTGGTAGGAAGATCAGGTTGAGAATATAATCTTAAATGATTTTTGCAAGATAACATCGATAAGAAATTCATGTTATGAAACAGGAATTAAAAGATGATAAGATAAAGATAGGAGGTGGTGATAGGATAAAGATAAGAGGTGATGATAGGTTAAGTGAGAAGACTAGTCAACTTATGTATGGTAATTTACACGAGGTAACCCAAGAATGTCAATCACAATAACTTATTTATTATCCTTGTGTTATCTCTAGTGTTACTTAGTATTGGTTACCTACGCTGTATATTTAAGTAAATTCAATATAGTTGTAAACATAATTATTATTTACCACTTATTAACTGAAGCTATTATTACAGTAAAGTTCTTACTTTAAAAAATACCATATGAAACTCCAGCATAGGTCGTCGAATTAATTCTGACGAGGACTAGAGCGCTGCAGGAAGCTCACTAGAGCGCTGCAGGAAGCTCGCTGCAGCGCTGCAGGAAGCTCACTAGAGCGCTGCAGGAAGCTCGCTGCAGCGCTGCAGGAAGCTCACTAGAGCGCTGCAGGAAGCTCGCTGCAGCGCTGCAGGAAGCTCTCTAGAGCGCTGCAGGAAGCTCTCTGCAGCGCTGCAGGAAGCTCACTAGAGTGCTGCAGGAAGCTCACTAGATCGCTAGAGCGCTGCAGGAAGCTCACTAGAGCGCTGCAGGAAGCTCGCTAGAGCGCTGCAGGAAGCTCGCTAGAGCACTGCAGGAAGCTCACTAGAGCACTGCAGGAAGCTCACTAGAGCACTGCAGGAAGCTCACTAGAGAGCTGCAGGAAGCTCACTAGAGCGCTGCAGGAAGCTCACTAGAGAGCTGCAGGAAGCTCACTAGAGCACTGCAGGAAGCTCACTAGAGTGCTGCAGGAAGCTCGCTGCAGCGCTGCAGGAAGCTCGCTAGAGCACTGCAGGAAGCTCACTAGAGCACTGCAGGAAGCTCACTAGAGTGCTGCAGGAAGCTCGCTGCAGCGCTGCAGGAAGCTCACTAGAGCGCTGCAGGAAGCTCACTAGAGCGCTGCAGGAAGCTCACTAGAGCGCTGCAGGAAGCTCACTAGAGCGCTGCAGGAAGCTCACTGGAGCGCTGCGGGAAGCTCGCTAGAGCGCTGCAGGAAGTTCACTAGAGCGCTTCAGGAAGCTCACTAGAGTGCTGCAGGAAGCTCACTAGATCACTGCAGGAAGCTCACTAGAGTGCTGCAGGAAGCTCGCTGCAGCGCTGCAGGAAACTCGCTAGAGCACTGCAGAAAGCTCACTAGAGCGCTTCAGGAAGTTCACTAGAGTGCTGCAGGAAGCTCACTAGAGCACTGCAGGAAGCTCACTAAAGTGCTGCAGGAAGCTCACTAGAGCACTGCAAGAAGCTCACTAGAGCGCTGCAGGAAGCTCACTAGAGTGCTGCAGGAAGCTCACTAGAGCACTGCAGAAAGCTCACTAGAGCGCTGCAGGAAGCTCACTATAGCGCTGCAGAAAGCTCACTAGAGTGCTGCAGGAAGCTCACTAGAGCACTGCAGGAAGCTCACTAGAGCACTGCAGGAAGCTCACTAGAGTGCTGCAGGAAGCTCACTAGAGCGCTACAGGAAGCTCACTAGAGCACTGCAGGAAGCTCACTAGAGCGCTGCAGGAAGCTCACTAGAGCACTGCAGGAAGCTCACTAGAGCGTTGCAGGAAGCTCACTAGAGCGCTGCAGGAAGCTCACTAGAGCACTGCAGAAAGCTCACTAAAGCGCTGCAGGAAGCTCACTAGAGCACTGCAGGAAGCTCACTAGAGCACTGCGGGAAGCTCGCTAGATCGCTGCAGGAAGCTCACTAGAGCACCGCAGGAAGATCACTAGAGTACTGCAGGAAGCTCGTCAGAGCGCTGCAGGAAGCTCACTAGAGTGCTGCAGGAAGCTCACTAGAGAGCAGCAGGAAGCTCACTACAGCGCTGCAGGAAGCTCGCTGCAGTGCTGCAGGAAGCTTGCTAGAGCGCTGCAGGAAGCTCACTAGAGCGCTGCAGGAAGCTCACTAGAGAGCTGCAGGAAGCTCACTAGAGCGCTGCAGGAAGCTCACTGCAGTGCTGCAGGAAGCTCGCTAGAGCACTGCAGGAAGCTCACTAGAGAGCTGCAGGAAGCTCACTAGAGCACTGCAGAAAGTTCACTAGAGCACTGCAAAAAGCTCGCTAGAGCACTGCAGGAAGCTCACTAGAGCACTGCAGGAAGCTCACTAGAGCACTGCAGGAAGCTCACTAGAGCGCTGCAGGAAGTTCACTAGAGCACTGCAGGAAGCTCACTAGAGCGTTGCAGGAAGCTCACTAGAGCGCTGCAGGAAGCTCACTAGAGCACTGCAGGAAGCTCACTAAAGCGCTGCAGGAAGCTCACTAGAGCACTGCAGGAAGCTCACTAGAGCACTGCAGGAAGCTCACTAGAGCACTGCAGGAAGCTCACTAGAGCACTGCAGGAAGCTCGCTAGAGCGCTGCAGGAAGCTCACTAGTGTGCTGCAGGAAGCTCACTAGAGAGCAGCAGGAAGCTCACTAGAGCGCTGCAGGAAGCTCGCTGGAGCGCTGCAGGAAGCTCGCTAGAGCGCTGCAGGAAGCTCGCTGCAGGAACCTCATTACAGCGCTTCAGGAAGCTCACTAGAGCGCTGCAGGAAGCTCACTAGAGCGCTGCAGGAAGCTCGCTGCAGCGCTGCAGGAAGCTCGCTAGAGCGCTGCAGGAAGCTCACTAGAGCGCTTCAGGAAGCTCACTAGAGCGCTGCAGGAAGCTCACTAGAGCGCTGCAGGAAGCTCACTAGAGCACTGCAGGAAGCTCACTAGAGCACTGCAGGAAGCTCACTAGAGCGCTGCAGGAAGCTCACTAGAGTACTGCAGGAACCTCACTAGAGCACTGCAAGAAGCTCATTAGAGCGCTGCAGGAAGCTCACTAGAGCGTTGCAGGAAGCTCACTAGAGTGCTGCAGGAAGTTCACTAGAGCACTGCAGGAAGCTCACTAGAGCACTGCAGGAAGCTCACTAGAGTGCTGAAGGAAGCTTACTAGAGCGCTACAGGAAGCTCACTAGAGCACTGCAGGAAGCTCAATAGAGCACTGCAGGAAGCTCACAAGAGCACTGCAGGAAGCTCACTAGAGCGTTGCAGGAAGCTCACTAGAGCGCTGCAGGAAGCTCACTAGAGCACTGCAGGAAGCTCACTAAAGCGCTGCAGGAAGCTCACTAGAGCACTGCAGGAAGCTCACTAGAGCACTGCAGGAAGCTCACTAGAGCACTGCAGGAAGCTCACTAGAGTACTGCAGGAAGCTCGCTAAAGTGCTGCAGGAAGCTCACTAGAGCACTGCAGAAAGCTCACTAGAGCACTGCAGGAAGCTCACTAGAGCACTGCAGGAAGCTCGCTAGAGCGCTGCAGGAAGCTCACTATAGTGCTGCAGGAAGCTCATAAAAGCACTGCAGGAAGCTCACTAGAGTGCTGCAGGAAGCTCACTATAGCGCTGCAGGAAGCTCACTAGAGCACTGCAGGAAGCTCACTAGAGTGCTGCAGGAAGCTCACTAGAGTGCTGCAGGAAGCTCACTAGAGCACTGCAGGAAGCTCACTAGAGCACTGCAGGAAGCTCACTAGAGCACTGCAGGAAGCTCACTAGAGCACTGCAGGAAGCTCACTAGAACACTGCAGGAAACTCACTAGAGCACTGCAGGAAGCTCACTAGAGCACTGCAGGAAGCTCACTAGTGCACTGCAGGAAGCTCGCTAGAGTGCTGCAGGAAGCTCACTAGAGTGCTGCAGGAAGCTCACTAGAGAGCAGCAGGAAGCTCACTAGAGCGCTACAGGAAGCTCGCTAGAGCGCTGCAGGAAGCTCGCTGCAGCGCTGCAGGAAGCTCACTGCAGCGCTTCAGGAAGCTCACTAGAGCGCTGCAGGAAGCTCACTAGAGCGCTACAGGAAGCTCGCTAAAGCGCTGCAGGAAGCTCGCTGCAGCGCTGCAGGAAGCTCACTACAGCGCTTCAGAGCTCACTAGAGCTCTGCAGGAAGCTCACTAGAGCTCTGCAGGAAGCTCGCTCGAGCGCTTCAGGAAGCTCACTAGAGCGCTGCAGGAAGCTCACTAGAGCACTTCAGGAAGCTCACTAGAGCAGGAAGCTCACTAGAGCGCTGCAGGAAGCTCACTAGAGCACTGCAGGAAGCTCACTAGAGTGCTGCAGGAAGCTCACTAGAGCACTGCAGGAAGCTCACTAGAGTGCTGCAGGAAGCTCACTAGAGCACTGCAAGAAGCTCACTAGAGTGCTGCAGGCAGCTCACTAGAGCGCTGCAGGAAGCTCACTAGAGTGCTGCAGGAAGCTCACTACAGCACTGCAGGAAGCTCACTAGAGCACTGGAGGAAGCTCACTAGAGGGCTGAAGGAAGCTCACTAGAGCGCTCCAGGAAGCTCACTAGAGCACTGCAGGAAGTTCACTAGAGTGCTGCAGGAAGCTCACTAGAGCACTGCAGGAAGCTCACTAAAGCGCTGCAGGAAGCTCATAAGAGCACTGCAGGAAGCTCACTAGAGTACTGCAGGAAGCTCACTATAGCGATGCAGGAAGCTCATTAGATCACTGCAGGAAGCTCACTAGAGTGCTGCAGGAAGCTCACTAGAGTGCTGCAGGAAGCTCACTAGAGCACTGCAGGAAGCTCGCTAGAGTGCTGCAGGAAGCTCACTAGAGCACTGCAGGAAGCTCACTAGAGTGCTGTAGGAAGCTCACTAGAGTTCTGCAGGAAGCTCACTACAGCGCTGCAGGAAGCTCACTAGAGTGCTGAAGGAAGCTCACTACAGTGCTGCAGGAAGCTCACTAGAGCTCTGCAGGAAGCTCACTAGAGCGCTGCAGGAAGCTCTCTAGAGCGCTGCAGGAAGCTCCCTAGAGCGCTGCAGGAAGCTCACTAGAGCTGTGCAGGAAGCTCACGATAGCGCTGCAGGAAGCTCACTAGAGCGCTGCAGGAAGCTCACTGGAGTGCTGCAGGAAGATCACTGCAGGAAGCTCGCTGCACGCTGCAGGAAGCTCACTGGAGCGCTGCAGGAAGCTCACTGCAGTGCTGCTGGAAGCTCACTAGAGCGCTGCAGGAAGCTCACTAGAGCGCTGCAGGAAGCTCACTAGAGCACTGCAGGAAGCTCACTAGAGCGCTGCAGGAAGCTCACTAGAGCACTGCAGGAAGCTCACTAGAGTGCTGCAGGAAGCTCACTAGAGCACTGCAAGAAGCTCACTAGAGTGCTGCAGGCAGCTCACTAGAGCGCTGCAGGAAGCTCACTAGAGTGCTGCAGGAAGCTCACTACAGCACTGCAGGAAGCTCACTAGAGCACTGGAGGAAGCTCACTAGAGTGCTGAAGGAAGCTCACTAGAGCGCTACAGGAAGCTCACTAGAGCACTGCAGGAAGTTCACTAGAGCGCTGCAGGAAGCTCACTAGAGCACTGCAGGAAGCTCACTAAAGCGCTGCAGGAAGCTCATAAGAGCACTGCAGGAAGCTCACTAGAGTACTGCAGGAAGCTCACTATAGCGATGCAGGAAGCTCATTAGATCACTGCAGGAAGCTCACTAGAGTGCTGCAGGAAGCTCACTAGAGTGCTGCAGGAAGCTCACTAGAGCACTGCAGGAAGCTCGCTAGAGCGCTGCAGGAAGCTCACTAGAGCACTGCAGGAAGCTCACTAGAGTGCTGTAGGAAGCTCACTAGAGTTCTGCAGGAAGCTCACTACAGCGCTGCAGGAAGCTCACTAGAGTGCTGAAGGAAGCTCACTACAGTGCTGCAGGAAGCTCACTAGAGCACTGCAGGAAGCTCACTAGAGCGCTGCAGGAAGCTCGCTAGAGCGCTGCAGGAAGCTCCCTAGAGCGCTGCAGGAAGCTCACTAGAGCATTGCAGGAAGCTCACTATAGCACTGCAGGAAGCTCACTAGAGCGCTGCAGGAAGCTCACTAGAGCGCTGCAGGAAGCTCACTGCAGGAAGCTCGCTGCAGCGCTGCAGGAAGCTCGCTGGAGCACTGCAGGAAGCTCGCTGCAGTGCTGCTGGAAGCTCACTAGAGCACTGCAGGAAGCTCACTAGAGCGCTGCAGGAAGCTCACTAGAGCACTGCAGGAAGCTCACTAGAGCGCTGCAGGAAGCTCACTAGAGCACTGCAGGAAGCTCGGTAGAGCGCTGCAGGAATCTCACTAGAGTGCTGCAGGAAGCTCACTAGAGCGCTGCAGGAAGCTCACTAGAGCGCTGCAGGAAGCTCACTAGAGTGCTGCAGGAAGCTCACTAGAGCGCTGCAGGAAGCTCGCTAGAGCGCTGCAGGAAGCTCACTAGAGCGCTGCAGGAAGCTCACTAGATCGCTGCAGGAAGTTCACTAGAGCACTGCAGGAAGCTCACTAGTGCACTGCAGGAAGCTCGCTAGAGCACTGCAGGAAGCTCACTAGAGTGCTGCAAGAAGCTCACTAGAGTGCTGAAGGAAGCTCACTAGAGCGCTGCAGGAAGCTCACTAGAGCGCTGCAGGAAGCTCACTAGAGCACTGCAGGAAGCTCACTAGAGCGCTGCACGAAGCTCACTAGAGCGCTGCAGGAAGCTCACTAGAGCACTGCAGGAAACTCACTAGAGCGCTGCAGGAATCTCACTAGAGCGCTGCAGGAAGCTCACTAGAGTGCTGCAGGAAGCTCACTAGAGCACTGCAGGAAGCTCACTAGAGCACTGCAGTAAGCTTGCTAGAGCGCTGCAGGAAGCTCACTAGAGCACTGCAGGAAGCTCGCTGGAGTGCTTCAAGAAGCTCATTAGAGCACTGCAGGAAGCTCACTAGAGTGCTACAGGAAGCTCACTAGAGCACTGCAGGAAGCTCACTAGAGCGCTGCAGGAAGCTCACTAGAGCACTGCAGGAAGCTCACTAGAGCACTGCAGGAAGCTCTCTAGAGCACTGCAGGAAGCTCACTTGAGCACTGCAGGAAGCTCACTAGAGTGCTGCAGGAAGCTTGCTAGAGCGCTGCAGGAAGGTCACTAGAGCGCTGCAGGAAGCTTGCTAGAGCGCTGCAGGAAGCTCACTAGACCACTGCAGGAAGCTCACTAGAGTGCTGCAGGAAGCTCACTAGAGCGCTGCAGGAAGCTCACTAGATCGCTGCAGCTCACTAGAGCACTGCAGGAAACTCACTAGAGCGCTGCAGGAAGCTCACTAGAGCGCTGCAACTCACTAGAGCGCTGCAGAAAGGTCTGAATAGATTGATGCAATGGTCGAAGAAATTGCGGATGAAGTTTGATATAGACAAACGTAAAGTTCTAAGTGTTGGAAAGAAAAACAATCATGGCACTTATGAACTAAATAATGTAGATCCTAATACAGTGGACCCTTAACCAACGGCATTAATCCGTTCCAGAGGGCTTGCCGTTGGTCGAAATTGCCGTTGGTCCAGTTAATTTTCCCCATAAGAAATAATGGAAATACAATTAATCCGTTACTGACACACCAAAGTCTGATTTTTTTTTTTACATGAAATATACATTTCCTTATATGGAAAGGAATGGGACATGCAAAAATAAACAATAATTAAATGCCACTTACCTGTATAGTGGAGTTGTTGATAACTGATGTGCCAGCAGCAGGGGAGATTCAGGTTTGTCTATTTTTTTTTTGTATTTCATGCAAAAACGGTGTATACAAAAATACCAAGCATACAAGAAATAATACATAATGTTACATTACAGTGGTTCGAACCCATAATAACAATATATAAATGAAAACAAAACATATAACTTAAATAGTAACACAAGGAGGCATATGGTTTAACATGTGTTTCACAGAGACCCAGACATAAAACACATGCTCATGGAAACCTAGAAATGAAACATTATAACAACCCGGATGCAACATCACTGTGCAAATCGATACTATAAGAATACAGCACACACTACAACCCCCCCCCTCCTATTCCCAACAGCTGTATCTGCCGTCACCATCATAACCAAGACTATAAAATAACTTTAATTAACATGGTTGAAAATATAAACATTCTGAAACACGCTTCATACATAACCACATTCCTGCAAAACAGAGGAAATACAAATGCATAAACACATGTATTACATACGTACAAAAACCACAATGAATACAGCGGTATACACAGACACAACATACCTCTCCAAACACGTAATTAACATCTACATAACAATACAGTATAATAAAATACTCTACGTAAACATAACATCACTTCATAGAAGTACTAAATATTAATAATAATATAAATTAAAATCCAATAAAATAAAATAAAAAAAAAAACATAAATCAACAGATCTTAATACATTAAAATGGTATAAAATACCGACAGGTTGTTAGGTAAGACACATATGCAACAGTTAGGTATCTTTAAAGATACCTAACTGTTGCATATGTGTCTTACCTAACAACCTGTCGGTATTTTATACCATTTTAATGTTCAATCTGTCAGACACTGCAACACAAGGGTATCTTGGTACAGACCTACAATCAACTTCGACAACTTCCACTAGTGAGAGCGGCTGGATTTGAGAGGGACCTGACCTCTCAACATCTGAGTTCTTACCTCTCCTAGTGGCCTACGTCTCACCTCTTGGCGCTATAAAAAGCTCCATCCTGTCACTTCATCTCCATATTGTTTCATACTATGGAACAATGCTCTTCTCCAGACTGAGGGACTGACCACCTCAAAACTTTAAGGGTGATGGACTGATTACATCGTCTTCAAGTATCTTCTGCTTCTATCAACGTTTCTGTACTTGACTGAAGAAGCCTACTGTGTAGGCGAAACGTTTCATAATAAAGATACCTAACTGTTGCATGTGTCTTACCTAACAGATCTTAATACAGAAGCTTTCTTAAACTCGCTTCATACATAGCCACACACCTGCGAGACACATAGCCACACACCTGCGAGACACAGGAAGTACATCTGTTAAAAATGATACATTAGCATAATAAGAACCTTCACAGTCATCTTGCACACAAGACGCTCACAATCACATAAAGTACCAGACTTCATACCTTGCGAAATTAAAGCTCCATTTTACTCATACCAGTTACCTGAGGGAAATCTGCCTCACAACCCCCGTGTTTCTCATATCCCCAAATTAAAATAAGAAGAATCATAAACTTCCCCACCACCAAGTCTCAACCCCTCACTTCGCATAACACATGTCATTAAAAATTCCCTGACACCAAGCCACTCACTTGACCCACACAACTCGCATTACACCTCTTGTCCTCCAAATGCACCAATCACGCCCGCGCCTTCCTCAAGAAGCCAGCCTCGTCACGTCCCCTGAATCTGTAATGCTCATAAGTCCTCCACTCGAAAGCTACGATATCCATCTGAAAATCTGAAATACCATCTGTTCCCAGTGATATCCTTATTCCTCCTTTGTGTCCCATAAAATATCGCTGCCAGGGCCCTAATTCGCTCCCCCACCGGCGCTCTCCGTAAAACCCACGAAGTATACACGAAGTCGGCTACCAGATAACCCATCGCATTTTGTACCGGCACCCCCCCCCCCACATCCAAGTTTAATGCCCGTAAAACAAATACCACCCCCACCCACCATACGTAAAACCCTGCTGAACCACTCTCTCACTGGTTCCAACCTTTCACAAAAATATACTGCATGGAAAATAGTGTCAATACCCCCACACTCACAACACTCCCGTCCCTCCTGCACACGCCTATTACCTAACACCTCCCTCGACGGCAATAGATTATGGAGAAATTTAAACATTACCTCCCGCACCACAGCCTTCAATCGCAACCCTTTCAGGCGCCCCCATATATCACTGCATGCATACATCGGATACAAACCCACAACCCTAGCAACTACCTCCCCACCACCTGGAGTTTACCTGGAGTTTACCTGGAGAGAGTTCCGGGGGTCAACGCCCCCGCGGCCCGGTCTGTGACCAGGCCTCCTGGTGGATCAGAGCCTGATCAACCAGGCTGTTACTGCTGGCTGCACGCAAACCAACGTACGAGCCACAGCCCGGCTGGTCAGGAACCGACTTTAGGTGCTTGTCCAGTGCCAGCTTGAAGACTGCTAGGGGTCTGTTGGTAATTCCCCTTATGTATGCTGGGAGGCAGTTGAACAGTCTCGGGCCCCTGACACTTATTGTATGGTCTCTTAACGTGCTAGTGACACCCCTGCTTTTCATTGGGGGGATGTTGCATCGTCTGCCAATTCTTTTGCTTTCGTAGTGAGTGATTTTCGTGTGCATGTTCGGTACTAGTCCCTCTAGGATTTTCCAGGTGTATATAATCATGTATCTCTCCCGCCTGCATTCCAGGTAATGCAGGTTTAGGAACCTCAAGCACTCCCAGTAATTGAGGTGTTTTATCTCCGTTATGCGCACCGTGAAGGTTCTCTGTACATTTTCTAGGTCAGCAATTTCACCTGCCTTGAAAGGTGCTGTTAGTGTGCAGCAATATTCCAGCCTAGATGGAACAAGTGACCTGAAGAGTGTCGTCATGGGCTTGGCCTCCCTAGTTTTGAAGGTTCTCATTATCCATCCTGTCATTTTTCTAGCAGATGCGATTAATACAATGTTATGGTCCTTGAAGGTGAGATCCTCCGACATGATCACTCCCAGGTCTTTGACGTTGGTGTTTCGTTCTATTTTGTGGCCAGAATTTGTTTTGTACTCTGATGAAGATTTAATTTCCTCGTGCTTACCATATCTGAGTAATTGAAATTTCTCATCGTTGAACTTCATATTGTTTTCTGCAGCCCACTGAAAGATTTGGTTGATGTCCGCCTGGAGCCTTGCAGTGTCTGCAATGGAAGACACTGTCATGCAGATTCGGGTGTCATCTGCAAAGGAAGACACGGTGCTGTGGCTGACATCCTTGTCTATGTCGGATATGAGGATGAGGAACAAGATGGGATCGAGTACTGTGCCTTGTGGAACAGAGCTTTTCACCGTAGCTGCCTCGGACTTTACTCTGTTGACGACTACTCTCTGTGTTCTGTTAGTGAGGAAATTATAGATCCATCGACCGACTTTTCATGTTGTTCCTTTAGCAAGCATTTTGTGCGCTATTACGCCATGGTCACACTTGTCGAAGGCTTTTGCAAAGTCTGTATATATTACATCTGCATTCTTTTTGTCTTCTAGTGCATCTAGGACCTTGTCGTAGTGATCCAATAGTTGAGACAGACATGAGCGACCTGTTCTAAACCCATGTTGCCCTGGGTTGTGTAACTGATGGGTTTCTAGATGGGTGGTGATCTTGCTTCTTAGGACCCTTTCAAAGATTTTTATGATATGGGATGTTAGTGCTATCGGTCTGTAGTTCTTTGCTGTTGCTTTACTGCCCCCTTTGTGGAGTGGGGCTATGTCTCTTGTTTTTAGTAACTGTGGGACGACCCCCGTGTCCATGCTCCCTCTCCATAGGATGGAAAAGGCTCGTGATAGGGGCTTCTTGCAGTTCTTGATGAACAAGGAGTTCCATGAGTCTGGCCCTGGGGCAGAGTGCATGGGCATGTCATTTATCGCCTGTTCGAAGTCATTTGGCGTCAGGATAACTTCGGATAGGCTTGTGTTAACCAAATTCTGTGGCTCTCTCATAAAAAATTCATTTTGATCTTCGACTCTCAGTCTGGTTAGCGGCTTGCTAAAAACTGAGTCATATTGGGACTTGAGTAGCTCACTCATTTCCTTGCTGTCATCTGTGTAGGACCCATCTTGTTTAAGTAGGGGCCCAATACTGGACGTTGTTCTCGACTTTGATTTGGCATAGGAGAAGAAATACTTTGGGTTTCTTTCGATTTCATTTATGGTTTTTAGTTCTTCCCGCGATTCCTGACTCCTATAAGATTCCTTTAGCTTAAGTTCGATGCTTGCTATTTCTCTGACCAGTGTCTCCCTACGCATTTCAGATATATTGACCTCTTTTAGCCGCTCTGTTATTCTTTTCCATCGCCTGTAAAGGGAGCGCCTGTCTCTTTCTATTTTACATCTACTCCTCCTTTTTCTTAGAGGAATAAGCCTTGTGCATACATAGAGTGCCACCAAGTTAATCTGTTCTAGGCATAAGTTGAGGTCTGTGTTGCTTAGTATATCTTCCCAGCTTATATCGGTTAGGACTTGGTTTACTTGGTCCCACTTTATGTTTTTGTTATTGAAGTTGAATTTGGTGAATGCTCCCTCGTGACTAATCTCATTATGTCGGTCTGGGGCTCCACGCATACATGTCTGAACCTCAATTATGTTGTGATCTGAGTATATTGTTTTTGATATGGTGACATTTCTTATCAGATCATCATTGTTAGTGAAGATGAGGTCTAGTGTATTCTCCAGTCTAGTAGGCTCTATTATTTGCTGGTTTAAATTGAATTTTGTGCAGAGATTTAAAAGCTCGTGTGAGTGTGAGTTTTCATCAGAGCTGCCTCCTGGTGTTATTACTGCAACAATATTATTTGCTATATTCCTCCATTTTAGGTGCCTTAAGTTGAAATCCCCCAGGAGCAAGATGTTGGGTGCAGGCCCTGGAAGATTTTCCAGACAGTGGTCAATTTTTAACAGCTGTTCCTGGAATTGCTGGGATGTTGCATCCGGAGGCTTGTAGACTACCAAAATGACTAGGTTTTGGTTCTTGACCTTTACTGTTAAAACTTCCACTACATCATTTGAGGCATTAAGCAGTTCCGTGCAAACAAGTGACTCTGCAATGTACAGGCCACCGAGCCAGTGTACCTATCTTAACCCCGCAGGCTTCCCTTGCATAACACAACAACCTCAACATTCCCTCACACACCTGAACATCCCTACCCCTCACCCAACGTACCAAATCCCTTCTCACCCATGCCAAACCTGTACTTCCGATTCTGCCCTTCCTCAAATAACTGTGTTTAACGTACATACCCAACAACCTTTGATGCAGCGCCATTAACCCCAGCCCTCCCTGGCGTACCGGTAGACACACAACATCTCTCGACAACCATTCACAACCCGAACCCCAAATATATGGATACACACGCTTCAACAGACGCTTCTCATCACATGTTTCCAAGGGATATATACCTGCCACATGCCACAGCTTACCATACAGTTTCACATTCACCACAATAGCACGCTGGTGCAGCGTCAAACCTCCTGTACGCAAACCCGCTAATCTACCCAAAACCCTATCCACAGCTTCTTTCGAATTCACCTTCTGTGCCTCCAGGAGATTTTCCATGTGAACAACCCCACATACCTTAAGTCTACTTACCAGGGACCAACCTTCACCCTGTTCAAATACCCCATCCACACCATCCCACACCCTCAATAAACTCAACTTTTCTCTATTAAGCGTCATCCCTGTTGCCATGCCAAAACTTTCCACCAACTCACTAACCCTACGTAAATCTTTAGACCTTCTAAATAGCACTGTGGTGTCATCAACATATCCAACGATCCCCGGTTCCACAGACACCCCATCCCTCTCCATCCCTTCCCATACGCCCCAATGCACAGCCCTATAGAACGGGTCTTATAGCAATGCAAAGAGAAGCTACGACACAGGGCATCCCTGCCTTAAGCCCTTTTCCATCCTAACAGGTTGACCTAATCTACCATTCACTTGTACCGTAACCATTGCCTGCTCATACAACACCTTAGTCCAACTGACGATTTCCCTCCCAAACCCCTGCCATTGCATAAGCTTCCACAACGCCTCACGCTCCACACAGTCATATGCTGCATGCCAATCTAATGCTAAAACCCCACCCTTGATGTTCCCCCACTTTTATCTATAAACCTACGTATAATCCCCTGCCCCACACACATCAAAAGCCCAGGCACTCCATATTGACCCTCGTCCAAAACTCTGGCAAGAACACCTTTCAACCTATTTCCCAACACTTTAGCAAAGATCTTGTAATCACCACACATTAAGGTGATCGAACGGTAGTCACGCACACATTCACAAGACTTCTTTTCAGGGACCATGACCACTACACCCGTTCTCTGCTGTTCCCCCAACCTGCCCCTGGTTTTCATGGCATTAAATAACTCCACTGAAAAACCACGCAAACACTCCCAGTTTTCCCTATAAAAGTCACAAGGGATGCCGTCAATACCAGGCGATTTACCCATGCTCATCCCGTCCACTGCCATCCTAATCTCCTCTTCACTTACAGGCCCACTCAATCTCAATTGATCCCTATGCACTAGATTACAGTTTATCCATTCGCCCATTGCGCCTAGTGCCTCACAATTAACCCGCACCCTTTTACCATTCTTCTCGTACCACACATCCACATAACAACCCATACCCTCTGTTGAAGAAAGCACCTGCCCCTGACGATATCCCGCCAATTGCTCCTGTACCCGCAAACTCATCACTTCCGTTGCCCTACAACGTGTCCCCTGCTCCCGCAAGACATACGCCGATAGACGGTCCCCCCATAAAACCTCATCAAGGCCCCGTGCAACCCTTGCAGCATCAAAATTGTGATTTTGAATATCCCTAATCCATTGTTTCAAACCCTCAATCTCACCCATCGGATATGCAAACCCCCCCCCCATATAGCATTCCTGTAGTTGACCCTCAAGGTAATTTAAAATCCCATATTGAAACTGCCTCTCTTCCTTTCCCCTCTTCTGATAAAAATCCCTCACCTTCCCCTTACCGACCGAGTCCCACCACCCAATGACATCAACCCCCCCCCCTCCATCAGCCCACCACCTTTTCCAAGCACATGCAAAAGATTCCCTCCCCCCCCCCTGTTTTCAATAACCCAACATTCATCTTCCAGTAACCTCTGAAACGCTTCGGCAAATCCTCCCAATTTAAGTCCACCAGAACCCCTCGATGATCAGAGAAGCTTACATTCAATGCACACACACTGCTCACCCTCACCCCCCGAGATACATAAATGCGATCAAGCCTCGCCGCATAATCATGCTTAATAAACGTTTGCATCACTCGCTCACCTCCCCTCCAACATCCACACCTCACAACAGATCCCCTAAAAACCCCGAAAAAAAATCCTCCCCCTAGGCTCTACATCCTCACATCGGACAACACAGTTCCAATTACCCCCTATAATTGTAATACCTGGCAGCGATCTGAAATGGTAGACAAGGACATCCCTAAAGAATCTATTTTTAACACCCATGTCCCGTTCCACCAGCCCATACACCCCAATGAAACCCACCCGAACCCCACCCCACATACCCTCCACCCTAACCACCCACCCCTCCTCCCCTACCTCATACCTATGCAAAAGAAACAGGCTGGCTTCCTTAATTAATAGTGCCACACCACCTTTCAGTCGTGTAGAACAACCCATGTACACGTCATATCCAGTAATTAACAATTCACCTAAATATTTATAATTATGCTCCTGCAAGAACACAGGATCTGGCACATATCTCCTCAAATAACCCTCCAGAACTTTACATTTGCCCACTGCCTTCAACCCATTAACATTTAAAGTAAGACACCTGAAGGCCATAATGAGGGCTTTCTCTTAGACACCCTAACACACTTAGAACCCTGGCGAGAATTCCCACCCCGCCCCCCACACTTCCCATCACCTTCCCCTTGCTCACGCTCAACATTCTTTAAACCACCTTTATCTCTAGGCATTACATCATGCCAGGCTTTCTTCCCAGTCCTTTGCCCAGGCGTCAAAACTTCCTCACTATCAGAAATGACAGCCGTCCTCTTGCGAGAGCCACACTTCTCACACTTCGCCTCCTCCTGGGCATCTTCCCTGTGGACCTCCACTGCCACACTGAACCTGCCCCTCACCACTCACAGCCACCCACCTCAGCCTCTACACTCGCAGCATCCAAGCCAGCATTGACCACAGACACCGAAACATTCAGTAAGTCATCCAGGGCCTCCTGAATTGTAGCTTCCAAAACATGGTGAGCAATTGCAGACTCCTCACCACTCTTCGCCGACACCAAGCCTATGTCCTCGTCGAGTCCAGTGAGTGTCACACACTCAAGCGACGACGCCTCCTCCCTCTCCACCTCCACACTCCACGCCTCCCGTGACGAAGGCTTACGTTGCGTTGCCATTGCATAAGTCAGTCGGTCCGTAGTACCATCAGACCCCGCCTCAGCGTCAGGTTTCCCACTTCTCATTGGACAAGTCGGCGCTATGTGGTCGTACGCCCCA
Source organism: Cherax quadricarinatus (assembly GCF_038502225.1). Classification (NCBI taxonomy): domain Eukaryota; kingdom Metazoa; phylum Arthropoda; class Malacostraca; order Decapoda; family Parastacidae; genus Cherax; species Cherax quadricarinatus. Next base: position 44,676,358 of record NC_091301.1, on the reverse strand, counting down.
CACACACGGCACGTACGCCTCTGACCTGTGTATGTTATGTACACCCGAGTCCGGAAGTCCTCCATTCCCACATAAGATGGAATAGGATGCCTTAGGGACATTTTAAGGGAAAACGTCCCTTCAGGGAAGCCAACTAGTGGCCCATCTCGCCAACGTCCCAATGTCGCCATATGGATCGTCCCATATCTTCCAGACACCTGCCGTAAATCACTCTCATCAGCCTCAAAGGGTACATTATGCACCTTGACTCAAGTGTAGAACCTTGATACGTCATGAAGACGGACACTAACACCAGGGGTAACCGTCTTAACCACCTCCTCATACTTGGCCACCATGTTTTCATATGTACTGCTCAGCTGGAACTTAACGAAAATGCGTGCCACGCCATTCAGTGAAACTCCATAAAGGTCTTCATTAGCGATGCCATACATATCCCGCAATATCGCCGTCAGCAACATGTTGGTATTCTGGGCAGTGAGCATGCCCCTCACCAATTCTAAGCAGACAGTGTTTACACATCTGCGGCCATTCTCCGCCATGATGAAAATACTGTCACCTGCCACCAGGGTACCAAGTCCTTTGGTGGGGGTTACCTCCCTTCTTGGTTTTTTAATACCACTAGGACCAGCTTGAGAATTACTGGACCACCCTCTACCACCATCACTACAACCCTCTACCACCATCATTACCACCCTCTACCACCATCACAACCACTACCACCCTCTACCACCATCATAACCACTACCATCATCACTACTACCCTCTACCACCATTACAACCAGTACCACCCTCTACCACCATCACAACCAGTACCACCCTCTACCACCATCACAACCAGTACCACCCTCTACCACCATCACTACCACCCTCTACCACCATCACAACCAGTACCACCCTCTACCACCATCACTACCACCCTCTACCACCATCACAACCAGTACCACCCTCTACCACCATCACTACCACCCTCTACCACCATCACAACCAGTACCACCCTCTACCACCATCACAACCAGTACCACCCTCTACCACCATCACAACAAGTACCACCATCACAACCAGTACCACCCTCTACCTCCATCACTAACACCCTCTACCACCATCACTACCACCCTCTACCGCCACCACTTTCGCATTTTTCTACAAGCTTTTTCTTGAATTCTATCATGTTTCCCACATCCTTTACCTAAAGGGCTCTAAAAGCTTTCTTGGGGCCCATGGTGGCTTATTTAGCGGTTACAAGCACTAGAAACAGTGGAATGTATCGGAGACACACGTGGAAACCGACCGCAGCAGCTTGTAAACAATGGCACACTGAGTCTTGGAGTGGCTGGGGACATGTTCCGGACGAACGTCGTTGGTTAAGCTTTTCGCTGTTGGTTAAGGCATTTTTTCTACAGCAAAAAGCGCCCTTAGACGAAATTGCCGTTACTTAATGCCACCGTTAGTTGAGGGTTGACTGTATCACTAAGTGCAAAAAAAAAATTAGGAGTTCTGGTCAGCAGTAATCTAAAACCAAGACAACAGTGTAAGTGTTTGCAGCAAAGCGAATAGAATTCTTGGTTTCATATCAGGAAATATAACAACAGGAAGCCTCAGGTTGTTCTTCAAATCTATATATCGTTGGTTAGGACTCATTTAGATTATGCTGCACAGTTCTGGTCAACATATTACAGAATGGACGTAAATGGGCTAGAAAACGTACAAAGAAGGATGAAAAGGTGATCCTGTGTATTAGAAATCTTTCCTACGAGTATAGACTGAGGGCCCTGAATCTGCACTCTCTGAGAAGGCACAGAATTAGGGCAGATATGAATGAGGTGTATAAATTAAAACAGGAATAAATATAGGGGGTGTAAATAACGTGCTAAAAATATCTAACCAAGACAGAACTCGCAGCAATGGGTTCAAGTTGAAAAAAATTAGATTTAGAAAAGATATAGGAAAGCACTGGTTTGGTAAGAGTTGTAGAGAAGTGAACAAACTCCCGAGTATCGTCTAAAACGTTGTGTAGTTTTAAAAATAGAATAGACAATTCCACGAGTGGGTGCGAGTTGGACATGACTGGCTTGGGCCAGTTGGTCCGATGCAGTGTGTTACAAAATGCAACATCCATACAATACAGACATCTCCAGAGAATACTAGGTCAACTTATTGATCCCCCTCTAGCATCTAGCCTGTTTCTGGTTTTGTAACAGTTTGTCAAAGATTATTCTGGTTCAGTTATTCTTTAAAATTAAGTGAAATTTCACTATTGCATTAAGATCACATCTGATAGAACAAAAACTAACAAAACAAAATTTGAGATCTTAATTACAAGGTTGTCTAGGTGAACATTATCAAAGTGAATATTTTTGATATAATTTAGGAGATAAGTTCCTACACTTCTCTGGAGTACAAAGTTAAAATGTACATAGAGTAGTATAGTGCTGAGAGCACATTTCGTGACAGTACGACTCTTAAGTACCATCTGGTACACAGCTATGATGAATTATAATCAAGTGAAAAAGATAAGTATGTACAAGTGTGAGTAATAAATGTGTATGTGCTCGAGGTGCTCATTGTCTCAGTAAGACTCGACTCAACTTAAGACTTAAATTTCTCGACCGTTAAAGCTTGAACGTTATTATTATTATAATAAAAAAGAAGCGCTAAACCTAAAAGGGTCATACAGTGCAGCAGAGCAGGGAAGGGTGCAGGGGTATTGGGTAGCAAGACGGAGAGGGATCATTATTAGGTCAGGCGTGCAGCTGGCCAGTGGATAGTGCATGGGTAGAGGGTAGCAAGAGATTAAGGTAGAAATGGCCGTGAGGAGTACTAGAGGCATCACCACCATCATCAGAGTTTGTGCAGTAAATCAGCTGCTGTAAAAAAGTCAATGAGAAAGTCTGGGTTAAAGGAGGGTCCATCAACAAGAAGAGAAGGTAAAGTAAGGGCAGTAAAGTGGTGATGACAGGGAGGTAAATTCTGCATGCTTGTTGATAGAGTGGGCAGTCCAACAGAATATGGCTAACAGAAACTGGAACCTGACAATTTTCACAGAGTGGAACAGGGCACCTCTCCATGAGATACCCATGAGTAAGACGAGTGTGGCCAATGCAAACACGGGATTAGTCTCGCAACCTCGACACTGATGATAAGATGGCCAGAAACCTATACTTGGTTTAATAGAATGTAGTTTGTTATGTAGAAGATCAGACCAATGTTGTTGCCAATGGGTGCGAGGGTGGGTAGCAATTATGGCAAAATAGTCTGTGAATGGAACACCTCTATACAAAACTGGGAGGTCATGAACTGCTGGCTGCACAGCAGTGTCTGCCTGTTCATTGCTCTGTACGTCAACATGACCGGGGATGCAACAAAAAACCAATATCTTTGTGCTTGGTAGAGATGTGGTGTAACCAAAGTTGGATATGAAGAACCAGGGGATGAGGTGAATCAAATTTTTTCATAGCCTGTAAAGCACTAAGAGAGTCTGAAACGACCACAAATGGTGACACAGGCATAGACGAAATACGGATAAGTGCTATGAGAATGGCATACAATTCAGCCTTCAAAAGGCTAGCCGAGGATAATAAATGCCCTCGCAAGATGCTGTCCAGAAACACTGCTGTGAATCTGATGCCGTCAAAAGACTTGGAGCCATCGGTTTCCACTGCGTTGGCATGAGCATGAGATCGAAAGTGGGTAAGAAAAAGAGTGAGAAGTCACTGTAGGTAGTTGGGCTTTCACAAATGGCAGTGGGAAAGAACAGACACGAACCGTTGGAACTTCCCAAGGAGATAGGGAAAAGTGAGATGCTACTTAAACATAAAAAGGTGGTAACTGAAGAGAAGACAAAAGTGAATGCAGACGAAGAGAAAGGAACGGAGTAAACAAGGGCGACGAACAAATAAAGACAGTCTACTAACAACAGTGGCTATCCTATATATGGAAGGATTGTGGAGGTCATGAAAGCGAACATAATAGCGAAGGTAATGAGCATCACGGCGATTGGTCAAGGATGGAATATTCGTCTCTGTTAGGTAAGACACATATGCAACAGTTAGGTATCTTTATTTCGAAACGTTTCGCCTACACAGTAGGCTTCTTCAGTCGAGTACAGAAAAGTTGATAGAAGCAGAAGATACTTGAAGACGATGTAATCAGTCCATCACCCTTAAAGTTTTGAGGTGGTCAGTCCCTCAGTCTGGAACACAAGGGTATCTTGGTACAGACCACCAACTTCGACAACCTCTACTAGTGAGAACGGCTGGGTTTGAGAGGAACCTGCCCTCCCAAAGCAACCTACGTCTCACCTCCTGGCACTATATAAAGCCCCATTCTGTCACTTCAACTTCATATTGTTTCAGACAACGGAACAATGCTCTTCTCCAGACTGAGGGACTGACCACCTCAAAACTTTAAGGGTGATGGACTGATTACATCGTCTTCAAGTATCTTCTGCTTCTATCAACTTTTCTGTACTCGACTGAAGAAGCCTACTGTGTAGGCGAAACGTTTCGAAATAAAGATACCTAACTGTTGCATATGTGTCTTACCTAACAATCTGTCGGTATTTTATACCATTTTAATGTTCATATTCGTCTCTGCACAGAGACTCTCAACCAGTGAAGAGCGAAAAGCACCGAGGCATAAATGTAATCCCTGGTAATGGATGGGATTAGGGCTAGACAGAGTAGCAGGAGAGGACGCTGAATATATCTGGTCGTCATAATCGAGTTTCGATAAAATTAGGGCTGAATGTAATCGAAGGAGACTTCTACGATCAGCCCCCATGAAAGATGAGCGAGGGTTTTAAGGAGGTTCAGCCGACTATGACAAGTTGCCTTCAGAGAGGTAATGTAAGGTTACCAGGATAACCTACGGTCAAACAGAAGGCAGAGAAACCTGACCATATCACGTTCTGGGATACACGAGCCATATAGGTACAATGGATGATCAAAGACGACAGAACGTCGAGTGAAAGTATTTTGGCGAGTTTTAGTACTCGAAAATTTAAACCCGTGAGTGGTAGCCCAATTGGAAACACGGTTGACCTGCTGGAGAGAAACTGCAGTGAGGTGACAGTCAGCGCTTGCACAAGCTATAGCAAACTCATCAATATAGAGCGATGACTAAATATTAGATGGAAGAATAGTTGCCAGATCATTTATAGCTTGGCAAAAAAGTGTAGTGCTCAGGGCACATCCCTGGGCAAAGTCCGTGGAAAGCATATTATTAACCCAAAAACGGAAATGTCTCTCAGTTAAGAAGTTCTTAAGGAAAAATGGTAGATTGCCTCGGAGGTCTAAGGAGTGGGCCTGGGCCAAGATGTTATACCTCCAAGTTGGGTCATATGCCTTCTCAGTATCAATAAAGATGGCGATAACTGAGTGATTATTAGCAAAGGCATTACAAACCTTCGTATCCAAGCATAGTAAGGGGTCAATGGTAGATTGGCCCTTACAAAAGCCATATTGACTAGTAGAGAGAGTATTGTGTCTTTAGATACTACATCATACGTTTATTTACCAGATGTTCCATCACCTTGCAAACTGCACTGATAAGAGCACTGGGACGATAGTGGGAGGCATGTCCCATAGTACTCGGTTTGCGGAAAGGAAGAACGATGGCAGATTTCCATAGCTGGGGGAAAACTCCTTGCAACTAAATAAGATTAAAGAGTCGTAAGAGGACAGTAAAGGTTGACTGATGTAAATGCTGGACCATACGAATATGAATGCCATCAGGCCCAGCTGCCGATGATCGGCAAGCAAAGAGTGTTGCCTCCAGTTTCAGAAGTGTAAAAGGCACATTATAAGATTGTTCTCTGATAGAAGAAAAGATTATGGGCTTTAACTCTCTGGCAGACTTGGAGGAAAGAAACGAGGGGCATAAATGGAGCCCTTGAGAGATACAGACAAGATGATTACCAATTTCGGTGGCAACGTCAAGAGGGTTTGCTATAGTGACACCAGCAACCCGCAGAACAGGAGCCGGGTCGGAAGAGTATTTACCATTCAGTTTCCGTACTTTTTTCCAGACTGCACTCATAGAGGAAGCCGAGGTGATGGTAGAAACATAGTACTGCGTTTAGCACCTTGAATGACACGGTGGGTGACCACTCTTCTGTTTAAAATCAAGGAGTCGTTCTGTGGTTCTACTGTACTGGTACCTGCCCCCACAAAGCGCATTTCAAATGCACTGCCCAAGCACAAGGAGGAGACCACCAAGGCATGCACTGAGAATGCCTGCCTGAGGTTTGGGGTATAGAATGTGAGGCTGCTGTTAAAACTGAGGTCGAGAAAAGGTGTAAAAGCTCATCAATGGAGGACGAAGAAGGATCCTCACTAAAACAGTTTGACATGAGTAAAGGTTCCAATTCGCTCAGTCAAATTGCCAGCATGGGCTACGAGGAAGTGGTGAATACGAAGGAGAAGTAAGGATGATTGGAAAATGACTGCTGTCATGCAAGTCCAGGAGGACAGACCAGGTAAATTCTAACACAGCTGAGGAAGACAAACCGGGAGATCGATGCAAGAGAGAGAATGAGTACGAGGATCAAAATGGGTGGGAGTGCCTGTATTTAAAACATGGAGGGGGAGAAAAGCGAGAAAAGCCTCTCATTGAATGCCACAGGAGTCACAGTGAGACCCCACCCCCCAGAGGAAATGGTAGGCATTAAAATCGCCAAGTAACAGAAGTAGTGGCGGTAAGGAAGAAACCAGAAATGCAACATCTGGGATAGATAATGCCCGAGAAGGAGAGAGATAAAAAGAACAAATTGTATTCCACTTATTCAAGTGGATGTGGGCTGCAGTGTAATGCAGCAAAGTATGAACAAAGAGGTGATGGTATGGAATACCGGTGCATATAAGAAGTGCATTTTCATTAAAGATTTCATCGGGAAAAAGGATCCACTGATTATAATAAAACATAGCCTGAGATGGGATGGATAATAGGGGAGCATACTTTGGGTTTTGGTAAACAAACATAAACAGGGGAAAACTGGGAGAACAACACCTGAAGCTCACCCCGGTTACCTCTGAGACCATGGATATTCCACTGTAAACAAGCCATGATTTGCAAGAAGAAAGATACATGAAATATGAAAGGAGAGGTATCTACAGACTAGTTGGGTTAGAAAAGTCCACATGTGGAGGCAGCAGAAAACATACAAGCAGCGAAGGATTGGGAAGCTATGAAGAAAGGAGTTGTGTAGACGAAGAAGAGTGAAGAGGAGGGACAGGAGGTGGATCGGTGTCTAGTCTCCTCAGTATATTCAGAGACAGCTTCAAGTGCTTCAGAGGACAAGGACGTTGTATGTGGGGCGATATTGGAGAGGGAAGGGGAGGGATGAGTAAAGATCGGGGTGACGATGGAATTTATCAAAGTAGGCGTGGACAAAAAGGCAAAGGGAACTGGATGTGAAGCTTCACTCAGCCCTATCAGATCCTCAAAGAGTATTTGACAAGGCTGGCTCGTCCTTATGGAAGTAAAAGATAGAAAATTCAATAATAAGATAAACAATTTTACTAATTGTTAAAATTAAAAGAATATAAAGCACTCAAACATGAAATTAATCCTAAAAATAAAAAATGGAATTTATAAATAATTAGTGATTCAAAGCTAATATGTACATGAAGATGTAAGGTAGTGTATAATGGTGCCAATGTTCTGGGCATGTAGCTCTGAATGGTTGTTAGGAACACCGAGCCGTTGTTGATGTAGGGAGGGGAGGGGGTCACAGCTGGTCGTGACTGTAGAAGCAGTAGACAGTGACCCCCAACACTAGTAAATATTCTGCTGACCAGAGGTTGATTGTGATCCTCTAACCACCACAATAATGTTGAAGCAGTTAAGTAGCCAGTCAATAACCACCATAAACGCTGGTTTAGTTACAACTGGGAGAAGGCTGCTTGAGTGGAGTGTAGCTTACTTTATGGTTGGTTACATGTAGAAGGGAGACCAGTGTAGGTAGAGAGGTCCAGGTGACGTCTACGATCTTGGCCAGATCACTGCTGCCCTTATCTTTATATCACATGAGCTGGATGACCCGAGCCGACAATCAAGGCTAAAAATAGAAAAAACCTACAGTTACACACCACTCGATAAATCACTCACACGATAGGCATACGGTCTTTAGAAGAAATGGCGAGGATTAAAAAATGACATAACACTAAGTCAAATCAAGGCAGTAATAAATTGAAGTCAAACAAGAGTTAAGCTTTTACTGAAGCCAAATCCCAAACATAATAATTTAGACAGGAGAGGAACGAATACCTACAGATTTGATAGGAGCTGCAAATCAAGTGACGAACCACAAGTTGGACACACACTCGTCACCTCTCACTGGGTGCAGAAAGGGGAAGGAGTAGCTGGAACTATGCACCCACCCTAACTGAACCAGCAGACTGCCCAACAAATGACCGCTGCCATACATTCATACTTCCACTACTCCTATCTAATGAACTTTTCCTCTCACACTGGAGAAGAAGCTGGGGAGAGGACAGGAGAGGAAGGTACTGTACGAGGAGGAGGATGAACCTCCACACTCGTAACAGAGCCAGTTAGAGGTGAAGAACCAGGTATAGAGACTGGAAAGGAAAAATGTGCAGGTAGAAAAAAGGGAAGGAGGGGTTAGAGGAGACTTTAACAATGGGGATTTTTTGGACTTCAGCGAAGTAGATGGGCGGTGGGGAGTTGTTGTAAGAGGTCTTGTAGACATAGGAACTTGTGAGTGAGATGAGGAAGAGGTGAGAACAGAATGAAATGTCGAGGTAGGGACCTCTGAGTCCAGTACAGCAAAAGAATTAAAGATGGGGATGACTGTGGAAGGGGTGACCACAGAGGAAGCTGCAGAAGTTGAGACCCCAGAGGTGGGGGGTCGTTTAGCAACTCGAGAATAAGAAATATGGGGAAGTCTACCCTTGAGGCATAGATGAGAGACTGCCATAGCATATGGGAAGCCTCCTGCCTCTTTGAGACAACGAATTTCTCGCTCATTTAAGTAAACTTGGAAACGGCAAGAGTAAGATGGGTGAGCCTCATGACAATTAAGGCAAGAGGGAGGTAAGATAAGATAAGATTTCGTTCGGATTTTTAACCCCGGAGGGTTAGCCACCCAGGATAACCCAAGAAAGTCAGTGCGTCATCGAGGACTGTCTAACTTATTTCCATTGGGGTCCTTAATCTTGTCCCCCAGGATGCGACCCACACCAGTCGACTAACACCCAGGTACCTATTTGCTGCTAGGTGAACAGGACAACAGGTGTAAGGAAACGTGTCGAAATGTTTCCACCCGCCGGGAATCGAACCCGGGCCCTCCGTGTGTGAACCGGGAGCTTTAGCCACCAGGCCACCGGGCCGGGCCTGGCATGGTCATCGGTACCACAGACTGAGCATTTGGTCATGGGCCTGCAATATTTCGCTGGATGACCAAAATGCCAGCAATTTCTACACTGTTGCAGTGTAGGGATAACCTTGTGAACTATAAACCAAGGACGGAAGCTCACAGCAGTCAAAAGTTAAGCAGACTACATTGCAAGGGTATCGTCTCTGCCTGCAGGCAGGGAGGACATAAGTGTCTACTTTGAGAATTGGGAGATTTTGGAGCTCAAGATGTTCCAGAATGTCATCACCACATGTCTGGAAATTCTGTTGGACAATGGTATGAGGTAGAATGACAGTACTACTACAAAAATTGAGAGAATGTTTTTCAGTAGTTACAGGATAGAAAGATCATGTGCTTGGCGACCTTGCCAGGATCCGACTCTTGAAGCAACATCGTCCTGATGGTTCAACTGGTTGTGAGTATAACATTTAAGATAGAAAAGGGTGAGTTAGTTGAGGTGTCAAGTCATTACTGAGCCCACAAGTGTATTCTTCCAGGGAGAAATATTTATTTCATTTTCTACTTTGGGAAGTTTAAAGTGTGCGGACTGTGTCCCTCTTTTGTAACAGACGTTACTGTTAATTTTAATTAAGTCAGTTGAAGTTGGGTGCGTAATATTTCTTTTTACAAGATGGATTCTTTAGATTTCTGGTTGAAAGCTGGAAAGGAAATGGGATTTACTGGACAAAGCCTTGATAATTACATTACTGCTAAAATGGCTATTGAAGACGTGTGTTAATAATACTTATTAACATTATTCTACTACTACCGGCCCTTACCTATTCTACTTGTGCTCCATCCAAGTGGTAGGAGATTCCAGAACATCGGATTGTTACCATCTGCCCAGGATAACCTACATAAATAACATCAGAGGAACTATCCAGGGCCATACCTACTCCTGCCCAACTCAAAGAACTGAAGGCCATTTTTTTTATTATATTTAAATTTTAAGTAAAATTCTCAAAAATCATTATTCTCATTTTTCCTAAGTTATTTCTTTATTTATTTATTTTTCCATTAATTTCTTTTGTTCAGTTGGAAGGCGTTCCTCTGGACTGTGACAAGGCATGCACTGCTCTTAAGAGCATGAAAGGATATATTTCGACCAACATGACATAGGAGCACCTTGCCAATACTATGATCAGAAAGATAGTCAGGAGAAGTTGGTCGCAGAGTACAAAACTTAGTCCATTGTGTATTTTGAGACAAAGCATGTAAGGGGAGGGAGTGTCGTGCCGCCATTTGTTTTCTGGGCAGAATGAGAAGGAAGTGAAGAAGTATCATCAGGTAATGGTCTAGGGCATTTAGGTGTAGGGCCGGAGGTGGTCCAATGTGGAATGGGCGGGCAATCCAAAAAGTGCTGCACCGTAGAGGGAGAAGCTGGAAACATGGTCAAAGAATTGTGGAGGTCAGATGTATCGAAGGAGTCAGGTAGAACCCAGGTACCTGGAGAGGGTGATGAAACGGCATCAGCAAGAGGTACAGGGGCATGAGAAATGTCTGAAGAGTGATCAAATAATGAGGTCGGGTTGGAACAAGGTGTGTATCAGAAAGAGGTTGGGGGAAGCTGTTTCATGGACTTGGGACTTTATGGTTATGTCACTTCTTTCTTTTTGTTTCTTAGAAAAAAAGAAAAAGAAAAAAAATTAAAACAGGGAGGAACGTGGAGAGATAGCTCCTAGGAGGAATGAAAGAACCATAAATCCCCCTCTGCACCCAAGAGAACCCCAGTACTGCAAGTACTACAAATGTGGCATGAAACTCATGCCATACCCTACCCTTCATGCCAGTAAACCAGCAATCTGGGATAGCAACTTCACATCTACCGAGCCACCTCAGTGGACAAAAGAGAGGGTAGCTTTATATCCACCACAAAGCATACCTCCTTCGGCCACCACCCCCAGAATCTGAAAGGCAGCTTCCAGAGATACACCCGTCACCCGAAAGACACCCAGATCCACCCCCTGGGAGACTGAAGAAGGAGTGGAACATCCCCAGGCAATCCAGATTCTATGGCAAACTACACCACCAACACGGACCTTAACGGAATGGAATGGACCATGGTACCCTTCCCCCTACTTAGTAATTAGAGTGCCTGTGTGAAGAATCCCAAAGGTTGAAAACAGGAAGAGGATAGGGGAGGGATGGGGTGAGAAGGAGACGCAAAAACCCTCCGGATGGGGAGAGGATTGGATAGGGAAAAAAGGGGGAGGATTGAGAGGGGGGATAATTAGGTTAGGTCTGAGGAAGGAGACCAAAAGGTCTAATTCTTCAGACCAAGAGACTCTTCACTGCACCAAGGAGCCCCCCTTGAAGAGGTAAGTCTTGAACAATAAGACAAACCATTCACCAAATAGGTGAATGGTCGCAGTAAACAGCGACACAGCATCAGGAACACGGACGTAAAATAATGACCCTAACTGGGGAGCATCTGCAGGTCCTCCATAAAAGGCAGAAAACTCTCTTAATACTGAATCTAAGTTCAGCATAACCAAATCCCCAACTACAATAGTGTGTAGATGCCACACAAAGTAGGGAGGTGTGGCATGTTTTGGCTCTCCAATGAAAACATACTCTATCAAAAGCAGTTTAAATCATGAACAAACAGCCAGAGAGATGAGAGCTACAAGAGAGGTGCTTCTCATAGAAGTAGCTAATGACTGCGGCTCCAAGATCAGGTGCAATCACATGATTAGCCAGTGCTTACTCCAGCAATGGTGCCAGGTTCCACCTGGCACCATTGCTGGTGTAAGCGAGCTGGTACTTAGCTAAGCAGTTTGCAAGAGCAGACAGTGAATCACAACTCTCCAACCAGTGAGCACAGTGACAGGTGTAAATGTTACATCCTACCTATATACATGAGCTAATATAATAAGTCAATAATATAAAGCAAGACATTTTTCATTTTAGCTATTAATGAAAAAAATCAGCAATATAAAATTATATGAAAAGGTAATATATACAGAATATACATTGTGTCCCATTCTGGGGACATAACAGAGTGCTTCTTCCTTCTTAAGTGGATGTGACTTGGACCTGACTGGCTTGGGCCAGTAGGTGACTAGGACTTGCCTAGCATGGGCCAGCAGCCCATATTCTTATAACTGATACTTCCCAACCTAAGAGAAAGAGGCAAATCTGCAGGCCTTGTGGTCTTCGGGGACCCATGTCTGATTCACAGGGGCCAGCTTTATCCAACATGACAGCTCATTTGTACTAGTGTTGTTTCATTATTGCGACCTTAGAGAAAGGACACAGTAAAAAAAATTGTATATATTGTCATTTCATAACATTTTATATTGCTGATGTTTTCATTAATAGTTAAAATGATAAAATCATGCTTTATATTATTATTTGACTTGTTATATTAGCTTATGAAGTAGGATGTAATAACTGCACCTCTCCTTGTGCTCGCTGTTGGAGAGTTATAATTTGCTGCCAGCATTTACAAACTAGCTGCCCACTTATTTTACAGTTGGCATCAGGGGTAAGCTGTTACCAAACCTGAGATTGTCATTGCTGGGCCTGCCTCGCTCTCTCTCTCTGGCTGCTGTTCATGGAGGGAACATCTCATCTCCCTGCTCTCTCAGCTCACGTCATTTTTGACTGGTTTTGGTAGAGTATGTTTCCATTGGTGAGCCGAGACAAACATATTGTAACTCTGTGAAACTCTGTTCACAAAGCATTATTTAGACTTAGTGATATTTGACATTATCAGAGGTTGTGTCACGGAGACACTCTCTGTATCTCTGGTCCCGAGTTCAGCTCTTGACCTACATTTGTTCTGGCATCTACACACTGTCGTAGCTGCCAAATTGGAATTGTTAAACTCAGTTTCAGTAATAAGGGAGTTTTATGCCTTTTGTGTAAGATCTGTTGAAGGTCCACAATTAGGGCCATTTTTGGTCTCCTTGATTCCTTACCTGATGCTTTACTGGTCACTGTTGCTTCGAGCATAATTGCTGCTTGGTGAATGGGTCATCATATCGTTCAAGCAGGTTATCTGACTGCCTCAATTGTCCAAAAGTTAGATTATTTATGGACTTGTTGTCAGTCACATTTTAAGTCTAAGTCGAGTCGAGTCTTACTGAGCCCATACCTAGCATTACTAAGCACTTACACAAACACACATTATTACTCTTGTACTTATGAGTACATCTTATCATAGCAATGTACCAGATGGTACTTATTAATAGTACAGTAAATGTGCACATAGCACCATAGGATGGTATGTACAGAATAATTATGATTTGTAGGTGTAACAAGTTACACTCCAAGAGTTGTAGGTGGAATAACTACAATTGCTACAAGTGTCAGCACTGGGGTCACACTGCTAAGAAATGCCCGGTTCAGTTACACTGGCATGCAGTGTGTGGAAAGACCTCATCCATCACAACAGTGTTATGGTATGGTTAAAAAACGCCAGACCGTTGCATTAAAATGTATCAGTTTTAAGACTTTGGGAGTCACAGCAGGTCATGCTGACTGCAGCATGAGGGCCACTCACATCACAGCCAGCCGCAGGGCTCCCACCTTACCCTACACCCTTCAGGATGAGACCCTAGTCTTACAAGATACCATGAGTCTGAATACTGGTTCATGCCAGACTTCAGACAATGGGGTTGAGGAAGTTGCTTGGGGAGCACATCACCAGAGCTCCATTATGTCTGCTACCCACACTAGTGACGCTGCTTGTGTTGATACCACTAGCCTAGCTGAATCATGTCAGTCAGCCACCGGGCTCAGATGACCGGGGCTTCACGTCTCTAGGTGGGGCTGTCTTGCTCTAGTCACTAGAGCAAGACCACTAGAGTCTAGTGGTATATAACATGTAGTTGCACATACAAGTACTGGAGAAACAACAATTATGCCTGAGCAGCGTAGGGAAATATGCATAGTGTGTGCAATTATACAAATAATGCATGTAATAGATAATATAAGATTTTCTTCGGATTTTTAACCCCGGAGGGTTAGCCACTCAGGATAACCCAAGAAAGTCAGTGCGTCATCGAGGACTGTCTAACTTATTTCCATTGGGGTCCTCAATCTTGTCCCCCCTGATGCGACCCACACCAGTCGACTAACACCCTGGTACCTATTGCTGCTAGGTGAGCATGACAGGTGTAACGAAATTAGTCGAAATGTTTTCACCCCGCCGGGACTCGAACCCGGGCCCTCAGTGTGTGAAGCAAGAGCTTTAGCCACCAGGCCACCGGGACCTCTCACAGAGGTGGTGGTATTGAGTGTGAGGATAAAGTTGATGAGTGTAGCGGTGGTGTCCCTAATGACGATAATGTTGATGACTGCAATAGTGGCATTGATAACGATAGTGGTCATAATGATGAGGGTAGTGATGTCACTGATAATTGTGAGGAATTATGTGGGTGAATTTTCACAAGCACCATCTTTAATTTCCACCCACATGACAGGGAAGAACTCTTGATACAATAAAACAATAACTACTGATATTGACGCATCCCAGAGACATGTGAGACTTTAGGAACAATGGGTCACAACACTGTACGTCCTTCAGTGCCCACTGTCTCACCTCCCCAACTCAGTTCGGGACCCTAGATTAGGAACGAATGGTTCCTGAGTATTACGAAAATTTAAACCAGTAAACCTGGCTAATTTAGTGGATTGTATAATTAAGGAAAAGGTTATGTGACTTGACTCGAATAATCTATTTAGCCTAATAATTATGCGTTAATTACATTATTTCTAATAAAGAAAGAATATATCTTACCAAATTATGGTCATGGTGATATATCCTAATGTCTCCGAACACGAAGGCTGAGGGGTTTTCCCAGTAACATCGCCCATTTAACCTTTAACTGCCGTGAGCTCCAGTCCTCAGATTACATCACAAGACATCGCCTAAGGGTCTGTAAGGTGGTCCGTGTGCTCAAACAGTAACAGTGTCGAAATTGTTGGCACTTGGGACATCCAGCTAAATATTGCAGGTCTGCGATGGAGTGCCCAGTCTGCATTGCCATGGATCATGCTACTACAACTTGCAGTCTCCCTCTTTGTCTTAATTGCAAGGAAGTTCACCCTTCTTTTTCCCGCCAGTGTCAGGTCTATCGTAATGAACGCGAAATCCGTTGTCTTAAGGAGAGCGAGGGCCTTACTTGGGCTATGGCTGTCTCTCAGCTCCGCCTTCAGGGGAATCTTTCTCGTGTTCCTTATTCTCAAGCGGCTGGGAACCCTTCATCCTTGGCAGTCCCCCTGCCTACCGCTCCTCCAGTGCCATATCTTCTAGGGTTACCCCATCTCTAATTCTTTTGGTGTTTTGTCCTCTGAAACCTCCACCTCCTTACTTCTTACTACCTCTACTTCTTCATCTTCTAACCCGCTGGTTTCTAAGTCTGCGATACCTAGCACACCTACACCTTCTTTCCACCTCTCACCTGCGAAGTTGAACCCATCCCCTAAGCCCAAGTCTCTGCATTCCTCTGGTGCTTACAATTCCCAAACAGCTCTCCTTTTCGGCCTCAAAGCCGAGTTCTCATCCCCTGTTTTTGTGAATAATGACTTATTTACAATGAAATATTCGTGGTCTTCAGGGTAATCGGGGAGAGGTCAAGGTGTTGTTCTCCCAGTGTTCCCAATGTGTGTCAGGTTACAAGAGCCTAAAGTTTGTTCAGCTGTTATCCATCCCATTTTGGGCTATGTACCATAGCATTCTTCTGATCCCCTTCCCGATGAAACTTTTAATGAGTGTGTGCTTCTTGTGCGTGTTGGTATACCGTTTTAATAGGTCTTTGTTCAGTCTCCATTGCATTATACTGCAGCCTGTATCTTAAGATAAGATAAGATAAGATTTCGTTCGGATTTTTAACCCCGGAGGGTTAGCCACCCAGGATAACCCAAGAAAGTCAGTGCGTCATCGAGGACTGTCTAACTTATTTCCATTGGGGTCCTTAATCTTGTCCCCCAGGATGCGACCCACACCAGTCGACTAACACCCAGGTACCTATTTGCTGCTAGGTGAACAGGACAACAGGTGTAAGGAAACGTGTCGAAATGTTTCCACCCGCCGGGAATCGAACCCGGGCCCTCCGTGTGTGAAGCGGGAGCTTTAGCCACCAGGCCACCGGGCCACAGGTGGTATACAGTTTGCTTTCTATATCTCTCAGCATCCCATGCATTACGTCACTTTATGTGGATGACTTTGCCATAGCTTATGCAGGCACTGACTGTCACCTGGTAATGGCCTCCCTCCAGAATGGACTGTCAGTGTTTCCCATTGGGCCACTTCTCATGGATTTAAATTTTATGGTGCGAAAACCCATTTCATTACTTTAACTAGATGTCCTCTTGTCCCAGATACTCCTTTGTACTTGCATGGCTTGCGTATCCCGGAATGTGATACAGTCAAATTTCTTTGCCTTCCATTCAATCGATGGTTGACGTGGAAACCTCACATTTCCTCTTTGAAAGCAGCTTGCCATGGTCAGCTAAACCTCCTTAAAATTCTTGCATATTGTTCATGGGAAGTGGACCGCAGAGCTTTTCTTCGTATGCATTCTGCCCTAGTCTTGTCGAAGCGGGATTATGGCGACCAAGTCTAGTCTGCGGCTTCTCCCACAACTCTTCTCTAAGCTAGATTCCCTTCATCATCCCTAACACACCCCATCATCAGCTAACTAAATGAAAACCACCTAATTCTCTTTTTTGTATCATGAACACATTATAATAATAATAATATATCTTTATTCACTACAAGTACATATACATGGTATACAGTCCTAGCTGACAACAATGACATACTACTATACAGAAAGCCACTTGTTATGCTCCGCATGTCGGGCAAATTAGGTCAGTGTCCCAGGATGCGACCCACACCAGTCGACTAACACCCAGGTACCCATTTTACTGATGGGGAACATAGACAACAGGTGGAAAGAAACACGTCCAATGTTTCTACTCTGGCTGGGAATCGAACCTGGACCCTCACCGTGTGAAGCGAGAGCCTGGGTTCGATTCCCAGCCAGAGTAGAAACATTGGGCGTGTTTCTCTCCACCTGTTGTCTATGTTCCCCATCAGTAGAATTCAAAACAATATAGTCTAACTTTCGTTATCTATATTCCCTCTAATTTACACTTACATCCACCCAAATGACTCTAAACATAAACTTCTTAATATAACTATTACCTATTATTTCTTAAGTTAGTACTAAGTTTGCCTAAGATACTCTTCCCATATAAGAGTTTTAACAGAAACAGTGCATCATGCCAAGACAAATCCAATCCAATTACTAAATTTACCATTTGTAATATTATATGTTTTGTATAATTATGCATGTACCTAATTATGTATGTATCTAATTATGTATGTATTTAATAATGTATATTAAAATGTACTGCTCCATAACCTATATCAATATACCCAAAGGATGGGTATGGGGTGCATAATAAAGATATTAAACTAACTAACTTGTAAATAGGTATTAAATTTGCCATTTTCCACTTATCAGGCACTATGCCAGTTTGTAGTGATATGTTAAAAAGATTAGCCAAAGGTATGCTAAGTTACTCTTTACATTCCTTTAACACCCTTGCAAACAGTTCATCAGGGCCTGGGGATTTGTTAGGTTTTAGTTTCTCTATTTGTCTGAGGACCATGTCACTAGTTACCGAAATCGTACATAGTTTATTATCTTCCTGTTCTACATAATCTATTATTTCAGGAACATCGCTAGTATTTTCCTGGGTAAAAGCTGAGAGGAAGTAGGTATTGAGAATTTCACAAATATCCTTATCACTGTCAGTGATCTGACCAGAGTTACTCTTAAGTGGGCCAATCTTGTCCCTAATCTTACTTCTGTATACCTGAAAGAACCCTTTTGGGTTAGTCTTTGAATCCCTTGCGACCTTAGCCTCATAATCCCTTTTTGTTTTTCTTATTTCTTTCTTTATTTCTCTCTTTAATTGAATATATTGATTTCTTAATTGTCCATTCCCTCTTTTGATACGCCTATATATGCCTCTCTTTTGACCAATGAGATGTTTTAATCTATTGTTCATCCATTTGGGATCATTTTTGTTAGATCTAATTTCCCTACTTGGAACAAAAGTTGTCTGGGCAGCTAGAACTATGCTCTGAAAAACGTCATATTGGCAACCAAGATCACTTACCTGACCCATAGTCAGGACATCCCAATTTAGCCCACCCAGGTAATTTTTAAATCCCATGAAGTCGGCCAAGTGAAAATCTGGGACAGAGATTTGATTGCAGTTATCTGGGGAATAATTCCATGATATATTGAAACTAAGTGATTTGTGATCACTTTCCCTAAGCTCATCATTAACCTCAAGATTATTAATTAGTGAATCTTTGTTGGCAAGAACCAAGTCAAGCAGATTGTTTCCTCTAGATGGTTCTGTCACAACCTGTTCTAAAAAGCAATCCTGGACCGTATCAAGAAAGTCACTAGACTCAAGATTTCCGGTCATATTGTTCCAATCAATTTGTCTAAAGTTAAAATCTCCCATTATCACAACATTTTCATATCTAGATGCCTTATGAATTTTGTCCCATAACAGCTTACTGCCCTCCCTATCAAGGTTTGGGGGCCTATAAATCACACCCAAAATTAATTTGTCACGTCACTCGAGAAACTGTAGCCAAACAGATTCTGTGTTCGATGTTTCTAATCTTATATCATATCTAAGACAACAATTTAAATTTTCTCTGACATACATCGCCACCCCACCACCCTTCCTGTTGATCCTATCAGTGTGGAATAGTTTATAACCCTGTATGTTGCATTCAGAAGGCATTTCTCTATCTTTCAGGTTGAACCAGGTCTCTGTTATACCAATAATATCTATATTACCTACACTTGCAAGTAATCTCAGCTCATCTATTTTATTTCTTAGACTCATACTATTTGTATAGTAAACCTTAAGGGAGCTAGTCACTCGTTGCCCTTTACTATCTCTCTTTGTTTGTTGATCAATTGATTTGTCATTACTAGCAACTTTATTTTGAATATTGTCTTTTAAACATATCCCTGAGGTATCCTGGTAATAACTACTGTTTTTAACCCTAATGCTGCTGCCTGATTGTTTCCCACAAACACCCATACCTCTGTAATCTATCAGTTTAAATTCCTAGACAAGTCATCAATTACCCTCTCAATCGAATTGGCTAATGCAACCACTCCATCCCCAGAGAGATGAACCCCATCCCTTGCATACATATCACGTTTGCCAAAGAATAGGTCCCAGTTATCAATGAATGGGATTACAAGTTCCTTGCAGTACCTGTCTAGCCAGCAATTTATACCAATTGCCCTAGACATCCATTCATTGCCCACTCCCTTTCTAGGCAAGATGCTACATATGACTGCGATCCCTCCCTTAGACCTAACTACTTTTATGGCTGACCTGTACTTATCCAGCAGCTCCTGTCTCCTCTCCTTCTCAATGTCATTACTCCCAGCACTAAGACAGATAATGGGCTTGTTCCCATTACCTGCCATAATATTATCCAACCTGCTGACTATGTCACCAACACCAGCTCCAGGAAGGCACACTCTCCGTCTGACCTTTATGTCTCTGTTACAAAATGCACGGTCCATATATCTTACCTGAGAATCACCTACTATTAAAATAATCTTACCTTGATTAGCAGGGGAATCAGTGGTACCTTCAATCTCACTAACCACTGAAGTACACTCGTCTTGGAGAACAGAGAATCGATTTCCTACCTTCTCATATTCTCTATGAACTCTCTTCATCTTCCTTCTTCCTGAAGTGTGAACCATTTGCCACTTAAAGTGGCTGCCACCATCACTGCTGGTGACCATTTCCTCCTTACCAGCTAAATCCTTCTCACACTCACTCCCAAACTCATCTATGCGAAGCTTCAGCCTCCTATTTTCCTCCTGAAGAAGTGGAATCTCCTTCTTCAACACTTGAGCCTCAGATTCTAAAACACTACAACAAGCCATGGTGCTTGGTAACAGCCCACGCTAACTACCAAGAGCTTAGGCAGGTATGACCAGACGTGACCACTGACCTCAGCGTACCGGTCTTCTCTCCAGTTGTCTCCCTTGTATGTTCCTGTAGCATCTGCCTTTTCCCTCCCCCCTTGGTAGGTTCCGACAGTTCATGTCTGTTCTTCCCTACTGCCGTGTGCTAAAGCCTTCATACCTATGACTGCTTCTTGCTCTCTTTTTCTTGATCACTTCCGGCCTAATGCTCGTGCAGTCGCCGTTTATACTGATGGTTCTAAATCTTCTGGTGTTTGGTTACTGGCGGTCTTCCCTAACCATGTTGTCTGGGGTCATTTGTTAGACTCGGCTAGTATTTTTGCAGACGAGTTGTATGCCATCCTCATAGTGCTTCTCCATATTACCCGTATGCCTCCTTCGGCATTTGTAATAGTTTCACATTCCCTCAGCGTTTAACAAGCTATTAAACAATTTGATTCCCCTTATCCATTGGTTCTTCGTGCTCCACTGATACCTTTATTCCAGAACAAACAACCTACTGGAAGGTTAGCCAGATGGACCTTGACTATCCAAGAGTTCAATCCCACCTTTGAACACTTACCTGGCAAGTCAAATGTAGTCGCAGATGCCTTATCGCGACATGTTAGTATAGTAACTGCAGACCCTCCATTTAGTGCTGAAGATGTAAAGAATGCTCAACGAACAGATCCCATGTGGTCTGGTGTGATTCGATTCCTGCTCCAGGAAGATCTTATTCTGACTGTGAAGCCACCAGCACCCATCAGTGACTTTGTCATGAACCAAGAATTACTGTATCGAACAGCCGAGTTGGGTACTCCTAGCAGAAGAGTATACCAGTTAGTAATTCCACAGTCACTAGTGAATGTAGCCTTACAGCTAGTTCACGATGTACCAGGTGTTGCACACCCTGGTATGGATCGTTCAGTAAAACAAGCCAGATTGAAATACTTTTGGCCTCGTATGGCAACTGATATTTCTGAGTATGTTAAGAAATGTAGTGTCTGCATGCAACATAAAGGTAATGCTAATGGTCCTAATCCAATCCAAGTATATCCAACTACTAGCGAACCGTGGGAAAGAGTTGCGCTAGATTTGTTAACTAATTTCCAATGTTCCCTCCAAGGCAACAAACATCTGTGTGTTATGGTAGACCATTTCACCAGATATTGTGAGTTAGCTCCTATTGCAGATAAGACTGCCGAGTCAGTAGCTAAAGCGTTTAAAGAACGCATTATCTGCAGGCATACCACCCCTAAGTCCCTAGTAACAGATAATGGAGGTGAATTCTGTAATGAGATTCTTGAAAATTTGTGCACCTTGTACAAGATCTCTAAATCCACCATTGTTCCTCTTCATCCTGCCAGCAATGGGTTAGCGGAACGAACCAATAAGAAAGTACTTGATATCTTGAGAGCCACTATCAATCCTAACAGTGAAACTTGGGATGAAGTTATACCTGATGTGCAGTGTGCTATAAATTCTGCTTACAATGTTTCTATAGGTGATACTCCACATTATGCATTGTATGGTGTAGATAAACGTTTGCCTTATGAGTTGTTATATTCTAATCCGAAACCAAATTACAACCCTGATGATTTCATAGCAACTCGTACCAGCTTAGCTCAAAGTGTTTTTAGAAGAATCCGTGAAACACTTCATAAATCAACAGCAGAATTTACAAGAGTCACAAATACTCGAGCAAAGCCATCCAAAATCAAAGTAGGTTCGAGAGTTATGCTGATTAACTTTAACAAAACGTCTGCAATGCCAAAGCTTGATCAAAAGTTTGTTGGTCCTTATCGAGTAGTTGAACATATCACTAGTAATAAGTATAAGGTTAGAGAGATTAGTACTGGTCAGTATAAAGAATCGCATTTAGATCATATGAAGTTAGTATGTGATGATAATGATGTTCCAACCCAGACTAATGTGACAGACTCTAACAATCCTCCTGATCCTGTACTGTCTTCCTCTGATACTCAGTCAGACGATCAACCTGAATGTCGTTATTCCCTACGTACACGACAGGTATTGAGAAATCCTCAAGTATCATTTGTTATTTCCAATTTCCAATTCAGATTTGCCTCAAATACAGCATGAGTTAGCCAATGCAACAGAGTTTGATCCTCCCAGAGATGACACCCATTCTGCATATGTCAATCTTACCCTAGCAGAGTTGGGGTTAAATGTAAATAACCTGTATAGATGAATAATTACAGTATCAACTTATCAGTATTCAAGAATTTTTTTTTGTGTTCATGTTCTCTCTGCATTCTGAGAGTTAACAGTCTAGATTTGAGTGCACCGAATCTGCCTTTCTGTTAAACACTCTTTCTTTGTATATATTCCTCCCTCAGAATCCGTAGATCACATGAATACAGATCGATCGATCAAATTTTTTTTATCACTTCCACTGTGTAATCCCAACGTTGAGTTTCTTTGATGAGTTGTGCTATATTATACCTTGTATTGCATTACAGTTTCAGTTACGTAAGCTTCCATTCCAATGTTCTACTTATGTATGTTATAATATTTAATTGTTGTGTACTTTGACATTGTATAGAATCAGCCCAAGCTGTACACCTGCCATCTCTAGTTTGTATTAGTTGTATGTCGGGATGACATACGTTAGCGTCGCCGAACTCTCAGTAGTAGTAACCAGTTACCAGTAACCAGTGTACCAGTAGTTGACTCACTACCAACCGTCTCTGCCCGAGTCCCTGTCTGTATTCATATTGTGCTGACCACAGCAGTATGCAAAGACCCCCTCACATATGGGTACTGTGGGCGGCCAGTCAGTTATATGAGAGTGAGCAAGGAGATAGGCAGGCTGTTGGGCGCTCCCCACATTATCTGTAATTATACGTACTACCAGCCTACGTGAGTATTACTTTACCCTATCCACGTATCGAACTCCCACATGATAAGGCTTCTGGTCTGCCATCTGCCCCGCCCCACAAAGGGGCTCGTGGGGATGGCAGTCTTATGAGCTGCAGGTGGTAGCAAGCTCAAGCTCTGTCAGCGTACATGAGGCGGAGCCCACTAGTAACAGTAGGTAAAGAAAGTAAATTACTTAGCAATGGGGTTATAGAAAATATCCTATGCACAAAGAATCCTTGTCGTTATGGTCGCCATGATTTCCTGCTTATTTATTTTCTAATAATAATATCTTTATTTACTACAAATACATATACATGGTATACAGTCCTAGCTGACAACAATGACATACTGCTATATAGAAAGCCACTTGTTATGCTCAGCATGTCGGGCAAATTAGGTCAGTGTCCCAGGATGCGACCCACACCAGTCGACTAACACCCAGGTACCCATTTTACTGATGGGGAACATTGATAACAGGTGGAAAGAAACACGCCCAGTGTTTCTACTCCCTCACCGTGTGAAGCGAGAGCATTAGCCACCAGGCCACCAGAGCCCCTCTTAGTTCCAGAGATCTGCTGTTTTCCCTCATATTTCTTATTACAGCCCAACAAAATATGATATAAACTCATGCACTGGTAACTGTATTATCAATCTTTACTTCTTATCAAGTCTTAACAAAGGTTTAAGTGACAGTAGCTATTTTAAACTGGCTCCATGTCATCGTCAGGGACAAGTTTGATACTGACAGCTATAAGAATATACTTGACAGGTACTTCCAATATTGTGTTGCTATTATTCCTATTAAGAATATGTGTTTCATGTTTTTGTAGTAAGCGAGAAAGTGAAGTGGGAAGCCCAGTAGGTTAAAAGCCTGTGTAAGTTATTCACACTCCTCGTCAAGGTAGTGTGGACTAGATATGTTATATGCCTTGAGGAAGATTCCTGTCACGATTCTATTATCGTGATGGTAGAAGAAATGTTGCAAGTTATTTTTTACATGTTGGTTTTCTACACACTTTACGTATAATTTTGTACCTGCCTGTGTGGAGAAGCACTTCAAGGAACTGTGACTGGTTGTCTTTTCTTTTTACCTCTAGTGTAAATTTTATGGTTGATTCTTGGTTGTTAATTGTGTCGAAGTTGCTTAGCACATCGAGCCGCTCTGGCATGATGACCAGAAGTTGAACCCGTGGCTAATGCAGCGACACCAGTGCATGCGTAAATAAGTATCCTCCGTGATGGAGGTGTTAGTAACATGGCTCTTGGTCTACCCCTCTAAAACTTCGTAAATATCAGGGTAGACAGAGTGTTGTTTCCAGATTTGTTTAATTAAAAAAAATCTGCTATAAAATGCTAAAACAAATGACCTAATAATTTTAAAGTTTTGAATTGAATTAAGAAATTCAAAACTATATATATATATATATATATATATATATATATATATATATATATATATATATATATATATATATATATATATATATATATATATATATATATATATATATATATATATATATATATATATATATATATATATATATATATATATATATATATGTGTATATATATATATATATATTATTTTATTATTTTTTTTATTATCACACCGGCCGATTCCCACCAAGGCAGGGTGGCCCGAAAAAGAAAAACTTTCACCATCATTCACTCCATCACTGTCTTGCCAGAAGTGTGCTTTACACTACAGTTTTTAAACTGCAACATTAACACCCCTCCTTCAGAGTGCAGGCACTGTACTTCCCATCTCCAGGACTCAAGTCCGGCCTGCCGGTTTCCCTGAATCCCTTCATAAATGTTACTTTGCTCACACTCCAACAGCACGTCAAGTATTAAAAACCATTTGTCTCCATTCACTCCTATCAAACACGCTCACGCATGCCTGCTGGAAGTCCAAGCCCCTCGCACACAAAACCTCCTTTACCCCCTCCCTCCAACCCTTCCTAGGCCGACCCCTACCCCGCCTTCCTTCCACTACAGACTGATACACTCTTGAAGTCATTCTGTTTCGCTCCATTCTCTCTACATGTCCGAACTACCTCAACAACCCTTCCTCAGCCCTCTGGACAACAGTTTTGGTAATCCCACACCTCCTCCTAACTTCCAAACTACGAATTCTCTGCATTATATTCACACCACACATGCCCTCAGACATGACATCTCCACTGCCTCCAGCCTTCTCCTCGCTGCAACATTCATCACCCACGCTTCACACCCATATAAGAGCGTTGGTAAAACTATACTCTCATACATTCCCCTCTTTGCCTCCAAGGACAAAGTTCTTTGTCTCCACAGACTCCTAAGTGCACCACTCACTCTTTTTCCCTCATCAATTCTATGATTCACCTCATCTTTCATAGACCCATCCGCTGACACGTCCACTCCCAAATATCTGAATACGTTCACCTCCTCCATACTCTCTCCCTCCAATCTGATATTCAATCTTTCATCACCTAATCTTTTTGTTATCCTCATAACCTTACTCTTTCCTGTATTCACCTTTAATTTTCTTCTTTTGCACACCCTACCAAATTCATCCACCAATCTCTGCAACTTCTCTTCAGAATCTCCCAAGAGCACAGTGTCATCAGCAAAGAGCAGCTGTGACAACTCCCACTTTGTGTGTGATTCTTTATCTTTTAACTCCACGCCTCTTGCCAAGACCCTCGCATTTACTTCTCTTACAACCCCATCTATAAATATATTAAACAACCACGGTGACATCACACATCCTTGTCTAAGGCCTACTTTTACTGGGAAAAAATTTCCCTCTTTCCTACATACTCTAACTTGAGCCTCACTATCCTCGTAAAAACTCTTCACTGCTTTCAGTAACCTACCTCCTACACCATACACTTGCAACATCTGCCACATTGCCCCCCTATCCACCCTGTCATACGCCTTTTCCAAATCCATAAATGCCACAAAGACCTCTTTAGCCTTATCTAAATACTGTTCACTTATATGTTTCACTGTAAACACCTGGTCCACACACCCCCTACATTTCCTAAAGCCTCCTTGTTCATCTGCTATCCTATTCTCCGTCTTACTCTTAATTCTTTCAATTATAACTCTACCATACACTTTACCAGGTACACTCAACAGACTTATCCCCCTATAATTTTTGCACTCTCTTTTATCCCCTTTGCCTTTATACAAAGGAACTATGCATGCTCTCTGCCAATCCCTAGGTACCTTACCCTCTTCCATACATTTATTAAATAATTGCACCAACCACTCCAAAACTATATCCCCACCTGCTTTTAACATTTCTATCTTTATCCCATCAATCCCGGCTGCCTTACCCCCTTTCATTTTACCTACTGCCTCACGAACTTCCCCCACACTCACAACTGGCTCTTCCTCACTCCTACAAGATGTTATTCCTCCTTGCCCTATACACGAAATCACAGCTTCCCTATCTTCATCAACATTTAACAATTCCTCAAAATATTCCTTCCATCTTCCCAATACCACTAACTCTCCATTTAATAACTCTCCTCTCCTATTTTTAACTGACAATATCATATATATATATATATATATATATATATATATATATATATATATATATGATATTGGACGGTAACATCCCGTATCGTAAAAATCTTTGAAAGGGTTCTGAGATGCAAGATCGCTACCCATCTCGATACCCATCAGTTACATAGTAACCCAGGGCAATATAGGTTTAGAGCAGGTCGCTCCTATCTGTCCCAATTACTGGACCACTATCACAAGGTCCTGGATGCTCTAGAAGACAAACAGACTACAGATGTAATATACACAGACTTTGCGAAAGCCTTTGACAAGTGAAATGGTGTAATAGCGCACAAAATTGCGTGATAAGGGAATAACAGGAAAAGTTGGTAGATGGATCTATAACTTCCTAACAAATAGAACACAAAGAGTAGTAGTCAAGAGAGTAAAGTCTGAGACAGCTACGGTGAAAAGCTCTGTTCTACAAGGCACAGTACTCGCTCCCATCTTGTTTCTCATACTCATATCTGACATAAACAGGAATATAAGCCACAGCGCCGTGTCTTCCTTTGCAGATAACACCCGAATTTGCAAGACAGTGTCCTCCATTAAAGACATCACAAGAGCCCAGGTGGACATTAACCAAATCTTTAAATGGGCTGCAGAAAACAATATGAAGTTCAATTCATTCATTCATTAGGGATTTGCAAGATGAAGTTCAATGATGAAAATTTCATTTACTCCGATATGGAAAACGTAAGGAAATTAAAACTACATTGGAGTATAAAACAAATTCCAGCCACATAATGGAATGAAAAACTAATATAAAAGACCTGGGAGTGATCATGTCAGAGGATCTCACCTTCAAGGACCATAACATTGTATCAATCACATCTGCTAGAAAAATGACAGGATGGATAATGAGAACCTTCAAAACTAGGGATGCCAAGCCCATGATGATACTCTTCAGGTCGCTTTTTCTATCTAGGCTGGAATATTGCTGCACATTAACAGCACCTTTCAAGGCAGGTGAAATTGCCGACCTAGAAAATGTACAGAGAACCTTCACGGCGCGCATAATTGCAATAAAAACACCTCAATTACTGGGAATGCTTGAAGTTCCTAAACCTGTACTCCCTAGAACGCAGGCGGGTGAGACACATGATTATATACACTTGGAAAATCCTAGAGGGATTAGTACCAAACTTGCACACGAAAAATCACTCCCTATGAAAGCAAGAGACTCAGCAGACGATGCAACGTTCCCCAATAAAAAGCAGGGGCGCCACTAGCAAGATAAGAGACAACGCAGTGAGTGTCAGGGGCCCAAGACTGTTCAACTGCTTCCCAGCAATTACCAATAGACTCCTGGCTGTCTTCAAGCAGGCACGGGACAGGCATCTTAAGGTCAGTATATGACCAGGCAGGCTGTGGTTCGTACGTCGGGTTGCATGCTGCCAACAGTAACAGCCTGGTTGATCAGACCCTGATCCACCATAAGGCCTGATCACAGACCAGGCCACGGGGGCGTTGACCCTCGGAACCATCTCCAGGTATACCAAAGGTATATATATATATATATATATATCATCTTGTAGGAGTGAGGAAGAGCCAGTTGTGAGTGTGGGGGAAGTTCGTGAGGCAGTAGGTAAAATGAAAGGGGGTAAGGCAGCCGGGATTGATGGGATAAAGATAGAAATGTTAAAAGCAGGTGGGGATATAGTTTTGGAGTGGTTGGTGCAATTATTTAATAAATGTATGGAAGAAGGTAAGGTACCTAGGGATTGGCAGAGAGCATGCATAGTTCCTTTGTATAAAGGCAAAGGGGATAAAAGAGAGTGCAAAAATTATAGGGGGATAAGTCTGTTGAGTGTACCTGGTAAAGTGTATGGTAGAGTTATAATTGAAAGAATTAAGAGTAAGACGGAGAATAGGATAGCAGATGAACAAGGAGGCTTTAGGAAAGGTAGGGGGTGTGTGGACCAGGTGTTTACAGTGAAACATATAAGTGAACAGTATTTAGATAAGGCTAAAGAGGTCTTTGTGGCATTTATGGATTTGGAAAAGGCGTATGACAGGGTGGATAGGGGGGCAATGTGGCAGATGTTGCAAGTGTATGGTGTAGGAGGTAGGTTACTGAAAGCAGTGAAGAGTTTTTACGAGGATAGTGAAGCTCAAGTTAGAGTATGTAGGAAAGAGGGAAATTTTTTCCCAGTAAAAGTAGGCCTTAGACAAGGATGTGTGATGTCACCGTGGTTGTTTAATATATTTATAGATGGGGTTGTAAGAGAAGTAAATGCGAGGGTCTTGGCAAGAGGCGTGGAGTTAAAAGATAAAGAATCACACACAAAGTGGGAGTTGTCACAGCTGCTCTTTGCTGATGACACTGTGCTCTTGGGAGATTCTGAAGAGAAGTTGCAGAGATTGGTGGATGAATTTGGTAGGGTGTGCAAAAGAAGAAAATTAAAGGTGAATACAGGAAAGAGTAAGGTTATGAGGATAACAAAAAGATTAGGTGATGAAAGATTGAATATCAGATTGGAGGGAGAGAGTATGGAGGAGGTGAACGTATTCAGATATTTGGGAGTGGACGTGTCAGCAGATGGGTCTATGAAAGATGAGGTGAATCATAGAATTGATGAGGGAAAAAGAGTGAGTGGTGCACTTAGGAGTCTGTGGAGACAAAGAACTTTGTCCTTGGAGGCAAAGAGGGGAATGTATGAGAGTATAGTTTTACCAACGCTCTTATATGGGTGTGAAGCGTGGGTGATGAATGTTGCAGCGAGGAGAAGGCTGGAGGCAGTGGAGATGTCATGTCTGAGGGCAATGTGTGGTGTGAATATAATGCAGAGAATTCGTAGTTTGGAAGTTAGGAGGAGGTGCGGGATTACCAAAACTGTTGTCCAGAGGGCTGAGGAAGGGTTGTTGAGGTGGTTCGGACATGTAGAGAGAATGGAGCGAAACAGAATGACTTCAAGAGTGTATCAGTCTGTAGTGGAAGGAAGGCGGGGTAGGGGTCGGCCTAGGAAGGGTTGGAGGGAGGGGGTAAAGGAGGTTTTGTGTGCGAGGGGCTTGGACTTCCAGCAGGCATGCGTGAGCGTGTTTGATAGGAGTGAATGGAGACAAATGGTTTTTAATACTTGACGTGCTGTTGGAGTGTGAGCAAAGTAACATTTATGAAGGGATTCAGGGAAACCGGCAGGCCGGACTTGAGTCCTGGAGATGGGAAGTACAGTGCCTGCACTCTGAAGGAGGGGTGTTAATGTTGCAGTTTAAAAACTGTAGTGTAAAGCACCCTTCTGGCAAGACAGTGATGGAGTGAATGATGGTGAAAGTTTTTCTTTTTCGGGCCACCCTGCCTTGGTGGGAATCGGCCGGTGTGATAATAAAAAAAAAAAAAATATATATATATATATATATATATATATATACATATATATATATATATATATATATATATATATATATATGAAATCACGAAACAAGTGATTTTAAGTCATATACCAAACTGCGGCAGGCCAGGACTCGACCGTACGAACGTTGTACCGCTTCCAGAGACAGCACAATGTACGCATCACCTTACCTCTGCACCACCGATCCTACAAGAATCACGCATGCAGCTGAGCTACATGCTTTTCTCGTGATCCGAGGACACTCGTGGCAGTGGTATGTCAAGGGTTAATTTCAGCCTCCTCCTGTCTCAATACCCGCCTCAACAAGCAGTCTATATGGTAATGAAATCACACCCGAGGACATTGCCACGAGTGTCCTCAGATCACCAGAAAAACATGTAGCTCAATGACATACGGGATATGGTGATTATATATATATATATATATATATATATATATATATATATATATATATATATATATATATATATATATATATATATATATATATATATATATATATATATATATATATATATATATATATATATATATTAACCTGGTCACCCTGGAAAGACTTAGGAATGCCAGAATAAGATATAAATTTAGTTATGGCTGTAAGAATAGCTTTGGTGTTGTTACTGCTCAATGGGACTGCTTCCGGATACCTAGTAGCTTTGTCCATGATAATAAACAAGT
>NC_091301.1:44630923-44645428 GCF_038502225.1 Cherax quadricarinatus | reverse complement strand
CAGTTCAATATTCTGTGATTTCAGTTTTATATTTCTTGTTTTGTGCATAATATTTTATTCTGTGTGTGTCATTTTTTTTTTCTTTTTAGTGAATTGCTTTCCCAGTTTGTTTTAATTTTGCACAAGATTTATTGATCCAATTTTATCATTTATTGTTGAATTTCTTTATTGAATTGAGAGTAAAGACAACTCACTGTGCCATTAATTCAATTTAAAGTAAATATGAGTAAATTTGGTTTGAGTAAAGTACAATTTCTCTTGATTTTCAAAGTGTTGTTGATCCAGTTGAGTAACTTTTTTTTTATTCTCATGTGAGTTATCCTTGCTTACAGTGTGACTTATTTTTTTTCCTTTACTTATGCAGAATAATTAAGAATTTTTCCCCATTTAAGCTTACTGTGTCATATAGTCTCTTTATTTTCTTGCCTTATGTCCTTGAGTAAGTTCCCTGAGAAGATGTCCCAGTCACTTTTGAATGTTCACTTAGTATATCATGCCAGTCAAAGTCAATATGAATCAGTCCACAGTACCAATATTCCCTTAATGGCTGAAAGACAATACCTAGCCCTTGAGCAATGTGTTTGTTCTCACAGCTTGAATCTGAGATTTGTTAAAGTGCTGCGAAATGTGAAGTTCAGATTAACCTCCTATAGATTCGTTCATTACTCATTAACATAGCCGAGCGGTCAAACACTAGTAATACTATCATTCCTGTCTGGATTCCAGCCACAATATCATGCATGCAGGATAGTGTACAGTTACCTTGGGTTTCAGAGGAACCTCAGACAACCCTGGGTGCTGAGACTACTATCCCTGCGATGGCGACTTGTTTAAGTATTTGTTCCTTCCCAGGGGACACTTTGAGAAGAACTTTACTTGCAACGAGTTATGCCATCTCTTGCTGATGTCACAAGCCATTGCAGAAAGACATTTCTGTGGCTAGTGTACTCACTTGAGTGTTGCTGTTGTCCCTTGTGTTCCAGATGGTGATACTATCCTCGCTGACAGTAATCCATGCAATGTAAGAAGTTGTTTCTCAAGTAACTTTCACATGTTGTTAACATTTGTAAGTGTAGTCTCTTTATAGTTGATACCTCGTGTCACTGTGCGACTCACTGAATACAGTGGTCCCTCGATAATCGTAGTTCTCAGGAATCGTAGATTTCGGAAATCAAAGGGATATTTTCGTATAAACATGGGCTTGCTAATCGTAGGTCGACTCGCGAATAGTAGTTCGTCCGGGACGCATACGCACAGTGTGAGCCGGGGCAGCCTCCCTACCCAGCCAGTCTGGCATTGTTTACCAGTAAGCGAAGGTCCCCTCACTTGCTCCTACGAAATATTTCATAATATTCCACTCATTTTAGTGCTTGCAAGTACTAAATAAGCTACCATGGCTCCAAAGAAAGCTCCTAGTGCCAAGCCTGTGGTAAAGAAGGTGAGAAATATGAATGAATTTAAGAAAAACATCATTGAACAATATGAAAGTGGCACAAGTGCAGCCGAACTGGCCAGGATGTATAAGAAACCCTACACAACCATATCTTCCATAGTGGCCAAGAAAGAGGAAATCAAGGATGCTGTTGTTGCAAAGGGGGTAACTATGCTGACAAAAATGAGATCACCAGTACTCGAAGAGGTTGAGAAGTTATTATTGGTGTGGATAAATGAGAAACAATTAGCAGGAGATACTCTTATGACTTCGATTAAGAACCGTACTAGCATACACAGTGTGGTAAGGCATGGTGAGGCTGCCAGTTCGGACCACAAGGCGGCTGAAAAATATGTGCATGAATTCAAGGAGTACATAGAGGCTGAAGGACTGAAACCTGAACAAGTGTTCAACTGTGACGAAACAGGCCTCTTTTGGAAGAAAATGCCAAAGAGGACCTTCATTACACAAGAAGAAAAGGCAATGCCAGGACACAAGCCTATGAAAGACAGGCTGACGCTAATGTTCTGTGCTAATGCTAGTGGGGATTTCAAAGTGAAGCCATTACTAGTGTACCATTCTGAAAATCCCAGAGTGTTCAGGAAAAACAATGTTATGAAGAGTAAATTGTGTGTGTTTTAGAAATCTAATAGTAAGGCATGGGTCACGAGGGAAATTTTCGTCGAGTGGTTCAATGAAGTGTTTGGCCCTAGTGTGAAGGAGTAACTCCTGGAAAAGAAATTGGATCTCAAGTGCCTGCTAGTAATGGACAATGCACCTGCTCATCCTCCAAACTTGGATGACCTAATTTTCGAGGAGTTTGGGTTCATCACAGTAAAGTTCTTGCCCCCGAATACCACTCCTCTCCTCCAGCCCATGGACCAGCAGGTCATTGAAAACTTTAAAAAATTCTACACAAAAGCAATGTTTCACAGGTGGTTGACTGTGACCACAGACACTCACTTGACCCTAAGGGAATTTTGGAGAGAACACTTCAGCATCCTCCATTGCATAACCCTTATAGGTATGGCTTGGGAGGGAGTGACTACCAGGACTTTGAACTCTGCCTGGAGAAAATTGTGGCCAGATTGTGTCGACAAGAGGGATTTTGAAGGGTTAGGGACTGACCCTGATGAGCCTATGTCTGTTGTAAAATCAATTGTGACACTGGGGAGTTCCATGGGGTTGGATGAGAGTTTGGAGGATGTGGAAGAATTGGTGGAAGACCACAACTAAGAGCTCACCACTGAGGAGCTGCAATAGCTTCAGCAGGAAGAGCAACAGATCGCAGCTCAGAATCTTGCTGCAGAGGAGGAGGAAGAGAGATGGAAGAAGGTGCATTCATCAGAAATTAGAGATTTTTACTATGTGGGGTAAGATGGAAAGCTTTATGGAGAAACATCACCCTAACAAGGTTGTTGCAAGCCACGTTGGCAACATGTACAGTGACAAAGTCTTGGGCCATTTTAGGGAAGTGTTAAAGAGACGCCAGAAACAGAGCTCTCTCCACAGTTATTTTGCGAGACAGACTCCAGTGACTCAAGATGGTCCTAGTGGCATTAAGAAACAGAGAAGAGAAGCAACCCCAAAAAAGCAATTGGTACCTGAGGTGTTGCTGGAAGGGGATTCCCCTTCCAAACTATAAACAATCCAATCTCTCTCCTACTCCAGTCTCCCATACACTAAGAAGAATCTCCAATAAAGTTAAGTGTTATGCTGTTAATGTTTCATTCATCATTTCCCATTGTATTGTTTATGTACTACATCTATATTTCATGAAAAAAATTTGTTTGTTTTAATACCTCTGGGTGTCAGGAACAGATTAATTGTATTCACATTATTTCTTATGGGGAAAATTGATTCGAAAATCGTAGATTTCGATAACAGTAGCAACTCCAGAAGCGAATTAACTACGAAAAATGAGGGACCACCGTATCTGTATTGTTGACTGTGTTCATTTCTTTTTCCCCTTGTGCTTGCAGTGAGAGATAGTAGATCTGTTCTCCCTTGCTCATATTGCATGTTATAGCGTTACTTTTTTCAACCGGGGAGAGTCATCCACTCCACTTAGTTTGTTCATTCCTCCAGTAAGAAAGAACAGATCTCATGTGGTCTAGTGTGATTCTATTCCTGCTCCAGAAGACCTTATTCTGACTGTGAAGCCACCAACACCCATTAGTGACTTTGTAATGAGCCAAGAATTACTGTATTGAACAGCCAAGTTGGGTACTCCAAGCAGAAGAGTATACCAGTTAGTAATTCCACAGACACTAGAGAATGTAGCATTACAGCTAGTTCACGATGCACCAGGTGTTGCACACCCTGGTATGGATTGTTCTGTGAAACAAGCCAGAATGAAATACTTTTGGCCATGTATGGCAACTGACATTTCTGAGTATGTTAAGAAATGTAGTGTCTGCATGCAGCATAAAGGAAATGTCAATGGTCCTAATCCAATCCAGGTGTATCCAACCACTAGCAAATCGTGGGAAAGAGTTGCTCTAGATGTGTGAACCAATTTTAAATGTTCTCTCCAAGCCAACAAACATCTGTGCATTATGGTAGACCATTTCACCAGACATTGTGAGTTAGTTCCTATTGCAGATAAGACTGCTGAGACAGTAGCTAAAGCATTTAAAGAACGCATTATCTGCAGGCATACCACCCCTAAGTCCTTAGTAACAGATAATGGAGGTGAATTCTGTAATGAGATTCTTGAAAATTTGTGTACCTTGTACAAGATCTCTAAATCCACCATTGTTCCTCATCATCCTGCCAACAATGGGTTAGCAGAATGAACCAATAAGAAAGTACTTGATGTCTTGAGAGCCACTATCGACCCCAATAGTGAAACTTCGGATGAAGTTATACCAGATGTTCAATGTGGCATAAATTCTGCTTACAATGCTTCCATAGGTGACACTCCACATTATGCATTGTACAGTGTAGACAAGCGTTTACCCTAAGAGTTGTTACATTCCACTCCGAAACCCAATTATAATCCTGATGATTTCATAGCAACTCGTACCAGCATAGCTCAAAGTGTTTTTAGAAGAATCCGTGAAACACTTCATAAATCAACAGCAGAATTTACTGGAGTAACTAATAGCCGTGCTAAGCCGACAAAAGTTAAAGTGGGTTCGAAAGTAATGCTGACTAATTTCAACAAAACATCCGCAATGCCTAAGCTCGATCAAAAGTTTGTTGGCCCTTATCGAGTAGTTGAACATATCAATGGCAATAAATATAAGGTTAGAGAAATTAGTACTGGTCAGTACAAAGAATCGCATTTAGATCATATGAAGTTAGTATGCAATGTTGATGATATTGCTACCCAGACTAATGTGACAGATGCTGACAATCCTCCTGACTCTGTACCCTCTACCTCTGATACTCAGCCAGATAATCAACCCAAATGTTGTTATTCTTTGTGTACTCGACAAGTAATGAGAAACCAACAAGTATCTTTTGTAGATACTCGTTCAGATCGCCCTCAGTCAAGGCATGTGTTAGCCATTGCAGAAGAATTCGATCCACCCAAAGATGATAACCATTCTGCATATGTAAATCTTACAATCGCAGAGTTGGGTTTAACCCTTTGAGGGTCGACAGGCCCTCTCCGAAACTCGTTCTCAGGGTCGGCCAAATTTAAAAAAAAAAATTATTTTCTCTTATGAAAACATAGAGAATCTTTTCCCGATCATAAAGACACCAAAAGTTTGAAATTTGATGGAAAACTTATGGAATTATGCTCTCGCAAAGTTAGTGGTCTCGGCGATGTTTACGCATCGGCGATTTTGCCCACTTTGAGCCCCATTTTCGGCCAATTCCACTGTACTAGTCGACAAAAAACATGAATATTTCGCTAGAACTCCATTTTTTCTATCGAATGGGTGCAAGAAACTACCCATTTATGAAACTCAACTATCCAGTACAGTGGTCAGAATTTAGCAATTTTGCCAAATTCACACAAATTTCAAAAGATGCCAATTTCAGAATAGGGTCCAGAATAAACAAGAAAGACATTCCTGGCACTAAAATGACATTTCCTCTGGTCATTAGTCACGTCTCAAGGCCCCTCTTATATTCTTTTGCTTTCCGCTTTGAATTTTTATTCTCAGAAAAAATATAAGATTTACTGTTATGCAGACTACTGCATTAGTGTAAAAAATGGTATAATTATTATTGGCGCACTTGTGAAAGAATATTAGACTCACCAGTTGACGTGTATTGCACGCTTGGCATGATTTGTTTACTTTTGAAATTTGGTAAAAATCGAACATTTCTGCTACTTTGAGCTCAATTTCAAGGTACCTTTCATTGTAAAACCAGTCACAATCATCTCAATTTCTGTAATATGTCTTCCATTCTATAAAATGAGACCAAGAAAACTAGAATACAACAATAAATACCATACGAAAATACAGTGCAAAGTCGCTGTTTTATTCCAAAGTAATGGTCAAAGTTTTTTTTTTTTCTCATTATGCACTGTGTGCTGCAGGATTTATTTTAGACTGTGCACACTGACCACATAGACCCATTCTTTCATATGAAGGCCTACCAGCTTTCTCCCACTAGATTTGAGGGCGCTAGAATTTAGGCGTACTAGTACGTCAAAAACCCTGGGTCGTAAGCCTTACTAGTACGTCCGAAACCCTCAAAGGGTTAAATGTACATAGTCTGTATAATTAGATGTCTAAGATGAATGAAGTTCTCAACTGTGTGTTTTGTTATCAGCTGATCAGTTTTCATAAAAAAAAAAATTTGTGTTCACATTCCCTACGAATTCTGAGAATTTAGCAGTAATGATCTGTGTGCACCAGATTTGCCTTTGCTGTTAATTACTCTCACCTTTGTAAATATATATTTATTCTTCCTCAGAATCCATAGAGTGCATGAATACAGATCAATCAATCAATTCCATCCTATATTATACCATGATTTGTTCTTATAATTCGTAATGCATTACGTTAAAACTCATTATGTTAAAACCCATTATGTTAAAACCCATTATGTTAACATCCATTATGATACCATCCATTAGTTCTAAGTTACACATGTCTTTGTTATTGTATAGAATCGGTCCAGGGCCACCTGCCTGTTCAGCCTATAGCGTAGTATTGTATGTCGAGACGACATACGTAACATGACCGAGCTGTCAGTATAGCTACTGAATCCCCTGTATATGTATAGCTTATCTGAGTGTCATAGTACCATCCATATGTTTTACATACACGACCCTTTTGCTGGGCCTAGTGACTGTTTGTATGACGTCACGAGATGCGGCATGAGTGCGTGGGACGCGCTACCTCGGTCTCAGTCCACGCATAGTAGACGTCTACACCAGGCAACACACGGCAGGTTGGGCTCCCTTTCTCACACTCTGCAATATAGTGTTACCATCCAACAAGTGTGTTTATCTTCAACCTTCATATCTCCTTCGAACCCCCACAACAAAGCTAATGAAAAGAAATCAGTCAGATGAGGATCAGGCAGGACTGCAAAGGGATCTGGACAGACTGCAAGCCTGATCCAGATCCTGGCTCCTTGAGTTTAACCCCACCAAGTGCAATTTCATGAAGATTGGGAGGAGCAAAGAAGACCGCAGACAGAGTACAGTCTAGGAGACCAAAGACTGCAAACCTAACTCAAGGAAAAGGATCTTGGGGTGAGTATAATACCGCACATCAACCAAATAACTACTGTAGCATATTGGCACCTGGCAAACCTTACGATAACATTCACACACCTCAATAAGGAATCATTCAAGACAATGTACACCGTGTATGTCAGGCCCATACTGGAGTATGCAGCACCAGTTTGGAACCCACATCTAGTCAAGCATGTCAAGAAATTAGAGAAAGAGCGAAGGTTTGCAACAAGACTAGTCCCGGAGCTAAGGGGCATGTCCTACGAAGAGAGGTTAAGGGAAATCGACCTGACGACACTGAAGGGCAGGAGGGATAGGGAGGACATGATAACAACATATAAACTACTAAGAGGAATTGACAAAGTGGATATGAACAATGTTTCAGTGATAGCGCACAGCAACAAGAGGTCACAATTGGAAGCTGAAGACTCGGATGAATCACAGGGATGTTAGGAAATATTTCTTCAGTCATAGAGTTATCAGGAAGTGGAATAGCCTGGAAAGTGATGTAGTGGAGGCACGATCCATATACATCTTTAAGAAGAGGTATGATAAAGCTCACGGAGCAGGGAGTGTGTGGACTTAGTAGCAACCAGTGAAGAGGTGGGGCCAGGAGCTATGACTCGACCCCTGCAAACAAACGCGCGAGCGCGCGCACACACACACACACACACACACACACACACACAGTCCTTGATGAAAAGGTAAAGAAAATGTGGCTTGGTGTAGCTAGGTGAAGGTATGCACAATTTACCGACTACTAAATAGTTATAACTGTGACCATAATTTTTAAAGAGGTGGACCGGTAAGCCAGCGGAAGGCCTCAGTCAGATGACCAAAGCTCCAACGGCGGGTCATCATCTGACTAAAACCCGCGTCAGGAAACACTTGATGATGATGATGCCTCGTTTGGTCTTAACATCCTGATTGGAATAGAAGTGTGTGAGATCGTTTTTGTTTGTAGGCTTCCTGAAGAATCTAATGACAGGTTACCATTTCTCAACACTATTAAATTTTAAGTTTACAAGAAGCCTTCATGCAAAAATGATCTCACACACTTCTATTCCGGTCAGGATACTAAGACCAAATGAGGCATCATAATAAGATTTTTTCGTAAGACCACATAGAATTTGCAGCCCAAAGTTTCCCAAGGCAAAAAATGTGCATATATTTATCAAACCTTCACCGAGCTACATTTTCCGTCCTTTTTCATTAAGGACTGCAAGAAAAGTCCTCCAAATCATCAATTTTCCATGCACTAGCACCATTTCAAACAAAGTTATAACGGGACACAGCTTTGTCAAGCTGTTACAAACAAGGAGAGTGAAACATTGCCAAAATAAAGCCGAGAATCTCTCCCTTGAAGGCAGAGGTGAGAGCATACGTGAGCCTCTCTGTAGATAAAGCAAGTACGAGGTCGACTGCAGGATGGATTGTTATAGTCGGCTGCACCACAGATTGGGCATTCTACCAGTGACCTACAACACTTGGACGGGCGGCCAAAAAGCCAGCAAGTTCTGCACTGTTGCAACGTAGGGATTAATTCCAGTAATTGCAAAGGCTGTCCTGCTAAATATACTGAGGATGGAAGCTCTCCACAGTCAAAGGTCAATTTGGCTGTATTACAAGGATAACGAGTCCAACATTAGGCAGGAAGGATACAAGTTTCTTCCTTGAAAATTGGTAGATTGTGGAGCTCGAGTTGCTCAAGAAAGTCTGAATCACATTGTCTAAAGTCTTGTTGGACTGTAGCATGTAGAATATAGACAGTATTGAATCTAGAATTAAGAGAATACCATTTGTGAATTATGACAAGTTTCATCAATATAGAGAAGGCGAGAGAGATTGCTAGCAGGTTTGAAATGAAACATTTTTGTCCAACATGCCTTAAGAGGCATGTTAAGACTTCCTTGAAAAACAGATGGATGGGAATAAATTTTCGAACAGGTTGTTTCTGAGAATAAGAACTAGGAGTGAAAGTAGCAGTAACAGGATCAGCTTCATCAGTTACAGGTTGGGGTCACGTAGGCTGGGCTTGCAGACGATCCAAAAATCGAAACACTGTAGAGGGGAAAGCCGGAATCATGGTCAAGGTCGAGTGAAGGTCAGAGGTATCAAAAGGATCAGCTGGAACTCCAGCACCGGAGTCAGGTGCTTGGTTTGTGAAAGGTCCGTGGACGTGCCGGGGTCATAAGGATGCTGCTGAGGAAAGAATTGATCTGGGAGGAGACAGATTATAGACATGTCCTTGATGGAGTTGTCTTTTTTTCTACAAAAAAAAAGGAGAGAAGGGAAAGAGGAAAGAGAAGGGAAAAAGTGAGAAGAGGAAGAGGGAAAAAATGGAAGAAGAAACAAGTCAGCAATACGGACAGAGATCA
Organism: Cherax quadricarinatus; assembly: GCF_038502225.1. NCBI lineage: Eukaryota > Metazoa > Arthropoda > Malacostraca > Decapoda > Parastacidae > Cherax > Cherax quadricarinatus. Next base: position 44,635,968 of record NC_091301.1, on the reverse strand, counting down.
TATCCTCCCCCCTCCCTACGCAACCAGATCCCACGGTGCGGCAGGCACGTGTAACAGTTGGGTATGTTTACTGATGATTGAAACGTTTTGCCCATGCAGTAGGATACTTCAGTCAAATACAGAGGCAGCAGTCGTAGTATCTAAGTAAAGATGTAATCAGCCCAAACTCGGAGAAATAGTTTTTGAGGTGGTAGTACTAGAGGTGACTATCACCAGTGTCAGTACCTGGTGTGTGGTAGTACTGGAGGTGACTACCACCAGTGTCAGTACCTGGTGTGTGGTAGTACTGGAGGTGACTACTACCCAGTGTGTGATAGTACTGGCGACTACCACCAGTGTCAGTACCTGACGTGTGGTAGTACTGGAGGTGACTACCACACCTTGTCAGTACGTGGTGTGTGGTAGTACTGGCGACTACCACCAGTGTCAGTACCTGGTGTGTGGTAATACTGGTTGGTAGATGAATGGTTCAGAGAACCGACATGTTGATAAATTAGACACATGTGCAACTCTTGGGTATCTTTATTGAGGAAACGTTTCGCCACACAGTGGCTTCATCAGTCCATACGTAGGAGAAACTTGAAGAACAGGAGGAGAATGAGGCAATCAGTCCCTCAACCTTAGGAATTCTTCGCTTGCCTAATTCTTGGGCACGACCTACTTCCACATTGAACAAATGTGACACCACCTATGACTGCTGCACCTCTCCTGCCATACGGTTTATAAGCTGCTTCTCCGCTCATATGCCGTATTCTATTCAAGATTGATGGACTGAACACATCGACTCAAGGTTGAGGGACTGATTACCTCATTCTCCGCCTGTTCAAGTTTCTCCTACGTATGGACTGATGAAGCCACTGTGTGGCGAAACGTTTCCTCAATAAAGATACCCAAGAGTTGCACATGTGTCTAATTTATCAAGGTTTCTGATACATGGGATCAACTTTGTCATCCTCCTTTGTACATTTTCCAGAGCATTTATATCCATTCTGTAATACGGTGACCAAAACTGTGCAGCATAATTTAAATGAGGCCTAACCAAGGATGTATAGAGTTGAAGAACAACCTGAGGACTCCTATTATTTATGCTTCTTGATATGAAGCCAAGGATTCTATTAGCTTTATTGCGAACACTTATGCACTGTTGTCTTGGTTTCAGATTACTGCTAACCAGAACTCCTAAATCTTTTTCGCAATCCGTAATATTAAGATCTACATTATTTAGTTTATATGTGGCATGGTTATTGTACTGTCCAACATTTAGAACTTTGCATTTGTCTATATTAAACTGCATCTGCCACTTCTCCGACCACTGCATCAGCCTATTCAAATCTTCCTGGAGTGCTCTAATGTCCTCGTCAGAATGAATTCGACGGCCTATTTTGGTGTCATCGGCAAACTTGCTGATGTCGCTCTTTATGCCCTCATCTATGTCGTTTATGTAGATTGTGAACAGCAGGGGGCCCAACACTGACCCCTGTGGAACACCGCTCGTGACGCTTCCCCACTCTGATTTCTCCCCATTTATGCAAACTCTCTGCTGCCTATTTGTCAACAATGCCTCTATCCAGGAAAAAATTTCTCCTCCTATTCCATGTGCCTTAATTTTCCTGGTGAACTCTCGGTCTCTGAGGGTTTTCATAGAGGTGTCGGCCATCAGCTTTGAGGCTTCATAATCGTCAGTACAGACGATGATGAACAGCAAAATGGTATACAATACCGACAGGTTGGTAGGTAAGATCTGAGAAGGACACACAAGTCCCTCTCAGATCCAACAATTCTCACTTCAAGGGTGATGGACTGATTACATCGTCTTCTCATCTCTACTGTTCCTGTTAGGTAAGAAACATATGCAACAGTTAGGTATCTTTATTATGAAACGTTTCGCCTACACAGTAGGCTTCTTCAGTCGAGTACAGAAAAGTTGAAAGAAGCAGAAGAGACTTGAAGACGATGTAATCAGTCCATCACCCTTAAAGTTTTGAAGTGGTCAGTCTATAACGAGTTTGTTTGTTTGGTATGGTAGCGGGGAGTAAATGATAACTTCTTCTTTGGAGGCTTCTTACTTTATACCTAGTTGGATGAATCTTATTGTGGCTAGCTGGTCTAGTGGCTAACGCGACGGGCTGGAGTTTTGAGACTATGACCACGGGTTCAATCCCGGCCGGGGGTATGGTTTATTTGCAATCGTGTCATTACGATTTCTTGAGTCATGTTGACGGCAGTGAAGGGACTTGAGCTAGAGTTCGTCACGGCCACGCTAGCTGGAGATTCGTCTGTAAAAACTTGCATTTGTGGTCAGAGGTGCCTGTGCTAACTTTCCTATGGTGTAGAAATATACCTAGTTGGATGAATCTTATTGTGGCTAGCTGGTCTAGTGGCTAACGCGACAGGCTGGAGTTTTGAGACTCTATGACCGCGGGATCAATCCCGGCCGGGGGTATGGTTTATTTGCAATCGTGTCATTACGATTTCTTGAGTCAAGTCGTGGTGGGTACACAGGCTTGTGTGTTTGTGCCCATGGCCCGAGCAGGGCCATCCCACGAGAGAGAGCTGGGAGTACTTGTGTCTTCCTGCTAGGCCGCTGTGAGAGTGAGAGCGTGGCAAGGGCCGGCAGGCTGGCATGCCCACCGAGAGGCCTGGCTACAGAGGGCAACACTTGAGTGGCGCGAAATATGAACTAAGCTGGCAGACAGCATGGGCTGTCTGTGCAGACAGTACAGGCTGTCTACATACGCTTGGCCACCTACCGCGCATCGTCCCGACGCGACGATACTGGTGGTAAAAGGAACTCAGTCTCTCTCTCGCAGGAACAGGGCACAGAACACAAAATAAAAACATATATATACATATGGACATGGAAAAAAAACTTCCTACAGGGAGGGAAGAAAAAAACATGTGGGGTGTGCTAAACATCGTGGTCAAAGGCAGTGAGCGTCGATGGGCATCACTGCACGCCTTCCTGCGTTTGGACAGATACTGCAACACAGGAGACATCGCTGCGGCTGAGCTGTGACGTAACAGGTTACGGTCTCCTCTGGAATGGTGAAGCAGTCATCGTAGGAGTCGCTGCAGGTTTTCACTCAACCTGGGGCACAACATGCTGGTGCCCTCGAGTGAGGCGTCGACAAAACTCGGCAACTGGGCAGGGCTTCTGGCAAGCGACTCAGGAGGACACTTCTCGACTGGTACTGTCGCTGGGCTGTCACTGCCGGCGAGCGTGGAGCGAGTTGTGGAGCGAGTTGTGGGGCGAGTTGTGGCAGAGACGGCTGGGCGAAACATCTGGGAGTCGTAACATCATACACCAGACTGTAGTGAGCGAGCTAGCAGTCAATGTGACATCTTCTTTGTGCATGCTGCTCACTGAAGCTTGTGACACGAGGCTGACACAGTGTGTCATTCTCTCGACAGTTGGAGTTATAGCAGAGGTTAGTCTAAGCGTCCCCAGACTTGTTTCTCTACATATAACTGCACTCTGAAGGTCTGGAGGTGAAGTGAAACAAATCTCGATGGGAATCGTAGTAGGTACGATTCTGCAGAACATCACGAGCGACGAGCATAAAAGCTTTCTGTACAAGAGGGCTCAGTCACTCGGGGGCTGAGTAAATCAGCTGTCAAACGCACTGGTCACATGGGTGACTTAGCACAGTGGTGCTACTCAGGTCTGGCTCAGACCTCACTGGACACACGGAAACTACACACCCGCAGTACATGCGGTACAACATGGCTTAAACTAGCAAATGATGCTTTTCTGTGCATAAAACTGACTAAGACATACTAAAATGTGAGAACACTGACTGTGAGGAATTAATTAACACACAACATATATCTTCTCTCAATCTTCTCGACAATACTGAAATAATTACTAGAAACACTCGATGTGACATCATGTGATGTCAGGCATGATGTTGCGAGATGACGTCAGCAGACATCTCGAGGTGACATCAGGCAGACATCGTGACGTCATGAAGTCGGGCAGCATCGTGGGTGACGTCAATGTGATGCGGGCAGCAGATCACAGCATGAGGCCTGGGACATCTGGCTCGGTAACTCACGTGGTTTGTAGATCCACATGACATCACCCACACCCAACGTGGCGTTGTGATCCACGTGGTGTCGTGATCTACGTGGCATGCTGACCTACGTGGCTTGCTGATCTATGTGGCATGCTGATCTACGTAGCTTCGAGTGGCCTCGGGCACTCGGATACACAGCTCTGGCAATGAATTCACACGAAAAACAGCAGAAAACACAGCAGAGGGAGTGGGCAGTGGTAAGTGTATGGTAGACGGGTGAGAGTGAGTAGGGCGAGCATGGGCAAGGTGAGGAACGGCCACTTCCTCCCCTTCTCTCCCACCCACAAACACAGGGAAACACACTGGACGCAGAAATCACCACGAAACTCACCTCTGGCTTGCTGAAACAGCTGTGCTGAGCTGAACAACAACAGCAGCAAAATACAAGTGACGCTGAACACATGACTTGAGAAACAGCGTGGGTCCCACTGTAGCGTGGGGTCACTGGGACCACTTACAATTCTCGAAGAATTTCGGCAAATTTTGGCTAGATCCTGCTTGTACATGTGTCTGGATGCTCAAACGTGCAGACACGACATCAGGATAACTTGTTGAGAGACGGATGCTTCTTGTATGGGATGATGAAGTGAAGATGACTTCATTCCTTCCTTCCTCTCTCTGGGCAAACACACTGCTGCGACCACCGCTCCCCACCATTTATAACGAGTTTGTTTGTTTGGTATGGTAGCGGGGAGTAAATGATAACTTCTTCTTCGGAGGCTTCTTATTTTATTGTTAAGTCATGGTGGGTACACAGGCTTATGTGTTTGTGCCCATGGCCCGGGCAGGGCCATCCCATGAGAGAGAGCTGGGAGTACTTGTGTCTTCCTGCTAGGCCGCTGTGAGAGTGAGAGCGTGGCAAAGGCCGGCAGGCTGGCATGCCCACCGAGAGGCCTGGCTACAGAGGGCAACACTTGAGTGGCGCGAAATATGAACTAAGCTGGCAGACAGTACAGGCTGTCTACAAGT
>NC_091301.1:44590923-44628423 GCF_038502225.1 Cherax quadricarinatus | reverse complement strand
AAGGGACATCAGGGACAGTGGTGTGGTGTAGGGATAAGGAACATCAGGGACAGTGGTGTGGGGTAGAGATAAGGGACATCAGGGACAGTGGTGTGGGGTATTAGAGATAAGGGACATCAGGGATAGTGGTGTGGGGTAGTAGTTGATATAAGGGACATCAGGGACAGTGGTGTGGGGTAAAGACAAGGGACATCAGGAACAGTGGTGTGGGGTAGGGATAAGGGACATCAGGGACAGTGGTGTGGGGTAGTAGTTGAGATAAGGGACATCAGAGACAGTGGTGTGAGGTAGCAGAGATAAGGGACATGAGGGACAATGGTGTGGGGTACAGATAAGGGACATCAGGGACAGTGGTGTGGGATAGGGATAAGGGACATCAGGGATAGTGGTGTGGGGTAGGGATGTGGGACATCAGGGACAGTGGTGTGGGGTAGTAGAGATAAGGGACATCAGGGACAGTGGTGTGGGGTAGACATAAGGGACATCAGGGACAGTGGTGTGGGGTAGTAGTTGAGATGAGGGACATCAGGGACAGTGGTGTGGGGTAAAGATAATGGACATCAGGGACAGTGGTGTGGGGTAGTAGTTGAGATAAGGGACATCAAAGACAGTGGTGTAGGGTAGAGATAAGGGACATCAGGGACAGTGGCGTGGGGTAGGGATAAGGGACATCAGGGACAGTGTGGGATAGTAGTGGAAAAGGGGGAGTGAAAGTCCTGATTGTGCTAATTTTAGATTTGTCCTCCATTAAATTTAAACTTGTTAAGAGGACTCGTGTGTTACAACAATAACCCGCACATCGGAGACAGTAGCTGCTTACGATGTTTGTCAGTCAGACTGGGACCATTTACAAAGTCACATGATTTTGTAGATGAATGGTTCACAGAACCGACACGTTGATAAATTAGACACATGTGCAACTCTTGGGTATCTTTATTAAGGAAACGTTTCGCCACACACTGGCTTCATCAGTCCATACACAGGAGAAGCTAGAAGAACAGGAAGAGAATGAGGTAATCAGTCCCTCAACCTTGAGCTGATGTGGTCAGTCCATCAATCGAGTATTCTACTCAAGATTGATGGACTGACCACATCGACTCAAAGTTGAGGGACTGATTACCTCATTCTCTTCCTGTTCTTCTAGCTTCTCCTGTGTATGGACTGATGAAGCCAGTGTGTGGCGAAACGTTTCCTTAATAAAGATACCCAAGAGTTGCACATGTGTCTAATTTATCCACATGATTTTGTAAATGGTCCACGCCAGACCGAAACGTCGTCATAAACTCTTCTCTCCTATGTGCGGATTATTTGTCTATTCCAGTCACGTTATTGTGCCTTTTTGTTCTTTACTCGTGTGTTCTTGAGAAACTTACAAGTCACCTTGTCCTCGTAAGGAAGTTTTAGCGTCACAAATAAAAGTCATTATTTTCTCCTTTAATGATATTACAGTAATTATTAGTGCAATGTACTCGTATCTATCAGATAATTTTTTTAAAACTAACAGTTGTCAAGTGTTGCTCATAGTTAAACGTCTAGGTTACAGAAACTATAAATAGTGTGTGTGTGTGTAGAGTAGTGACTGCCCAGTCAGGGTCACTAACATCTGGCCCAGTCACCTTGGGTTTAGCTATAACAAGGTCCCGTCGTGGCTGCAACCTCACACTGCCTGTTACTATACTATATTAGTTGCTAGCTGAAGCTTCACTGGTACCATACACTACACTAGTTACTAGCACACTAGGTGTGCGCCAAGTTAAGAAAACCTGAGACCCTGTACTACCTTGTGGAGCACCAGCTAGAGTAAATAGCATGGCAAACCCCAGATTCACTAATGCTATACCGTATTAACACTCCTTTTCAAGCAAAGTGATGTTGACCCCAAGTTTAGTCGACTTTAAGACGGATGTGGCCGCTAGTGATGATTGAAATATCGAAAACCTCGATGATAACCTAAATGGACGTGGGCGTTTATTCCCTGGAATGCCCTCCAGGTAGACCACAGGTACAACATTCGTAGCACATCCTTTCAATTTTAATGCCACTGGTAAAGGGAATGTCCTAACACCGAGTTTCCAGAGTCAGAGTACTTCCAACTGTACTTTGACGAGCCGCTCATGAACCTGATTTTCAGCCAGACGAACAGGCATTACATAAGAACATATGAAAGGAGGAACACTGCAGAAGGCCTACTGGACTATACAAGGCAGGTCCTTATCAACACGACCCCTACTCAAAGCTTCCCAAGAATATCCTCCCATACCCAATGACATCAATCAAACCCAGCCCTTCCCACTCATACATTTGTCCAATCTCTTAAAGCCACCCAAGGTCCTAGCCCCGATCACACTACTCGGGAGATTGTTCCACGCATCCACAGCTCTGTTAGAAAACCAGTACTTACCTATGTCCTTTCTAAATCTAAATTTATCCAACTTAAATCTCTGGCTCTTACCTGGTTCGACACCCTCAGAACTTTATTAATATCACCTTTGTTTATTCCCATCATCCACTTATACACCTTAATGATATCTCCCCCTCATTCTACGTCTCTCCAGAAAGGGGAGATTCAAGGCTCTAAGTCTGTGAAAGTTAAGACACATGTGCAACATCTGGATATCTTTATTGTAGTAGACGTTTCGCCATCCAGTGGCTTTATCAATACAGATTCTAGGACATAATAGGAAGACAGTAGAATTATATACAAAAGATGAGGTAATCATCTTTTGTATATAATTCTACTGTCTTCCTATTATGTCCTAGAATCTGTATTGATAAAGCCACTGGATGGCGAAACGTCTACTACAATAAAGATATCCAGATGTTGCACATGTGTCTTAACTTTCATATTGTCGGTATTTTATACCTTTCTTGCACAGCTCTAAGTCTGTCTTCATACGGAAGATTCCTTACACAGTAAATCATTTTAGTCATTCTTCTTTGTATGTTCTCCAATGAGTCTATATCCATCTTGTAGTAAGGAGACCAAAACTGAGCGGCATAATCTAAATGAGGCCTCACTAGTGATGTATAGAGCTGTAAAATAACTTTCGGACTTCTGTTACTTATACTTCTTGAGATAAATCCTAGTAATCTGCTAGCCTTGTTGCGCACACTTAGGCACTGCTGTCTTGAATATAGATTTCTGCTTACCATGACTCCCAAGTCTAACCTCAATCGTAGGCAAATTACTAGAGTCAATTATAACTGAGATTAAAAGAAGCCATCTGGATAAGCATAATCTGATTAATGATACTCAGCATGGATTCACGAGAGGCAAATCTTGTCTAACTAATTTATTAACTTTCTTCAGTAAAGCTTTTGAAGCTGTTGATCATGACAAAGAATTTGATATTGTTTATTTAGATTTTAATAAGATTTTTGATAGAGTACCGCACCAAAGACTGTTAAAGAAAGTGGCAGCTCATGGCATTGGGGAAAAAGTGCTGTCATGGACAGAGCCATGGCTCACAGACAGGAAGCAGCGTCCATAAATGAGGTTGGTTTAGAAAGACACGTAAGCAAGCACTACGACATATTTATTAGAAAACGTTACGGTCCTGGGACCTTGATCACTTCTAACATACAGAGGTAGAAAGACATTATATATATATATATATATATATATATACATATATATATATATATATATATATATATATATATATATATATATATATATATATATATATATATATATATATATATATATAGGCGGAGAGTGAGGTGTGAGTGACGCATGGTGACCTGAGGAATGTCATGTTGGGATGAGGACGGGTAGACGATAAAATCATATGACTCCTGTGTTGTTGGGTTGGTGGTGCTTAAGTATCATGTATGCCAATGTTTTTGAAATTTTGTAGTTTCCAGTGTTGCGTTCTATAGTGTCGGTGACGGCGATTAGTGATGCTTCTAGGCACCGTCGGCGTCTGAGGTCTGGTTCGGTGAGAATGAGTTGTGCCTCATTCCAGTTCATCAAATGCCCCGTGGAGTTTCTGTGGAGGACACAGGTGTACCTTACATCGTCTCTGTTAGAGGCATTTCGATGCTCATTCAGGCGAACTGCAAGATCTCTGCCTGTCTCGCCTACATATTTCTTGGGACAGAATCCACAGGGGATAGTGTAGACGCCTGCTGTAGAAGTTAGAGGTGTGGGGCTGCATTTCGTAATGAGGTCTTTGATAGATGAGGCACAACTCGTTCTCACTGAACCAGACCTCAGATGCCGACGGTGCCTAGAAGCCTCACTAATCGCCGTCACCGACACTATAGAACGCAACACTGGAAACTACAAAATTTCAAAAACATTGGCATACATGATACTTAAGCACCACCAACCCAACAACACAGGAGTCATATGATTTTATCGTCTACCCGTCCTCATCCCAACATGACATTCCTCAGGTCACCGTGCGTCACTCACACCTCACTCTCCGCCTATATATATGTCTTTCTACCTCTGTATGTTAGATTGTTGCTTATGAGATGCACCAGATGAACTGACCAGAAGAGTGCTTGAGCAGCATATGTCGCATCATCGTAGAAACCTTTCGCCCTCGGGAGCCAGAGACGGGTCATTGCAAGATTGAGACCCGTGCCAGGACTACGGTCTTGGCGAACATTATACATACACATCTGTATGTTAGAAGTGATCAAGGTCCCATGACTGAAACGTTTTCTAATAAATACGTCATAGTGTTTGCTTACGTGTCTTTCTAAACAAACTTGTCGGTGTCAAATTAGACATGTGCAACTCTTGGGTATCTTTATTGAGGAAACGTTTCGCCACACAGTGGCTTCATCAGTCCATAAATAGGAGAAACTTGAAGAACAGGAGGAGAATGAGGTAATCAGTCCCTCAACCTTGAGTCGAAGTGCTCAGTCCATCAATCTTGAATAGAATACGGCATATGAGCGGAGAAGCAGCTTATAAACCGCATGGCAGGAGAGGTGCAGCAGTCGTAGGTGGTGTCACATTTGTCCAAAGTGGAAGTAGGTGTTGCCCAAGGGTTAGGCAAGCGAAGAATTCCCAAATATTAAGATCCCAAGAAGTTGCAGTGTTTGACAGGATTGTAGATGAATGGTTCAAAGAACCAACACGTTGTTAAATTAGATGAACCATTCATCTACAATCCTGTCAGACACTGCAACTTCTTGGGATCTTAATACTTGGGAATTCTTCACTTGCCTAACCCTTGGGCAAAGGATTATGTATACCCCTGCAGAGGATGGAAGCTTGTCCTGTCTACTACTGGTGATGTCCTTGATGGTCGTAGTTGTGGAGGTAGATACTTGGAATGATGTATTGGAAAAGATGTTGGAAACATGTTTGGCAATGGAGTTGGTGGGGAGGACTATGTATCTCTTCTCCGCAGTGACTTCTCTGGGTGTGTTGAAGATGTTTAATGCCTGTCGTCTGCAGTCTCTGATGAAGTGACGAGGATAGTGGAGTTTTGAAAATACTTGTTCAATTATAGTGCATTCTTCCTCAAGGAACTCATTGCTGCAGATTCTGAGTGTGCACAGGAAGAAGCCTATAATTACACCACGTTTAGTTTTGGTGTCGTGGTGAGAGTAGAAGTGGATAAGATTGTACGGCCTACCAAAAACTCACAAGCCTGGTATCTCATTGAGGCCCATATCTTCGGGAATAGGCAGTGCTCCCCACAAACTCACAGGAATTCTCACAAAACACCTCTCCAACTCTTGGGCACTATCAGTCCAGCACATCTCAAACGCTTGGGTGATCTTCTCAATCGCATTCGCAACATCAACATCAGGAACAAGAAACTTTCCAGCCTTGACGTAACTTCCCTATTCACCAAAGTGCCTACTACACAAGCCATCGATCTCCTGCGCAGAAAAATTGACGATTCACTTGATCTTCCTATTCCAGCCAGCGATTGCATCGACCTCTTTGAACTATGTGTCGGCTTTACATGTTTCTCTTTCGAAAATCACCTCTTTCAACAGACTTTTGGTCTACCCATGGGCTCGCCACTCAGTGCCGTCCTGGCGAACTTATACATGGAACATCTGGAAGCCGAGCGTTTCTCCACCATTATTCCTTCGACTGTCACCTGGCTCTGTTATGTTGACGACATTCTCCTCATAACTCCCAGGCACTTCAACGTTCAAGCTCTCCAAGACAAGCTCAACCAGGTCGAGCCCTCAATCCAGTCCACACTTGAAGAAGAAGTCGACAACACTCTTCCTTTCCTTGATGTTCTCTGCAAAACTGACCATGAACTTCGTTTTAAAGTCTATCGAAAACCAACCAACCAAAACGATCTTCCACTTCTACTCTCACCACGACACCAAAACTAAACGTGGTGTAATTATAAGCTTCCTGCGCGCACTCAGAGTCTGCAGCAATGAGTTCCTTGAGGAAGAATGCACTATAATTGAGCAAGTATTTTCAAAACTCCACTATCCTCGTCACTTCATCAGAGACTGCAGACGACGGGCATTAAACATCTTCATCCTCCTGTTCTTCAAGTTTCTCCTACATATGGACTGATGAAGCCACTGTGTGGCGAAACGTTTCCTCAATAAAGATACCCAAGAGTTGCACATGTGCCTAATTTATCAACATGTCGGTTCTCTGAACCATTCATCTACAAACCTGTCAGACACTGCAACTTCTTGGTATCTTAATACTTAGGAATTCTTCGCTTGCCTAATTCTTGGGCACGACCTACTTCCACATTGAACAAATGTGACACCACCTATGACTGCTGCACCTCTCCTGCCATACGGTTTATAAGCTGCTTCTCCACTCATATGCCGTATTCTATTCAAGATTGATGGACTGAACACATCGACTCAAGGTTGAGGGACTGATTACCTCATTCTCCTCCTGTTCTTCAAGTTTCTCCTATGTATGGACTGATGAAGCCACTGTGTGGCGAAACGTTTCCTCAATAGAGATACCCAAGAGTTGCACATGTGTCTAATTTATCAACATGTCGGTTCTCTGAACCATTCATCTATAAACATCTTCAACACACCCAGAGAAGACACTGCCGAGAAGAGATATATAGTCCTCCCCACCAACTCCATTGCCAAACATGTTTCCAACATCTTTTCCAATACATCATTCCAAGTATCTACCTCCACAACTACGACCATCAAGGACATCACCAGTAGTAGACAGGACAAGCTTCCATCCTCTGCAGGGGTATACATAATCCCTTGTAATGAATGCAACAAATTATACGTGGGCGAAACATCAAGAGACCTCCAAACACGTATTTCAGAACACCAATATGCAAGCAGGATTGACGATACAAGGAATGCCTGTGTACAACATCGCAATTCACACAACCATTTAATTAACTACAGAAACTCAAGACTTATAGCCACAGAAGACAACACTCAATACCGAAGAATCCTGGAATCATCGCTTCTCTATAACCAACAATTTCAACCAGAACAATGGCTTCTATAACATAGCTGAACCACTCACCAAGAAACTTCTTCATCGCTATCCCACATAGAACATAGAACACTACAGAAGGTCTACTCACAACTTGTCCAATACCCCTGCCAAGCTACCCAAGACTCTATAACCCCACCCGGTAGATCATCAGATGCAGCATTCTCCACCTGACCTCAACATTCTGAACCTGACTATAAATACTCCCGTACCTTCCACCCCAGGTAGATCTGTTTGTGACTTGAAAAAGCCCACTGTGTGGGCGAAACGTTGTCAATAAAGGATCACATTAAACTGCATATGTGTTTATGTTTCCAAACAACAATGGGCCTGAAAATAAATGGTATAAAATACCGACACAATGGAAACAAACACATGCAGTTTAATGTGATCCTTTATTGACAACGTTTCGCCCACACATTGGGCTTTTCAAGTCACACAGATCTGTGTGTGACTTGGAAAAAGCCCACTGTGTGGGCGAAACGTTGTTAATAAAGAATCACATTAAACTGTATGTGTGTTTATGTTTCCAACAATGGGCCTAAAACTGATCCCTGCGGAACGCCACTTGTTACAGATCCCCACTCAGATTTAACCCCATTTATGCACACTCTCTGCTTCCTATTAGTGAGCCATGACTTGATCCATGACAGCATTTTTTCCCAAATGCCATGGGCAGCCACTTTCTTCAACAGTCTCTGATGTGGTACTCTATCAAAAGCCTTATTAAAATCTAAATAAACAATATCGAATTCTTTATCCTGATCAACGGCCTCAAAAACTTTGCTGAAGAAGGTTAATAAATTAGTTAGGCAGGAGCGGCCCCTGGTGAAACCATGTTGAGTATCATTAATCAAATTATGCCTATCGAGATGGCTTCTTATATTATCGGCTATAATTGGCTCTAGTAATTTACCTACAATTGAGGTTAGGCTTATCGGGCGGTAATTTGACGGTAACGACTTGTCCCCTGCTTTAAATATAGGAATTACATTAGAAAATTACTTTAGAAAACCAGTACTTACCTATGTCCTTTCTAAATCTAAATTTATCCAACTTAAATCCATTATTTCTGGTTCTTACCTGGTTCGACACCCTCAGTACTTTATTAACATCTCCTTTGTTTATGTCCGTCATCCACTTATACACCTCAATGGTATCTCCCCTCATCCTACGTCTCTTCAGAGAGTGGAGATTTAAGGCTTTAAGTCTATCTTCATACGGGAGATTCCTTACACAGTAAATCATTTTAGTCATTCTTCTCTGTATGTTTTCTAATGAGTCTATATCCATCCTGTAGTAAGGGGACCAAAACTGAGCAGCATAATCTTAATGAAGCCTCACTAGTGATGTATAGAGCTGCAAAATAACTTATTGACTTCTGTTACTCATACTTCTTGAGATAAATCCAAATAATCTGTTAGCCTTGTTGCACACACTAAGGCACTGCAATCTTGGTTTCAGATTTCTGCTCACCATGACTCCCAAGTCTTTTTCACATTCTGTATGATCAACCTCTGCTTCACCTAGATTATAGCTTCGAGGGTTATTTTCATTTCCAAGGACTAGTACCTTACACTTATCCACGTTGAACTTCATCTGCCATTTTGTAGACCAGGACATTAATTTGTCCAAATCCTCCTGGAGTTCATTGCTATCCTCCTCAGAATGAATTATACGGCCTATCTTTGTATCATCAGCAAATTTACTCATGTCACTCGTAATCCCTTCATCAAGGTCATTAATGTAAATTATGAACAAGAGAGGGCCTAAAACTGATCCTTGTGGAACGCCACTAGTGACTAATCCCCATTCAGATTTCACCCCATTAATGGTAACTCTCTGCTTTCTATTGGTAAGCCATGCCTCTATCCATGCTAGAACTTTACCACCTATACCACGAGCTGCCACTTTTCCTAAGTCTCTCTTCTGAGGTACTCTATCGAAGGCTTTACTAAAATCCAAATAAACAATATCATATTCTTTATCACTGTCAACTGCCTCAAATGTTCTATTGAAGAACGCCAGTAAGTTTGTCAGGTAGGAACGACCTCTCATGAATCCATGCTGAGATTCATTTATCAAGTTGTGCTCTTCAAGGTGACTTCTAATAATGTCAGCTATAATTGATTCTAATAACTTGCCCACTATATATGTCAGGCTTATTGGACGGTAATTTGAAGGAGTGGACTTATCCCCTGATTTGAATATAGGAACCACATTAGCCATCTTCCACAACTCTGGCACAACACCGGTAAGGATGGACGCATTAAACACACTCGTTAATGGCTTGCATTCCTTAAGTACCCTGGAAAACAACTCATCGGGTCCCGGGGACTTATTTTGCTTCAGTTTGTCTATCTGTTTAACAACCATGTCCCTCGTGACAGTAATATTAGTTAATTTAAATTCATCATGAACTAAATAATTGTTAATTACTGGAATCTCATTTACATCTTCCTGTGTAAAAACTGACAAAAGATAGTCATTAAATAAGGAACACATTTCCAGTTCGTTATCTGTCAGCTGTCCATTCCCAATTTTCAGAGGTCTTACTTTTTCCTTCACCATCGTCCTGTACTTAACTCTGTGAAGAAGTGTCTTGTGTGCTCTCCGTGGACTGAACCAAGATGCCCTCCACCACCCTGATTGTTTATCCCCACCACTACCCTGCGTTTGTCCCCACCATCCCGTCTCTCCCACCACCACCACCCTGGGTGTCTGTTCCCACCATCCCATCTCTCCCCACCACTATCCTGGGTGTTTGTCCTCATCATCCCGTCTCTCCCCACCACTACCCTGGGTGTTTCTCCCCGCTACCACAACCACCACCCTGGGTGTTTCTCCCCACCACCACCCTGGGTGTTTATCCCCGCTACCACAACCACCACCCTGGGTGTTTCTCCCCACCACCACCCTGGGTGCTTATCCCCACCATCCCATCTCTCCCCACCACCACAACCACCACCACCCTGGGTGTTTATCCCCACTACCACAACCACCACCCTGGGTGTTTCTCCCCACCACCACCCTGGGTGCTTATCCCCATCATCCCGTCTCTTCCCACCACCACAACCCTAGGTGTTTATTAACACCTTCCCATCTCTCCCCACCACCACCACCCTGGGTCTCTCTCCCCACCACCCCCACCATGGGTGTTTATCCCTGCCATCCAAACTCTCCCCACCACCACCACCCTGGGCATTTATCCCACACCATCCCATCTCTCACCAACGCCACCACCCTGGATGTTTATCCCCACCATCCCGTCTACCCACCACCACCCTGGGTGTTTATCCCCACCGTCCAATCTCTCCCCACCACCACCCAGGATGTTTCTCCCCACCATCCAATCTCTCCCCATCACCAACACCCTGGGTCTTTATCCCCACCATCCCATCTCTCCCCACCACCACCCTGGGTGTTTCTCCCCACCACCCCCACCATGGGTGTTTATCCCTGCCATCCAACCTCTCCCCACCACCACCACCCTGGGTCTCTCTCCCCACCACCCCCACCATGGGTGTTTATCCCTGCCATCCAACCTCTCCCCACCACCTCCACCCTGGGCATTTATCCCACACCATCCCATCTCTCACCAACGCCACCACCCTGGATGTTTATCCCCACCATCCCGTCTACCCACCACCACCCTGGGTGTTTCTCCCTACCACCACCCTGGGTGTTTCTCCCCACCATCCTGTCTCTCCCCACGACCACCCTGGGTGTTTCTTTTTACCATCCTATCTCTCCCCACCACCACCCTGGGTGTTTCTCCCCACCATCCCGTCTCTCCCCACCACCATCCAGGGTGTTTCTCCCCACCATCCCGTCTCTCCCCACCAACCCGTCTCTCCCTACCACCACCCTGGGTGTTTCTCCCCACCATCCTGTCTCTCCCCACGACCATCCTGGGTGTTTCTCTTTACCATCCCGTCTCTCCCTACCACCACCCTGGGTTTGTCCCCCCTCCTATCTCTCCCCAGCACCACCCTGGGTGTTTCTCCCCACCTTCCTGTCTCTCCCCACCACCACCCTAGGTATTTCTACCCACCATCCCGTCTCTCCTCACCACCATCCTAGGTGTTCCTCCCCACCACCACCCTGGGTTTGTCCCCACCATCCCGTCTCTCCCCACCACCACCACCCTGAGTGTCTGTTCCCACCATCCCATCTCTCACCACCACCATCCTGGGAGTTTGTCCTCACCATCCCGTCTCTCCCCACCACCACCCAGGGTGTTTCTCCCCACCATCCAATCTCTCCCCATCACCAACACTCTGGGTCTTTATCCCCACCATCCCAGCAACAGCCTGGTTGATCAGGCTCTGATCCACCAGGAGGCCTGGTCTCAGACCGGGCCGCGGGGGCGTTGACCCCCGGAACTCTCTCCAGGTAAACTCCAGGTAAACTCTCCCCACCACCACCCTGGGTGTTTCTCCCCACCATCCTGTCTCTCCCCACCACCATCCAGGGTGTTTCTCCCCACCATCCCATCTCTCCCCACCACCCAGGGTGTTTCTCCCCACCATCCCGTCTCTCCCTACCACCACCCTGGGTGTTTCTCCCTACCACCACCCTGGGTGTTTCTCCCCACCATCCTGTCTCTCCCCACGACCACCTTGGGTGTTTCTTTTTACCATCCTATCTCTCCCCACCACCACCCTGGGTGTTTCTCCCCACCATCCCGTCTCTCCCCACCACCATCCAGGGTGTTTCTCCCCACCATCCCGTCTCTCCCCACCATCCCGTCTCTCCCTACCACCACCCTGGGTGTTTCTCCCCACCATCCTGTCTCTCCCCACGACCATCCTGGGTGTTTCTCTTTACCATCCCGTCTCTCCCTACCACCACCCTGGGTTTGTCCCCCCTCCTATCTCTCCCCAGCACCACCCTGGGTGTTTCTCCCCACCTTCCTGTCTCTCCCCACCACCACCCTAGGTATTTCTACCCACCATCCCGTCTCTCCCCACCACCACAACCCTGGGTGTCTGTCCCCACCATCCCATTTCTCCCCACCGCCAACCTGGGTGTTTCTCCCCACCATCCCGTCTCTCCCCACCACCACCACTACCCCTGGGTGTTTATCCCCGCCGCCACCACCACCACCCTGAGTGTCTGTTCCCACCATCCCATCTCTCCCCACCACCATCCTGGGAGTTTGTCCTCACCATCCCGTCTCTCCCCACCACCACCATGGGTGGTTCTCCCCACCACCCCGTCTCTCCCCCTACCACCCTGGGTGTTTCTCCCCACCATCTTGTCTCTCCCCACCACCACCACCCTGGGTGTTTCTCCACACCATCCCGCCTCTCCCCACCATCATCCTGGGTGTTTGTTCCCACCATCCCGTTTCCACCACCCTGGGTGTTTCTCCCCGTCATCCCGTCTCTCTCCACCATCACCCTGGGTGGTTCTCCCCAAGAGCCCGTCTGTCCCCACCACCACCCTGGGTGGTTCTCCCCACCACCACTACCCTAGGTGTCTGTTCCCACCATCCCATCTCTCCCCACGACCATCCTGGGAGTTTGTCCTCACCATCCCGTCTCTCCCCACCACCACCCTGGGTGGTTCTCCCCACCATCCCGTCTCTCCCCACCATCTCCCTGGGTGTTTCTCCCCACCATCCCGTCTCTTCCCACCACCATCCTGGGTGTTTGTTCCCACCATCCCGTCTCTCTCCACCACCACCCTGGGTGTTTCTCCCCATCATCCTGTCTCTCCCCACCACCACCCTGGGTGGTTCTCCCCACCATCCCGTCTCTCCCCACCACCACAACCCTAGGTGTCTGTTCCCACCATCCCATCTCTCCCCACGACCATCCTGGGAGTTTGTCCTCACCATCCCGTCTCTCCCCACCACCACCACCCTGGGTGCATCTCCTCACCATCCCGCCTCTCCCCACCACCATCCTTGGTGTTTGTTCCCACCATCCCGTCTCCACCACCACCCTGGGTGTTTCTCCCCGCCATCCCGTCTCTCCGCAACACCACCATGGATGTCTGTTCCCACCATGCCATCTCTTCCCACCACCACCCTGGGTGTTTATCCCCACCATCATGTTCCTTCCCACCACCACCCTAAGTGTTTATCCCCACCATCCAGTCTCTCCCCACCACCACCCTGGGTGTCTGATCCCACCATCCCATCTCTCCCCACCACCACCCTGGGTGTTTCTCTCTGCCATCCCATCTCTCCCCACCGCCACCCTGGGTGTTTATCCCCGCTACCACCACCACCCTAGGTGTTTCTCCCCACCATCCTGTCTCTTCCTACCACCATCCTGGGTCTTTATCCTCACCTCCACTCTCTCTCCACCTCTTCCCTGAGTGTCTGTCCCCACCATCACCCATGGTTTGTCCCCACCATCACGTCTCTCCCCACTGCCACCCTCGGTGTTTATCCCAGCTACCACCACCACCTTGTTTGTTTCTTCCCACCATCCTGTCTCTCCCCACCACCACCCTGGATGTCTGTTCCCTCCATCCCATCTCTCCCCACCACCATCCTGGGTGTTTGTCCCCACCATCCCGTCTCTCCCCACCACCACCCTGGGTGTTCCTTCCCACCATCCCATCTTTTACAATATAAATCAGTATATACGAGTCCCACCAGATTCACAGAGAATGGGCAGACAAAAGAAAATGGGCGCTCGCCCAGCGTTCACCCAAAGAAAACGGGAGCTGGGTGACTCGCCCAACAAGAAAACGGGGGATGGCACCCGTCATCCACTGCTCTCAAGCTCGAGAAACGCTGACCACATCAAGAAGCCAGATGACCGTTAGTTTGTCTGAGTGTATGTACACATAGTGTTTATAATGTTTATAGACAGAAATTAACAGACGAGATTGTGTTTAAGTTTCATATAGATATAACTGTTATATTAAATTATATATAAAATATAAGCTTTCATATATAAATTAAGTGACATTTATATATGTGTAAGAAATATACACGTGATTTAGTTATACAGTGACATTTATAGTGTATAGTGAATAAAGTGTATAACGTCGTTATTTACGTTAATCAACAGTGTCAGGCTGACACAGCAAACTCAAGCCATAAACACCAGCCATATGTACTCTGTACCCTTCATGGTCATTGACCCTGAGGTTAAGCTTAGTAGGCCAGTAGTGTCTGACTCGATTATTGCTGACTTAAGCATAACAAAAACTCAGTTGTTCCCACCATCTGTACTGCTATAGCAGTAGTGTTTTTTAAACACTCTAAGTGTGGTGCTAGAATTTTCAGTATACCATTAAAGTGGCTTGTTTGAAAACTCAGTTTCAGTCTTTACAGACTAAGATTACACAATTAGAAAATCTAATTTCAGTCTGTATAGGATTAACTCAAGATACAAACATAGATTTTTTATAATCTTGAGGTCGAATTTGAATTACTTACACAACGTCTGGAAATAATTAATTCAGACTATGCAAATTATGAAAAGGAGTTTCTTGAATCAGATCCAACTGAGGATGAGATTAAAAATGTTTTGGATACTTTTAGTAATCAACAATTAAGGTGGACAGGAGTACAGGCAATCTGCCGCAAAACTCTGTCACAGAGACCTACTGTAACTAGTAGTCAAACACCTGTTACATCAACACATGGAACAACAAGTGTCCCATTACCAAGTCTGCCTACCTTGTCATTACCTATTTTCCAAGGTCATAATTATGAAGAATTCATTAGTGGTTTTCAATCCATAGTACATTCACGAACTGACATAGATGAGACTGCTAAGTTCAATTATCTTAAATGTCTTGTGAAGGGAGAACCCTATGAACTGATTAAGTCATTTCCGGTGGTTAAAGGCAATTATCAAATAGCCTTACGTGTCTTAGCAGACAATTACTTTGATGCTGACAAGGCCAGGGTTAGACATGCAGTCTTAATATCAAGCTTGAAGCCACCCAAACATTGTTTTTCAGACTTACAGGCATTTAGAATCACATTAGACAGTCTCAGATCTCTGGGTGCTAAATATGACCTAAGACAATGTGATTGGTTTATCAGTGGTATTGTACAAGATAAGTTGTCACCAAAAACTATTGAACGATTAAATATTATGTTCAATAAACGCTATTTCACTTGTGAAGAAATTAGCAATGGTTTACAAACAATAGTTTCATGCATGCAAGCAATGAGACAAGATGAAAAATCCACAAATCCTGTGGATAATAAACCTTCAACTCAGTATAAAAAGAGTATACCTACTCCCACTAAACCACATAATGGGAAATCCCATATAGGCATTTATCAAGCTGTGAATAAACAGACAGTTGAAGATTGAGACACTTATGCAGCATATGGGAATCTTTATTCAGGAAACGTTTCGCCACACAGTGGCTTCATCAGTCCAATACAAAGACAAAGGCGTAAGGAGAGAAGGAGTATGAGGTAATCAGTCCCTCAGCCTGGAGTCGATGTGTTCATGGTTTTTCAAACCATTCATCACAACTGTCAGACACTGCAGCATCATGGGATCTTGTTACAAAGAATTCTTCAACACTTGTTCAACCTTTGGACAAAGACCTACTTCGACTAGTGGATGGTACCACTATGACCCCGCCTCCGCCTGCTTCACCTCACCTCACTACAGTATATAAGCCACGTCTACGGCCCTATGCTGTATATTCTACAAGATTGATGGACTGAACACATCGACTCCAGGCTGAGGGACTGATTACCTCATACTCCTCCTCTCCTTACGCCTTTGTCTTTGTATTGGACTGATGAAGCCACTGTGTGGCGAAACGTTTCCTGAATAAAGATTCCCATTTGCTGCATAAGTGTCTCAATCTTCAACTTGTCGGTTTTTCAAACCATTCATCACAACAGACAGTAAACAGACTGTCACACATAAACGTACTCCAAAATGTGTACTTTGTGATGGGACACATTGGGCACAGTATTGTAGTCAATACACATCAATGGAGGCACGTAAACAACGTACTCATCAGCTGAAAAGGTGCATCAAGTGTTTAGGTGAACACAAGGGAGGAAAATGCTCACTGAAGAAGTGTTTTAAATGCAAGGATATGTATCATACAGCATTATACCCAAATACTTTTGCTGAACAGCAGAAAACTTCCACAGAATCAGGAAGTCAACAAGCAACAGCATTAAATGTGAGAGATAAGTTTAAAGCAACTGCTCTCCCGATAGCTCGAGTTGAGTTATCTAATAAATTACACAAAACCAATGTGCTAACACTATTTGATCAAGGCTCACAAAGGTCCTTCATAAGAAGAACAGTGTTGCAGAAACTGAATAAACAACCCCATGCTAAAGTACAGTTAGATATAGCTGTTTTTTTCCACAATTCTGGTAAATTGACATATGACCTAGCCAGAATCACTGTTGGTCTAGGAAACACAAAAGAGACAGTAGAAGCTGTGGTAGTAGATGATTTGCCTAAGACTGTGCAGATCCAGGGATTAAAAGAAACAGTTGCAGCACTGAAAGCAGCTAAGGTCAAGTTAGCCTGTCCTGACATACAGACGGACACTATTAGTCCAATTGATTTAATCATTGGAAGTGATTATTATCACTGTTTTGTGCAAAATATAGTAAGTAAACATGATGTTCACTTGCTGAAAACAGCAGGAGGCCACATGATATGTGGTCCCATTCCCTCTCAAAGTGGAAAAGAAGCTGATAATGATTCAGTGGAAAATGTACTAGTTACGAGAATAACCGCTGATCATGTACCACAGCAAAAGTTATCATTACTGGAAGAAATGAATGAACCAGTTGATAAGTTGTGGGATTTAGATGCGATAGGTATTGATGTAAATAAACCAAGCCCACGAGAGTCTCAGACTTATAGCCAATATTTGGACACTGTCAAATATAAAGATGGACAGTATTGGGTTAGGTTACCATGGAAATTAAATCCACCACATCTGCCTAGCAATTATCGCATGGCTTTCGGACAAATGAAAGCACAAATACATGAGCTCCGGAAGAATCCAGAGCTACTGACTGTCTATGATAATATCATACAAGAACAGCTGGACAATAAATTCATTGAGGAAGTAGTCGAAGATAAGTTGAAGACAGAAGCTCATTATCTCTCGCACCACGGAGTCAGAAAAGATTCTGAAACCACTCCACTGCGTGTTGTATATAATTGCAGCGCACGTGCAAATAAAGATGTAGCAAGTCTTAATGATTGTCTGATGACCGGACCCTCACTAACTGAGAAGCTTGGAGACGTGCTTATGAAATTTCGCACAAACCCATATGCCTACACGGCTGATATTTCCAAAGCTTTCTTAAGAGTAGAACTACAAGAAATAGACATTATACTCAATTCTTGTGGCCTGAAAATCCACATGATCCTCAAAGTCCTGTGAAAACTTATCGTTTCAAATCAGTATTATTTGGTGCAACATCCTCTCCATTCTTATTAGAAGCTACTCTAAATACACATTTGAAGAAATCAGAAAGTCCCTTCAAAGAAATCTTAAAGAAAAGTTTCTATGTGGGCAATCTTCAAGGTACTGTGAATAAAGAGGAGGATTTGAAATCTTTATACAGAGAAGCTAACAAGGAGACGAAAGAAGCAAATATGCCTCTAAGGAATTAAGGGAACTTATCAAAGATTTCCCTGAAGCTGAAATTCCTGATTGCAACAATATGCTGGGACTTAACTGGAACACACAGGAAGATACTTTGAGTCTCAAAAGGATAAACAATAAATCATGCAGTACACTCACCAAATGTAGTTTACTGTCAGAAGTATCACAATGTTTTGATCCTCTAGGACTCGTCTCACCGATTACCATAAAAGGTAAAATGCTTATGCAAGATGCATGGAAGCTCAAAATTGAATGGGATGAGAACTTGCCTCTAGAAATGAGTCAAACATGGGATGAAATATCCAAGGAGTTTAAACAACTTCATCAAATTAAATTTCCCAGACAAATAGGTCAAGAGGGAAACAAGTACACATTACATGTGTTCTGTGATGCGTCAACCAGAGGTTATGGCGCTGTAGCTTACATGAGTAGTGACAAAGGAAGTACACTAATTACTTCAAAGGCCAGGGTAGCACCCTTGAAGGTCAGAACAGTACCACAATTGGAACTGACCGCACTCTATATAGGTACAAAATTAGCTGTCTATCTCAACAAAGTACTTGATCATCTCACTATTGAAAAAAACTGTAATCTGGAGTGATAACGAAGCAGTTCTCCAGTGGTTAAGAAATAATAAGAGTAAGTTGGTCTATGAACAGAACAGAGTAGCAGAAATAAAAGAGATGCAGAGATTATCTTTCTCCATGTCTCTACTCAAGAGAATCCAGCTGACATGTTGTCACGTGGTGTCCCACTCAAGAAATTTGTGGATAATAAAATATGGCTCCACGGATCGAACTGGCTCTCTAATGAAAATAACTGGCCTCAGCAAAAATCTCACATTATGCCAGAAGAAACAATCTGCTTGAACACAGCAGAAACAAGTTGTGTAAATACTGCAGACACAACAGAAATAGTCATTGATGGATCTAAATACTCGTCTTTGGGTAAACTCTTAAGAGTTACAGCTTGTCTTTAAATTCATTAAAGGAATAAAACCTAATTATGAATATCTTGAACCTATTAAATACTGGGTGAAACTAATGCAGACAGATGTTTTCTCATCAGAATATAAATTTCTGGAAACACAAGATAAATTCCCAAAGAAACCTGTCATGATTAATTCTTTAGGACTTTATCTCGACTCTGAAAAGATTATAAGAAGTTGAGGAAGAATTCATAATTATTCACTACCTAAAGAAGCCATACGTCCAATATTGATCAACCAGAAGTACAACAGATGCTGAATCAACGCAGTTGTCGTTGGAGATACATTCCTCTTAAATCTCCATGGCATGGCGGATTTTATGAAAGAATGATCGGCATTGTAAAACGTTGTTTAAGGAAGACTCTTCATCGTCAGAGAATCGACTTAGAAGAATTCCGTACAGTTGTGACTGAAATAGAAAATAGAGTCAACAACAGACCTCTAACTTATGTTACCCATGATCTGGACAATTTAGAAGTGTTAAGTCCATCTCATTTACTTCATGTCAGAAGGCTCGAACCTGTTCCTTCTATGAATGATAAAGAAATCATAGAAGATCCTACTTATTTCGAACCTGAGCAACTCAGACGTAAATTCAAACACCTTAATAAAGTGATTGAACGTTGGGAAAAAAACTGGCGAGAAGACTATCTCACCTCATTGAGAGAACACTTCTATGGAGCTGGTGTTCCTGAAAATCATAAGTCCTTAAGAACTGGTGACATAGTGATTTTTGACAATGATGGTCCGAGGTCCCAATGGCCACTTGGAAAAATTGTGACCATATACCCTGATGCAAATGGAATCATCAGGACAGTTGATGTTTTGAGCAAAGGTGTAGTGAATAAGCAGACAATAAATGAACTAGTGCTGTTATAATTACACATTGTTGAAAATAAAATCAGTGATTCTCCAGAAACCACACAGACTAAAGCTGTTCAGAAAAGACAAGCAGCAGTGGTGGCGAATGAGAAAATCAAATTAATGTTAAGTGATAAATAGTTCACCTGCAGTGAACCCCCGCCGCCCCCCCCCCCCCAGTGTGGAGAAATTTTCTCCAGGAGGCAGGTATCAGCCCCCTTCAGCCCCTTTCAGCCCCGAGGGGCTCAGCCCTCTCAAAAGGGGCAAGCATCTTGTTTACTGCTACAACAAGTAATTGATCCCAGATACAATACAAGTATGTGATGTGGTCAAGCGACCTCCGCTCCTTGCAAGAGTCCAGTGTAGAAAAGTGCCGTTTAATAAGAAACAGTCCATCTCTTACCTTAGCAGGACAATTAAGGAAAATCCTGCTCCCACTTTATTACCATGGTAAAGACAGTGTACATTGTTGTCTATGTTCAAGACAGCAAGAATCAAGCATTCTGCTTTGCTTCATGGAGGAAGTTTGGCAAGGAAGCAAAAAGTACTAGGTCAGCTTTCCTTTATAAAGTTCTGGGGGCACTGCAGCGGCATAGGATGCTGTGAGGTCAGATTACTTTTCACCCTACTGGGAGTCACACTGATGCCAGGATAGCCAACAAAGAACACTAATCCATGCATTAATGTGAATAGAGTGTCTCACAAAACACGATAAACACTTACAGAGAAGCGTGATCAGCTTCTTTAGTGATAAGATTGTGAACAATAAAGACAAACCTCGTGGAACAAAGTGTACCAGTGTGCGTATTCCTAGACTATGGAAGACGTGGACATCCAAGGACACAAATAACAAAAAAAGGCACAATACCATGACTGGAACGAAACACAAATAACCCGCACATAAAAGAGAGGAGCTTACGACGACGTTTCGGTCCGACTTGGACCATTGACAAAGTCAATGGTCCAAGTCGGACCGAAACGTCGTCGTAAGCTCCTCTCTTTTATGTGCGGGTTATTTGTGTTTTGATCCAAGGACACTTTCGCTTCTATCAAGTCACCGATATCTGTCGAGGGTGTAAAAAACACAATAGCTCACGCTACAAGAGCAAGGTGGGTTGTTGTACGGGGCACTGCCCAGTTCCTGTGTCGCAAGGAGTTTGTAATCAACCTATAGTCGGCAGTGAGGTACTTTTAAGTCCACACAAGTAAGTACGTCAGCAATCAGTGAATGAAATATGCTGACATAACACCCCCTAGGGGTAATTTATAATCATACCTAGCACTTATAAGTTAATCTAGCACTTATAAGTTAAATAATGTAGAACTTAGCCATACAGATTGCGAAAAGGACTTGGGGGTTATGGTAAGCAGCAACCTTAAACCAAGACAGCAATGTGGAAAAAGACACTTATGTACAGTTCAGGACATTTATTAAAGGAAACGTTTCGCCACGAGTGGCTTCTTCAGTCCTAATACAGAGAAAACTAAGAAAACACACATATATATAGTGGTGGGAGTCAGGTGAGGTGAAGCGTGGGTAGAGGTGGTAGTAGTAGTAGTAATGGAACTAAGGAGGTGAGGTAGAGAAGGACCTGCTGGCATCAAGTAACACCAGTTCCCAGGATGGGTAATATCCTCTTGCTTAATAATTTTGAAATACTGTAACTACCGGACTTTTGCTTTATAGTGTTACTGACAGAAATTAGTGCAGCTTCAATGCATTTTCTCCGTCTTAAGTCGTCTTCTTTAATAACTAGTTTAGCTTCATTGAATTTCATGAGGTGTCCAACATCGTCTCTATGTTGAACACATGCGTTTTTGCGGTCATCATTTCTGCAAGCATTTTTGTGTTCTGCTATCCTAATGTCCAGAGTTCTGGCTGTTTCCCCTACATATACTTTGTCACACCCCCCACATGGTATAGTGTAGATTCCTGCACTTGTGCCAGAATCATGCTTGGGTTTTTGTATCAGGTTCCTAATAGTAGTTGAACAGCTGGTAGATATTTTAGCCAGTTTTCTGTCAAACATTTTTGAAACATTTGTGGCAACGTTGCTGACCGGTAAAACGATGTAACTTGGAGGCTTTTCTTCAATTTGATAGGTGTTGGTCTTGCTGAGGATACGTGTTGCACGTTTCCTGCAGTCACGTATGAAGTGTAGGGGAAAGTGTAGTGAACTAAAAGAGTTGGTGATGTATGTACATTCTTCTTCGAGGAACTGCGGACTGGAAATTCTGTAGGCTCTCAGAAAGAAGCCAATAACTACCCCTCTTTTAGTTCTTGTGTCATGGTGAGAGAAGAAATGTAGAAGATCATTCTTGTAGGTAGGCTTCCGGTAGACTTTAAAAGAAAGTTTGCTTTCCCCTGTGCATAAGAGAACGTCGAGAAAAGGTAACTGGTTGTCCTTCTCCTCCTCTAGAGTAAATTTAATAGTAGGTTCCAGAGTGTTGATGGTGTTGAGGATGCCCTGTGCCTATGAGACCCATTACATCTGGTATCGGCAGCGCCCCTCACAGTCTAGCAGGAGTTTTGGCGAAATATTTGTCAAAGCTCCTGGGTACAATCAGTCAGGCTCATCTAAAGCATTCGGGTGACCTCCTTAACCGTATCAGGGATCTCGACATGAGTGATAAGAAGCTTGCAAGTTTTGACGTGACTGCCTTATTCACCAATGTCCCAGTTGATCAAGCCATTGATCTTCTTCGCAGGGTGATTAAAGATGATACAGAGTTACCTGTACCCCGCCAAGATTTTGTGAGCCTTGTCGAACTTTGTGTTCGTTATAACTGTTTTAGGTTCGAGGACAAGAAGTACAAACAACTCTTCGGACTAGCCATGGGATCCCCCCTCAGTGCAGTTCTTGCCAATTTATATATGGAGGACCTGGAATCAAGAAGGATCCTCAATAACATCCCTCGTTCAGTTACTTGGATGCGGTACGTAGATGATATTTTGGTCATTGTACCCAAAAATCTTGACGTACAGGGCATCCTCAACACCATCAACACTCTGGAACCTACTATTAAATTTACTCTAGAGGAGGAGAAGGACAACCAGTTACCTTTTCTCGACGTTCTCTTACGCACAGGGGAAAGCAAACTTTCTTTTAAAGTCTACCGGAAGCCTACCTACAAGAATGATCTTCTACATTTCTTCTCTCACCATGACACAAGAACTAAAAGAGGGGTAGTTATTGGCTTCTTTCTGAGAGCCTACAGAATTTCCAGTCCGCAGTTCCTCGAAGAAGAATGTACATACATCACCAACTCTTTTAGTTCACTACACTTTCCCCTACACTTCATACGTGACTGCAGGAAACGTGCAACACGTATCCTCAGCAAGACCAACACCTATCAAATTGAAGAAAAGCCTCCAAGTTACATCGTTTTACCGGTCAGCAACGTTGCCACAAATGTTTCAAAAATGTTTGACAGAAAACTGGCTAAAATATCTACCAGCTGTTCAACTACTATTAGGAACCTGATACAAAAACCCAAGCATGATTCTGGCACAAGTGCAGGAATCTACACTATACCATGTGGGGGGTGTGACAAAGTATATGTAGGGGAAACAGCCAGAACTCTGGACATTAGGATAGCAGAACACAAAAATGCTTGCAGAAATGATGACCGCAAAAACGCATGTGTTCAACATAGAGACGATGTTGGACACCTCATGAAATTCAATGAAGCTAAACTAGTTATTAAAGAAGACGACTTAAGACGGAGAAAATGCATTGAAGCTGCACTAATTTCTGTCAGTAACACTATAAAGCAAAAGTCCGGTAGTTACAGTATTTCAAAATTATTAAGCAAGAGGATATTACCCATCCTGGGAACTGGTGTTACTTGATGCCAGCAGGTCCCTCTCTACCTCACCTCCTTAGTTCCATTACTACTACTACTACTACTACTACCACCTCTACCCACGCTTCACCTCACCTGACTCCCACCACTATATATATGTGTGTTTTCTTAGTTTTCTCTGTATTAGGACTGAAGAAGCCACTCGTGGCGAAACGTTTCCTTTAATAAATGTCCTGAACTGTACATAAGTGTCTTTTTCCACATCTTGTCGGTATCACCATACCATTTCCTCAAGACAGCAATGCCTAAGCGTACGTAATAAGGCAAATAGATTACTGGGATTTATATCAAGAAGTGTAAGCAACAGAAGTCCAGAGGTCATACTGCAGCTTTATACATCATTAGTAAGGCCTCACCTAGATTATGCAGCTCAATTCTGGTCTCCATATTACAGAATGGACATAAATTCGTTAGAAAACATTCAGCGTAGGATGACTAAATTAATACATAGCATTAGAAATCTTCCTTATGAAGAAAGATTGAAGACTCTTAAGTTACATTCACTTGTTAGACGAAGAATGAGGGGAGACCTGATCGAAGTGTATAAGTGGAAGATAGGTATTAATAAAGGGGATATTAACAAGGTCTTGAGGATATCTCTCCAAGAGAGAACCTGCAGTAATGGATTTAAATTAGATAAGTTTAGATTTAGAAAGGACATAGGAAAGTATTGGTTTGGAAATAGGGTAGTTGATGAGTGGAACAGTCTACCTAGTTGGGTTATTGAGGCTAGGACTTTGGGTAGTTTCAAATTTAGGTTGGATAAGTACATGAGTGGGAGGGGTTGGATTTGAGTGGGACTTGCACATCGGAGCTTGTTTCTTGGGTGGCATTGAAAGTTGGGTTGGTCAAATGTTTGTTAGTGGGATGAATTGTAAAGGACCTGCCTAGTATGGGCCAACAGGCCTGCTGCAGTGTTCCTCCTTTCTTATGTTCTTATATACTTTGTTTCAGCGCATTAAGAAGTGGATGAGACAGCTTCTCAAGACCTCATCTGCAGGGGCGGCTGTGTGGGCAATAGCTGTCTTATCAGCTAAGTACCCCCTATATTTAATCTTTAATTAACCTTAGCTGGTAAACCATTTCTCAACAATCCTGGGTGTTCCTCCCCACCATCCCATCTCTTCCCCCCCCCTGGATGTTTCTCCCCACAATCACCTCTCTTCCCACCACCACCCTGGGTGTTTATCCGCGCCATCACGTCTCTCCCCACCACCACCATGGGTTTGTCCCCACCATCCCATCTCTCCCCACCACAACCACCCTGGGTGTTTGTCTCCCACCGTCTTCTCTCCCCACCACCACCCTGAGTGTTTATCCACATCATCCTATCTCTCTACCACCACCCTGGGTTTGTCCCCATCATTCAATCTCTCTCCATCACCACCACCCTGGGTATCCGTTCCTACCGTCCCATCTCTCCCCACCACTATCCTGGGCGTTTGACCCCACCATCCCTTCTCTCCCCACCACCACCCTGGGTGTTTCTCCCTGTCATCCCATCTCTCCCCACTGCCACCCTGGGTGTTTATCCTTGCTACCATCACCACCCTGTGTGTTTCTCCCCACCACAATTCTGGGTGTTTATCACCACCATCCAGTCTCTCCCCACCTCCCCCCTGAGTGTTTCTCCCCACCATCCCATCTCTCCCAAATACAACCCTGGGTGTTTATCCCCACTATCACCCTGGGTTTGTACCCACCATCCCATCTCCGTCTTTCCCCACCACCACCACCTTGGGTGACTGTTCCCACAATCCCATCTCTCCCCACCACCATCCTGAGTGTTCCCATCATGCCGTCTATCTTCACCACCACCCTGGGTGTTTCTTTCCGCCATCCCGTCCCTCCCCACAGCCATCCTCGGTGTTTATCCCCACTACCACCAGTACCTTGTTCATTTCTCCCCACCATCCTGTCTCTCCCCATCACCTCCCTGCCTTTGTCCCCACCATCCCGTCTCTCCCCACCACCACCAGCACCCTCGATGTCTGTTCCCACCATCCCATCTCCCCCCACTACCATCCTGGGTGTTTATCCCCACCATCCCGTCACTCCCCACCACAACCCTGGGTGTTCATCCCCACCACCACCACCACCACCCTGAGTGTCTGTTCCCACCATCCCATCTCTCCCCAACACCACCCTGGGTGGTTCTCCCATCATCCCGTCTCTCCCCACCACCACCAACCTGGGTGTTTCTCCCCACCATGCTGCCTCTCCATACCATCCTGGGTGTTTTTTCCCACCATCCCATCTCTCTCCACCACCACCATGGGTGTTTCTCACCGCCATCCCGTCTCTCCCCGCCACCACCATGGATGGTTCTCCCCAAGATCCAGTCTCTCCCCATCACCTCCCTGGGTGTTTCTCCCCGCCATCCATTCTCTCCCCACCACCATCCTGGGAGATGGTCCTCACCATCCCGTCTCTCCCCACCATCCCATCTCTCTTCACCACCACCCTGAGTGTTTCTCCCCACTATCCCGACTCTCCCCACCACCACCCTGGGTGGTTCTCCCCAAGATCCCGTCTCTCCCCACCATCC
Source organism: Cherax quadricarinatus (assembly GCF_038502225.1). Classification (NCBI taxonomy): domain Eukaryota; kingdom Metazoa; phylum Arthropoda; class Malacostraca; order Decapoda; family Parastacidae; genus Cherax; species Cherax quadricarinatus. The sequence goes on along the minus strand of NC_091301.1, from coordinate 44,602,134 downwards.
TGGGTGTTTGTTCCCACCATCCAGTCTCTCTCCACCACCACCCTAGGCATTTGCCCCTCCATCCCGTCTCTCCCCACCACCACCCTGGGTATTTCTCCCTGCCATCCCGTCTCTCCCCACCACCACCCTAGGTGTTTCTCCCCACCATCCAGTCTCTCCCCACCACCACCCTGGGTGTCTGATCCCACCATCCCATCTCTCCCCACCACTATCCTGGGTGTTTGTCCCCACCATCCCATCTCTCCCCACCACCACCCTGGGTGTTTCTCTCTGCCATCCCATCTCTCCCCACCGCCACCCATGGTGTTTATCCCCGCTACCACCACCACCTTGTTTGCTTCTTCCCACCATCCTGTGTCTCCCCACCACTACCCTTCCTTTGTCACCACCATCCTGTCTCTTCCCACCACAACCACCCTGGATGTCTGTTCCCTCCATCCCATCTCTCCCCACCACCATCCTGGGTGTTTGTCCCCACCACCACCACCAGTGTTTCTCCCAGCCATCCAGACTCCAAACCACCACCCTGGGTTTGTCCCCACCATCCCATCTCTCCCCACCACCACCCTGGGTGTTTCTCCCTACCATCCCGTCTCTCCGCAACACTACCCCGAGTGTTTATCCCCATCCCATCTCCCCACCATTACCCTGGGTTTGTCCCCACCATCCTGTCTCTCCCACCACCCTGGGTGTCTGTTCCCACCATCTCATCTCTCCCCACCGCCAGCCTGGGTGTTTCTCCCCGTCATCCCATCTCTCCCCACCACCACCATCCTTGGTGTTTATTCCCACCTTCCTTTCTCTCCCCACCACCACCACCACCATGGGTGCTTATCCCTGCCATTCAACTTCTCCCCACCACCACCACCACCATGGGTGCTTATCCCTGCCATTCAACTTCTCCCCACCACCACCACCCTGGGTATTTATCCTTCACCATCCCACCTCTCACCAATGCCACCATCCTGGATGTTTATCCCCACCATTCCATCTCCCCCCACCACCACCACCCTGGGTGTTTATCCCCACCATCCCATCTCTCCCCACCACCACCCTGGGTGTTTCTCCCCACCACCACCCTGGGCTTGTCCCCACCATCCCGTCTCTCCTCATGGCCACCATGGGTGTTTCTCTAGACCATCCTGTCTCTCCCCACCACCACCCCAGGTGTTTCTCCCCACCATCCCACCTCTCCCACCACAAACCTGGGTGTTTATCCCCACCATCAGATCTCTCTTCACCACCACCCTGGGTTTGTCTCTACCTTCCCGTCTCTCCCCACCACCACCCTGGGTGTTTATCCCCGCCATCCCGTCTCTCCCCACCGCCACCCAGGGTGTTTATCCCTGCCATCCGTCTCTCCCCACCACTCCCCTGGGTGTTTATCCCCGCCATCCCGTCTCCCCACCACCACCCTGGGTGTTTACCCCTGCCATCCGTATCTCCTCAACACCACCCTGGGTGTTTATCCCCGCTATCCCGTCTCTCCCCACCACCACCCAGGGTTACCTGGAGGTTATTCCGGGGATCAACGTCCCCGCGGCCCGGTCCATGACCAGGTCTCCCGATGGATCAGGGCCTGATCAACTAGGCTGTTACAGCTGGCCGCACGCAGTCCAACGTACGAGCCACAGCCCGGCTGATCCGGCACTGACTTGAGGTATCAGTCCAGCTCTCTCTTGAAGGCAGCCAGGGTGTTTATTCCCGCCATCCGTCTCTCCCCACCACCACCCTGGGTGTTTATCCCCGCCATCCGTCTCTCCCCACCACCACCCTGGGTGTTTATCCCCGCCATCCCATCTCTTTCCACCACCACCCTGGGTGTTTATCCCCACCATCCCCTCTTTCCACCACCACCCTGAGTGTTTATCCCCACCATCCCGTCTCTCCCCACCACCACCCTGAGTGTCTGTTCCCACCATCCCATCTCTCCCCAACACCACCCTGGGTGGTTCTCCCATCATCCCGTCTCTCCCCACCACCACCAACCTGGGCGTTTCTCCCCACCATGCTGCCTCTCCATACCATCCTGGGTGTTTTTTCCCACCATCCCATCTCTCTCCACCACCACCATGGGTGTTTCTCCCCGCCATCCCGTCTCTCCCCGCCACCACCATGGATGGTTCTCCCCAAGATCCAGTCTCTCCCCATCACCTCCCTGGGTGTTTCTCCCCGCCATCCATTCTCTCCCCACCACCATCCTGGGAGATTGTCCTCACCATCCCGTCTCTCCCCACCACCACCACCTTGGATGTTTCTCCCCATCATCCCGCCTCTCCCCACCACCATCCTGGGTGTTCCCACCATCCCATCTCTCTTCACCACCACCCTGAGTGTTTCTCCCCGCTATCCCGTCTCTCCCCACCACCACCCTGGGTGGTTCTCCCCAAGATCCCGTCTCTCCCCACCATCCTGGGTGTTTGTTCCCACCATCCAGTCTCTCTCCACCACCACCCTAGGCATTTGCCCCTCCATCCCGTCTCTCCCCACCACCACCCTGGGTATTTCTCCCCGCCATCCCGTCTCTCCCCACCACCACCCTAGGTGTTTCTCCCCACCATCCAGTCTCTCCCCACCACCACCCTGGGTGTCTGATCCCACCATCCCCTCTCTCCCCACCACTATCCTGGGTGTTTGTCCCCACCATCCCATCTCTCCCCACCACCACCCTGGGTGTTTCTCTCTGCCATCCCATCTCTCCCCACCGCCACCCTCGGTGTTTATCCCCGCTACCACCACCACCTTGTTTGCTTCTTCCCACCATCCTGTGTCTCCCCACCACTACCCTTCCTTTGTCACCACCATCCTGTCTCTCCCCACCACAACCACCCTGGATGTCTGTTCCCTCCATCCCATCTCTCCCCACCACCATCCTGGGTGTTTGTCCCCACCACCACCCTGGGTGCTTCTCCCCGCCATCCCATCTCTCCCCACCACCACCCTGGGTGTTTCTCCCCACCATCCCATTTCTCCCCACCACCACCCTGAGTGTTTCCCCCACCATCCCGTCTACCACCACCACCAGTGTTTCTCCCAGCCATCCAGTCTCCAAACCACCACCCTGGGTTTGTCCCCACCATCCCATCTCTCCCCACCACCACTCTGGGTGTTTCTCCCTACCATCCCATCTCTCCGCACCACTACCCCGAGTGTTTATCCCCATCCCATCTCCCCACCATTACCCTGGGTTTGTCCCCACCATCCTGTCTCTCCCACCAACCCGGGTGTCTGTTCCCACCATCTGATCTCTCCCCACCGCCAGCCTGGGTGTTTCTCCCCGTCATCCCGTCTCTTCTCATCGTCACCCTGGGTGTTTATCCCCACCATCCCGTCTCTCCCCACCACCACCACCCTTGGTGTTTATTCCCATCTTCCCTTCTCTCCCCACCACCACCACCACCATGGGTGCTTATCCCTGCCATTCAACTTCTCCCCACCACCACCACTCTGGGTATTTATCCTTCACCATCCCACCTCTCACCAACGCCACCATCCTGGATGTTTATCCCCACCATTCCATCTCCCCCCCACCACCACCACCCTGGGTGTTTATCCCCACCATCCCGTCTCCCCCCACCACCACCCTGGGTGTTTCTCCCCACCACCACCCTGGGCTTGTCCCCACCATCCCGTCTCTCCTCACGGCCACCATGGGTGTTTCTCCAGACCATCCTGTCTCTCCCCACCACCACCCCAGGTGTTTCTCCCCACCATCTCGCCTCTCCCACCACAAACCTGGGTGTTTATCCCCACCATCAGATCTCTCTTCACCACCACCCTGGGTTTGTCTCTACCTTCCCGTCTCTCCCCACCACCACCCTGGGTGTTTATCCCTGCCATCCGTCTCTCCCCACCACCACTCCCCTGGGTGTTTATCCCCGCCATCCCGTCTCCCCACCACCACCCTGGGTGTTTACCCCTGCCATCCGTATCTCCTCAACACCACCCTGGGTGTTTATCCCCGCTATCCCGTCTCTCCCCACCACCACCCAGGGTTACCTGGAGGTTATTCCGGGGATCAACGTCCCCGCGGCCCGGTCCATGACCAGGTCTCCCGATGGATCAGGGCCTGATCAACTAGGCTGTTACTGCTGGCCGCACGCAGTCCAACGTACGAGCCACAGCCCGGCTGATCCTTCACTGACTTGAGGTATCTGTCCAGCTCTCTCTTGAAGGCAGCCAGGGTGTTTATTCCCACCATCCGTCTCTCCCCACCACCACCCTGGGTGTTTATCCCCGCCATCCGTCTCTCCCCACCACCACCCTGGGTGTTTATCCCGGCCACCCCGTCTCTCCCCACCACCACCCTGGGTGTTTATCCCCGCCACCCCGTCTCTCCCCACCACCACCCTGGGTGTTTATCCCCGCCATCCGTCTCTCCCCACCACCACCCTGGGTGTTTATCCCCGTCATCACATCTCTTTCCACCACTACCCTGGGTGTTTATCCCCACCATCCCCTCTTTCCACCACCACCCTGGGTGTTTATCCCCGCCATCCCGTCTCTTTCCACCACCACCCTGGGTGTTTATCCCCACCATCCCCTCTTTCCACCACCACGCTGGGTGTTTATCCCCACCATCCCGTCTCTCCCCACCACCACCCTGGGTGTTTATCCCCACCATCCCCTCTTTCCACCACTACCCAGGGTGTTTATCCCCACCATCCCGTCTCTCCCCACCACCATCCTGGGTGTTTATCCCCACCATCCCCTCTTTCCACCACCACCCAGGGTGTTTATCCCCACCATCCCCTCTTTCCACCACCACCCTGGGTGTTTATCCCCACCATCCCGGCTCTCCCCACCACCACCCCAAACACCCTGGGTGTTTATCCCCACCATCACCTCTTTCCACCACCACGCTGGGTGTTTATCCCCACCATCCCGTCTCTCCCCACCACCACCCTGGGTGTTTATCCCCACCATCCCCTCTTTCCACCACTACCCAGGGTGTTCATCCCCACCATCCCGTCTCTCCCCACCACCATCCTGGGTGTTTATCCCCACCATCCCCTCTTTCCACCACCACCCAGGGTGTTTATCCCCACCATCCCGTCTCTTTCCACCACCACCCAGGGTGTTTATCCCCACCATCCCCTCTTTCCACCACCACCCAGGGTGTTTATCCCCACCATCCCGTCTCTCCCCACCACCATCCTGGGTGTTTATCCCTGCCATCTGTTTCTGCCCACCACCCTGGGTGTCTCTGCCCACCACCACCCTGGGTGTTGTGTCAGCCTCACTAGCGCCACCAGTCTAACATGAGAGAAGTCATTATTAAGGAGCCAGAGGTCAAGATAGAGCTGGAGGTCACCGGTTACTCTAAAAACAGGACCTCCAACACTATCAGCAGTCCACCAATCAAAGCGCTCACTGTATATGACGTCACGCACGTTCAGCCACGTGATTGGTGGAGTACTGGGTGTGTGCCCCCCCCCTCCTCTCCCTCCAATAACAGTGCACACTAAGTCTCCGGCCTTATACGTCTTAAAATTTAAACTACAAATAATTTTTCCTATTGACTTACTCTTACGATCTGAAAATGGCAGTGAAATTATCCATAGAAACAACAAAACCTGAGCAAATGATAAAAAATATAAACGCTAGATGCTATTATATATGTCATGACTTAATGTAGGTACGATGACATGATGTAGTGGAGATGAGTTGAATGTAGTGGAGATGAGTCGAGTTTTGTGGAGATGAGAGTCACACTAGGGATGTGGAGGCCCTCATGAGATGTTCACTAATCTGCACGTCCTCTTAGACTTTCTTACCTTTATTAGCGGCTTCGTGACTGACTTCAAATACCCAGCGATTTTCCAGCGATGCACTCTCTCCCTTGTCTAAATTATCCAGACCATGAAGGCTGTCAACGCGGTAGAAACGTCTAGCAACTCGAGACATGATTTGAGAGACTGGAGTAGTAAATACCAGTACCGCTCACCGCCGCTGCCGTCGGCACACTGAGGGACATCTGGTGTGTGTGTCCCTAACTACACTCACCAGTCATGGCTGCCAGACGCAAACGCTATCACTACCATCAATATAATGAAAACTCTAGTATTATCTGTCTGCACTCTGAAGGTGATAACTAATAATAGTTAAAGAGAGAAGAGTCTTACATTTGTCAACCAGGTTACTGTAATACCTGCTAGAACAGCGGTTAGCGCCATCAACTCACACCAAGACCACAATGGAAATAAGTCACTTTTGACTTTTTTTGGGGTTATCTTGGGTTCTCTATACATATGCTGCTATGTATGATAATCCATGTAACTGTATTTGTGTATATCTAAATAAACTTACTTACCAGAGGACCTGGGCTAAAACCTCGCTATGAGGTACGACGTACGGACAAGACTAACATTACGCAAATAACCCGCACATAGAAGAGAGGAGCTTACGACGACGTTTCGGTCCGACTTGAACCATTTACGAAGTCACACTAACGAGAAGTAGAACAGAACGGGTATATGTAGGCAGGAAGAGGTAGTGGTAGTAGTAGTAGTAGTGGTAGTAGTAGTGGTAGTAGTAGTAGTAGCAATAGTAGTAGTAGTGGTAGTAGTAGTAGTGGTAGTAGTAGTAGTGGTAGTAGTAGTAGTAATAGTAGTAGTAGTAGTAATAGTAGTAGTAGTAGCAGTAGTAGTAGTAGTGGTGGTGGTGGTAGTAGTAGTGGCGGAGATGAAAGGAAGTAGTAATGGGGAAGTAAGGAGGAGGAGCCAGTCAAATACAAAGCAAGGGGAGCACTGCAAGGGAGCTAGGTGCCCACAAGGGACCTAGGTGCCCACAAGGGAGCTAGGTGCCCACAAGGGAGTTAGGTGCCCACAAGGGAGTTAGGTGCCCACAAGGGAGCTAGGTGCCCACAAGGGACCTAGGTGCCCACAAGGGAGCTAGGTGCCCACAAGGGAGCTAGGTGCCCACAAGGGAGCTAGGTGCCCACAAGGGAGCTAGGTGCCCACAAGGGAGCTAGGTGCCCACAAGGGAGCTAGGTGCCCACAGAGGGAGAGCAAGAACACAGAGGTGGGGGGGAGGGGAAATAATGAAATAATGAAGGAACAGAAACACAAGACAGAAGAAAGAAAGACAGCTCAGAAGAGAAAAAAGAAAAGAGGAAAGGGAAAGAGGGAGAAGAAGAAAAAATGAGGAATCAGGTTAAGTCACGAGTGTTCTGAGGTTTGGAGCATTTTACAATGTAGTGGGAGAGGAAGGCATCTACAGAGACGAAGCCAGGACGAAGATTCATACAAGGAAAGTTGTGTATTAGGAAGGATTCAACCAGCTAGCGACTGTTAAAGTTGGAAGTAGGGAAGACAGTTTTAGCAGAAGACCAGTCAATAGGATGGCTATGATCTCTGACGTGACAGAAAAGAGCATTGTTAGTGTCGGCAAGCCTAACACTATTTTTGTGCTCCCTAAGTCTGTCAGAAAGAGATCGACCAGTTTCTCCAAAGTATTGAAGAGGACAGGAGGAGCAAGAAATAGAGTAGACACCAGGAACATCTGTAGAGGGAAGAGAGGTATGAACGAGATTAGTGCGAAGAGTGTTAGTCTGGCGGAAAGTAAGCTTGATGTCTAAGGGACGGAGAGAATTGTTGAGATTAGAAAGACCGGAAATGTAGGGAAGGCAGAGGACAGAAGAGTTCCCAGGAGTAGAGAGTTTGGGAGAGAAGAAATTACGTTTAGCACGTGAGAGGGCAGAGTCTATGAAATGGGAAGGGTAGCCAAGACGGGAAAACGAATTATGAAGAGTGGAAATTTCTGCTGGAAGGAACTGAGGATCACAGATGCGGAGGGCACGGAAAAAGAGGGAGATAAGAACACTCTTCTTGACAGGGGAAGCATGGTAGGAAAAGTAGTGAATGTACATGCCACTGTGCATAGGTTTACGGTAAACGGAAAAGGAAAACCCTGTATCTGAGCGGTGGACATAGACATCAAGAAAAGGTAGCAATGAATTAAATTCCCATTCAGCTTTAAACTTATTGGAAGGGGCAAGATTATTAAGAGCATCAAGAAAAGGTTGGAAGAGACTGGAGTCATGAGGCCACAGAGCAAGGATGTCATCAACATAACGGATCCAGAGTGAAGGGCGCACATCGATGGTAGGAAGAAGAACAGTCTCGATATATTCCATGTAAAGATTAGCAAGGACAGGAGAGAGAGGAGAACCCATAGCCACACCGAAGGTTTGAGAATAATATTTCCCTTGGAAGGAAAAGGAATTAGAGTCCACACAGATGCGGATAAGATCAAGAAAGACGTCAATAGGTATAGGGAGATGAAGAAACCCTTCATGGGCCTTCTCTCTAAGAAAATCAAGGACATCATCAAGAGGAACATTGGTGAAGAGGGACTCAACGTCAAGACTAAGCATCTTACAGGTCGGGAGAGAGCGAATTCGTTCAATGAAGTCCTGAGAGTGACGGAGGTGGGCAGGAGAATAAGTACCGAGAAAGGGAGTGAGGGTTTTGGCCAGCCAAGAAGCAAGAGAATAAGAGACAGAACCTCTAGACTCTAGAGTCTAGAGGATATGATAGGACGTAGAGGAATATCAGGTTTATGAGTTTTGGCCTGCCTACATATACCCGTCCTGCTCAACTTCTCGTTAGTGTGACTTTGTAAATGGTCCAAGACGGACTGAAACGTCGTCGTAAGCTCCTCTCTTCTATGTGCGGGTTATTTGTGTATCGTTCCAGTCAGGGTATTGTGCCTTTTTTTTTGTTAAGACTAACATTGTGTACCTACTGTCCTATGTCCTTGGTGGCCCGGTGGCCTGGTGGCTAAAACACGGAGGGCCCGGGTTCGATTCCCGGCGGGTGGAAACATTTCGACACGTTTCCTTACACCTGTTGTCCTGTTCACCTAGCAGCAAATAGGTACCTGGGTGTTAGTCGACTGGTGTGGGTCGCATCCTGGGGGACAAGATTAAGGACCCCAATGGAAATAAGTTAGACAGTCCTCGATGACGCACTGACTTTCTTGGGTTATCCTGGGTGGCTAACCCTCCGGGGTTAAAAATCCGAACGAAATCTTATCTTATCTTATCTTATCTTACCTAACAGTAAATAAGATACCCGCGAGTTAGTTGACTGTAGTGGGTATCATCCTGGGAAAGAACATAACGAGGACCCAAAGAAATAAACATCATTGTTTGGCTCTATAAGACCCCTCAAGGGAGGTTCCTTAACGTTGGTGAGGGGCTCTTGATCTAAGGCATTGGATCTGTAGTCCAGTTCCCTAAATTGGGCCTGAATGCCTTCCATTCCTCCATCCCCAAATGCGTTGTATAATCCCTACGGGTTTAGCGCTCCCCAAGATAATAATAACTGACTGAATAGAGTTATCCTCGGTTACTAACGTCTCCAGGTTAGTGAGTTTATTCAGGTATACACAAATACAGTTACATAGATTATCATACATAGCAGCATGTGTGTACAGAACCCAACATAACCCAAAAAGTCAGACAAAGTGACTTAGTTCCACTGGTGTCCTTTATAATATGAATACATTCTTCAGTTATGTACATAAGACTAGGAAAGTCCGTGCGATTTTTTCATAGGAGCAAGTATTTATATATACTGTGAGAGTAAGAAGTCAGACACGCTTATTATATATTAAAATAATACATGGACTGAAATACATTTAGAAACACTACATATTTAGAAAACTGCAGTATAATAAAAACATGTTGGAGGAGAAGTATTGAGGATGCTCAGGCTGTGAGAACATCATGTTGCTATATAATAATGTATTCTTGGAGAACGAGGCTTGACTCTGCCAACATGATGAGCAAACAAGGCAAGCAATGTGATTAACTCACTCGTATATATAACTTACATGAAATGGGTACCTGGGTGTTAGTGGACTGGTGTGGGTCGCATCCTGGGTGTTAGTGGACGGGTGTGGGTCGCATCCTGCGACAAACAACTAATTTTCCCGAAATGCTCAGCATAACGAGGGGCTTTCTATATATTAAGAATAAAAAATAAAAAAGTTATTGAGAAAAGTATGTGTGTGTGTGTGTGTGTGTGTGTGTGTGTGTGTGTGTGTGTGTGTGTGTGTGTGTGTGTGTGTGTGTGTGTGTGTGTGTGTCTGTGTGTGTGTACTCACCTATTTGTGGTTGCAGGGGTCGATTCATAGCTCCTGGCCCCGCCTCTTCACTGATTGCTACTAGGTCCTCTCTCTCCCTGCTCCATGAGCTTTATCATACCTCGCCTTAAAACTATGTATGGTTCCTGCCTCCACTACGTCACTTTCTAGGCTATTCCACGGCCTGACTACTCTATGACTGAAGAAATACTTCCTAACATCCCTTTGATTCATCTGAGTCTTCAACTTCCAATTGTGACCTCTTGTGTCTTTGTCCCATCTCTGGAACATCCCGTCTTCGTCCACCTCGTCTATTCCGCGCAGTATTTTATATGTCGTTATCATGTCTCCCCTGACCCTCCTGGCCTCCAGTGTCGTCAGGATGATTTCCCTCAACCTTTCTTCGTAGGACAATCCCCGTAGCTCTGGGACTAGTCTTGTTGCAAACCTTTGCACTTTCTCTAATTTCTTGACGTGCTTGACTAGGTGTGGATTCCAAACTGGTGCTGCATACTCCAGTATGGGCCTGACGTAAATGGTATACAGAGTCTTGAACGAATCCTTACTGAGGCATCGGAACGCTATCCGTAGGTTTGCCAGGCGCCCGTATGCTGCAGCAGTTATGTGATTGATGTGCGCCTCAGGAGATATGCTCGGTGTTATACTCACCCCCAGATCTTTTTCCTTGAGTGAGGTTTGCAGATTTTGGCCATCTAAAATATATTGTGTCTGCTGTCTTCTTTGCCCTTCCCCAATCTTCATGACTTTGCATTTGGCAGGGCTAAACTCAAGGAGCCAGTTGCTGGACCAGGCTTGTAGCCTGTCTAGGTCTCTTTGTAGTCCTCCCTGATCCTCATCCGATTTGTGTGTGTGTGTGTGTGTGTGTGTGTGTGTGTACTCACCTATTTGTACTCACCTATTTGTGGTTGCAGGGGTCGAGTCTTAGCTCCTGGCCCCGCCTCTTCACCGGTTGCTACTGGGCCCTCTCTCTCCCCGCTCCATGAGCTTTATCAAACCTCGTCTTAAAACTGTGTATGGTTCCTGCCTCCACTACGTCATTTTCTAGGCTATTCCACTGACTTACAACTCTATGACTGAAGAAATACTTCCTACTATCTC
>NC_091301.1:44540923-44585923 GCF_038502225.1 Cherax quadricarinatus | reverse complement strand
CTCTGGAACATCCTGTCTTTGTCCACCTTGTCAATTCCTCTCAGTATTTTGTAAGTCGTTATCATGTCCCCCCTATCTCTCCTGTCTTCCAGTGTCGTCAGGTTGATTTCCCTTAACCTCTCCTCATAGGACATACCTCTTAACTTTGGGACTAGTCTTGTTGCAAACCTTTGCACTTTCTCTAGTTTCTTTACATGCTTGGCTAGGTGTGGGTTCCAAACTGGTGCCGCATACTCCAATATGGGCCTAACGTACACGGTGTACAGGGTCCTGAACGATTCCTTAATAAGATGTCGGAATGCTGTTCTGAGGTTTTCCAGGCGCCCATATGCTGCAGCAGTTATTTGGTTGATGTGCGCTTCAGGAGATGTGCCTGGTGTTATACTCACCCCAAGATCTTTTTCCTTGAGTGAGGTTTGTAGTCTCTGGCCCCCTAGACTGTACTCCGTCTGCGGTCTTCTTTGCCCTTCCCCAATCCTCTTGACTTTGCACTTGGTGGGATTGAACTCCAGGAGCCAGTTGCTGGACCAGGTCTGCAGCCTGTCCAGATCCCTTTGTATTTCTGCCTGGTCTTCGATCGAATGAACTCCTCTCATCAACTTCACGTCATCTGCAAATAGGGACACCTCAGAGTTTATTCCTTCCGTCATGTCGCTCACAAATACCAGAAACAGCACTGGTCCTAGGACTGACCCCTGTGGGACCCCGCTGGTCACAGGTGCCCACTCTGACACCTCGCCACGTACCATTACTCGCTGCTGTCTTCCTGACAAGTATTCCCTGATCCATTGCAGTGCCTTCCCTGTTATCCCTGCTTGGTCCTCCAGTTTTTGCACTAATCTCTTGTGTGGTACTGTGTCAAACGCCTTCTTGCAGTCCAAGAAAATGCAATCCACCCACCCCTCTCTCTCTTGCCTTACTGCTGTCACCATGTCATAGAACTCCAGTAGGTTTGTGACATAGGATTTCTCGTCTCTGAAACCATGTTGGCTGCTGGTGATGAGATCATTCCTATCTAGATGTTCCACCATTCTTCTCCTGACAATCTTTTCCATGACTTTGCATACTATACATGTCAGTGACACTGGTCTGTAGTTTAGTGCTTCATGTCTGTCTCCTTTTTTAAAGATTGGGACTACATTTGCTGTTTTCCATGCCTCAGGCAATCTCCGTTTCGATGGATGTATTGAATATTGTTGTTAGGGGTACACATAGCGCCTCTGCTCCCTCTCTCAGGACCCATGGAGAGATGTTATCTGGCCCCATTGCCTTTGAGGTATCTAGCTCACTCAGAAGCCTCTTCACTTCTTCCTCGGTTGTGTGTACTGTGTCCAGCACATGGTGGAGTACCCCACCTCTCTGTCTTTCTGGAGCCCCTTCTGTCTCCTCTGTGAACACTTCTTTGAATCTCTTGTTGAGTTCCTCACATACTTCACGGTCATTTCTTGTTGTCTCTCCTCCTTCCTTCCTTAGCCTGATTACCTGGTCCTTGACTGTTGTTTTCCTCCTGATGTGGCTGAATAACAGCTTCGGGTCAGATTTGGCTTTCGCTGCTATGTCGTTTTCACATTGTCGTTGGGCTTCCCTTCTTATCTGTGCATATTCGTTTCTGGCTCTACGACTGCTCTCCTTATTCTCCTGGGTCCTTTGCCTTCTATATTTCTTCCATTCCTAGCACACTTGTTTTTGCCTCCTTGCACTTTTGGGTGAACCATGGGCTCATCCTGGCTTTCTCGTTATTCCTGTTTCCCTTGGGTACAAACCTCTCTTCAGCCTCCTTGCACATTGTTGCTACATATTCCATCATCTCATTAACTGGCTTCCCTGCCAGTTCTCTGTCCCACTGAATCTCGTTCAGGAAGTTCCTCATTCCCGTGTAGTCCCCTTTCCTGTAGTATGGTTTCATTTGTCCTCGCCTTCCTGCTTCCCCCTCCACTTGTAGCTCTACTGTGTATTCGAAGCTCAAAACCACATGATCGCTGGCCCCAAGGGGTCTTTCATATGTGATGTCCTCAATATCTGCACTGCTCAAGGTGAATACTAAGTCCAGTCTTGCTGGTTCATCCTCTCCTGTCTCTCTTGTAGTGTCCCTTACATGTTGGTGCATGAAGTTTTCCAGTACCACCTCCATCATCTTAGGCCTCCATGTATCTTGGCCCCCATGTGGCTCCAAGTTCTCCCAATCGATCTCCTTGTGGTTAAAGTCGCCCATGATCAGGAGCTTTGCCCTGCATGCATGAGCTCTTCTGGCCACTGCAGCCAGTGTGTCAACCATCGCTCTATTGTTCTCGTCATACTCATGCCCTGGTCTCCTGCTGTTCTGTGGTGGGTTATGCCTCACTGCAATTACCACCTTGGGACCTCCAGAGTGAAGCGTTCCCGCTATGTAATCACTTTCTTCTCAGCTGTCTCCTTTCTCCAGCTCATCAAAATTCCATCGGTGTTTAATCAGCAGTGCCACTCCTCCACCCCCCCCCCCCCCTGTTCCTTCTGTCTTTCCTCAGGATCTGGTATCCCGTAGGAAAGATGGCATCTGTTATCATACCTGTAAGCTTGGTTTCTGTGAGTGCTATGATGTCCGGTGATGTCTCTTTGACTCTTTCGTGCCACTCCTCCCACCATACCTTCAGTTTCCTTTCCAACACTGTGGTTTGGGGGGCCTGTGGTGGTGGGAGACCTGGTAGCATACTGTGGGATTCTATGTGTGTGTATTTGTGTGTGTGTGTGTGTGTGTGTGTGTGAGTGTGTGTGTGTGTGTGTGTGTGTGTGTGTGTGTGTGTGTGTGTGTGTACTCACCTAGTTGTACTCACCTAGTTGAGGTTGCGTGGGTCGAGTCCGAGCTCCTGGCCCCGCCTCTTCACTGACCGCTACTAGGTCACTCTCCCTGAGCCGTGAGCTTTATCATACCTCTGCTTAAAGCTATGTATGGATCCTGCCTCCACTACATCGCTTCCCAAACTATCCCACTTACTGACTACTCTGTGGCTGAAGAAATACTTCCTAACATCCCTGTGATTCATCTGCGTCTTCAACTTTCAACTGTGTCCCCTTGTTACTGTGTCCAATCTCTGGAACATCCTGTCTTTGTCCACCTTGTCAATTCCTCTCAGTATTTTGCATGTCGTTATCATGTCCCCCCACCTCTCCTGTCCTCCAGTGTCGTCAGGTTGATTTCCCTTAACCTCTCCTCGTAGGACATACCTCTTAGCTCTGGGACTAGTCTTGTTGCAAACCTTTGCACTTTCTCTAGTTTCTTTACGTGCTTGGCTAGGTGTGGGTTCCAAACTGGTGCCGCATACTCCAAAATGGGCCTAACGTACACGGTGTACAGGGTCCTGAATGATTCCTTATTAAGATGTCGGAATGCTGTTCTGAGGTTTGCTAGGCGCCCATATGCTGCAGCAGTTATTTGGTTGATGTGCGCTTCAGGAGATGTGCCTGGTGTTATACTCACCCCAAGATGTTTTTCCTTGAGTGAGGTTTGTAGTCTCTGGCCCCCTAGACTGCACTCTGTCTGCGGTCTTCTTTGCCCTTCCCCAATCTTTATGACTTTGCACTTGGTGGGATTGAACTCCAGGAGCCAATTGCTGGACCAGATCTGCAGGCTGTCCAGATCCCTTTGTAGTTCTGCCTGGTCTTCGATCGAGTGAATTCTTCTCATCAACTTCACGTCATCTGCAAACAGGGACACCTCAGAGTCTATTCCTTCCGTCATGTCGCTCACAAATACCAGAAACAGCACTGGTCCTAGGACTGACCCCTGTGGGACCCCGCTGGTCACCGGTGCCCACTCTGACACCTCGCCACGTACCATGACTCGCTGCTGTCTTCCTGACAAGTATTCCCTGATCCATTGTAGTGCCTTCCCTGTTATCCCTGCTTGGTCCTCCAGTTTTTGCACCAATCTCTTGTGTGGAACTGTGTCAAACGCCTTCTTGCAGTCCAAGAATATGCAATCCACCCACCCCTCTCTCTCTTGCCTTACTGCTGTCACCATGTCATAGAACTCCAGTAGGTTTGTGACACAGGATTTCCCATTCCTGAAACCATGTTGGCTGCTGTTGATGAGATCGTTCCTTTCTAGGTGTTCCACCACTCTTCTCCTGATAATCTTCTCCATGATTTTGCATACTATACATGTCAGTGACACTGGTCTGTAGTTTAATGCTTCATGTCTGTCTCCTTTTTTAAAGATTGGGACTACATTTGCTGTCTTCCTTGCCTCAGGCAATCTCCCTGTTTCGATAGATGTATTGAATATTGTTGTTAGGGGTACACATATCGCCTCTTCTCCCTCTTTCAATACCCATGGAGAGATGTTATCTGGCCCCATTGCCTTTGAGGTATCTAGCTCACTCAGAAGCCTCTTCACTTCTTCCTCAGTTGTGTGCACTGTGTCCAGCACATGGTGGTGTGCCCCACCTCTCCGTCTTTCTGGAGCCCCTTCTGTCTCCTCTGTGAACACTTCTTTGAATCTCTTGTTGAGTTCCTCACATACTTCACGGTCATTTCTTGTTGTCTCTCCTCCTTCCTTCCTTAGCCTGATTACCTGGTCTTTGACTGTTGTTTTCCTCCTGATGTGGCTGTACAACAGTTTCTGGTCAGATTTGGTTTTCGCTGCTATGTCATTTTCATATTGTCTTTGGGCCTCCCTTCTTATCTGTGCATATTCGTTTCTGGCTCTACGACTGCTCTCCTTATTCTCCTGGGTCCTTTGCCTTCTATATTTCTTCCATTCCCTAGCACACTTGGTTTTTGCCTCCCTGCACCTTTGGGTAAACCATGGGCTCATCCTGGCTTTTTCATTATTCCTGTTACCCTTGGGTACAAACCTCTCCTCAGCCTCCTTGCATTTTGTTGCTACATATTCCATCATCTCATTAACTGGCTTCCCTGCCAGTTCTCTGTCCCACTGAACCCCGTTCAGGAAGTTCATCATTCCTGTGTAGTCCCCTTTCTTGTAGTTTGGTTTCATTCGTCCCTCTGTCTTTCCTCAGGATTTGGTATCCCGTTGGAAAGATGGCATCTGTTATCATACCTGTAAGCTTGGTTTCTGTGAGAGCTATGATGTCCAGTGATGCCTCTTTGACTCTTTCATGCCACTCCTCCCACTTATTTGTTATTCCATCAGCGTTTGTGTACCATACCTTCAGTTTCCTTTCCAACACTGTGATTTGGGGGGCCTGTGAGGGTGGGAGACCTGGTAGCATACTGTGGGATTCTATAGCTCCGTGTTGGGTGGAGGCTGTGGGTATGGATTGTAGTGTGTGTTGGGATGGTGTGATAGGTTGTAAGGTTCTGAGAATAGTTGTGTGTGTGCTTGCCCTTGCTGTTCTGTTCTGCTCTGACTGACCTCTGCTGGTTCCATCCTTGTCTCTTTTCCTAGTTCCTTTCGCTTTTTTGTCCTCTCTTTCAGCTGCTGTCGTTCTGATTGTTGTTATGGGGCTATAGGACCCAACATGTATTTATAAGTAACAGTTACTCTGGAATACCTAATTATATTGAATTGATGGGGACTCAGTTCTAAATGTCATAAGGGCTGAACAACCTTATGACTGAGAGACAGCTGGGGTCAAGCCTTTTTTCTCAATATAATAGGTTATACTATAGACACACACACACAATTTAAACAAGTAGTTTATAAAGTTGTATTTCTTTTTGTAACAGTAAAATAAGGTATAGTAGAATTGTGGTAACTGGAGAATTGTGCTTGGCAACAGTCTTTTGTTTTGGTGGGAGGAGCTTAGCTAGGCTCCTCTCTCTCCCTCTCCCTCTCTCTCTCTCTCTCTCTCTCTCTCTCTCTCTCTCTCTCTCTCTCTCTCTCTCTCTCTCTCTGTGGCTGACCTTCAACCTGACAGGACCTCTGGGTCCTTCTTCTATCTTCTTTTGGGGCATTATGTGTGCTCCAGGGGTGAGTTTTTATAACTTAAGTTGTGGCCACCATACCCAGGGTGACTAAAGTGTGTCAAAACACTGGTTAGCCCAGAGTTAGTCAAGAGAGAGAAGGACAAAAGTTAATAAGATACACCATGTGGGAGAACAGCTATGGAGTGTGTAGATCTTTGTTTTTAAAGTGTGAGGCTGTAATTGTATATTCTGTACATATCTATTGAGAATACAGTTATATTTTTATAGTAGTAGTTTACATAACCTGTGAAGAGGGCTGGTGAGAGGATATCAGACACTCAAGATGATCAGCCATGATGTAAGTATTACCCCTAGACAAATAAGGCCATTAAGTAAAAAGCTACCCCACACTAGAACATGTAGTGAGAACCTTACTATCAAAGTAATAAGGGACAAACCAACGTAACATGGGAGCTTGACCGGGAGAGTTATTTGACTGCTAAAATAACTCAAAACATTCTTTGAACTATATGTGTTGGTATGGGGTAATAACAGTTGCATGTTTCTGGTAGGAGAAGATTTACCAAGGTGGTGCCAGTGGAAGTGTTGTTTTCATATATTAGTTTACAGGTTGTTTTTCTCCTAAGGTGGGAGAAAGGTTGAGTAACACATTTTTGTTGTGGTTATGGTAAGTGCTATGTGCATAGTTTACATTCAATTTGTGTTATTTTATGTGCCTGTGGGAAAACTTTGTCCACTGATACTGTAAGAGGGAAGCAAGTGTTTAAAGATAAAAACTATGTCAGAAGATCAGTCTTTAAACTTTTTAGGCTTCAGGGAAGAAGGTAATAATTCATCAGTAAACATGCCTGTTAATAGTGAACATGAGGGATCACCTACTCCAGGTGATATGGAAATGGAGAGAATGAGACTTAAATTAGCAGTACTAGAGGCTCACATGAACTTAATGAAAGCTAAGGAGGAAGAACGTCAGAGGTTAGGATGTTCAGAACAAGAGCCTGAGCGGTACTTTAACATAACTAAAGCTGCAAATGTTGTCCCTAAGTTTACAGAGAGTGACCCAGATAGATATTTTTCTTTTTTTTTTGAGAAGATTGCTTTGGAGCAAGGATGGCCCAAACAGAAGTGGGCTACCCTAGTTCGCACACAACTTGTGGGTAAAGGATTCCAGAGAGTAGAGACTCTGGAGGGGCAAAATTTTTCTAATTATGATAAGATTAAAGAGGAAGTATTGCTTGCCTACCAAATGATACCTGAGAAATATAGACAAAAGTTCAGAAATAAAAAAAATTCGGGATGGGCAGACCTTAACTGAGTTTGGGAATGAGAAACTGTTCCTTTTTAAGAAATGGGTTTGTTCTAAAGGAGTTAATAAAGACTATAACAAATTAGTAGATCTGGTGGTTCATGAGGAATTGTACAATACAATCCCTGTTGACCTCAGAGAATATTTGGAGGACAAAAACCCAGATAATCTTTCAGAAGCACTGGATCTAGGTGACCGATTCTTGGCTCGCAGGGAATTGGTAAGTAAAAACAGTCATGCTCTTTCTGAAAATTTCCCCACTCTTTCTAAACCTTATTCCAAGTCCTATGGTCATAAAGGTAAGTGGGACAAGAATTTTCAGGGACAAATGAAGGCTGAGGTGCCCTCTAAAATAGAAAGAGAAGGTAAGTCAGCTGGAGCTCAAAGTTTACCTAGACAATCAGATAATTTTTCAGGTCCTCGAGTAAACAGTACCAGTCCTACACCAAATGGTAAAAATACATTTAAGAGTTATGCCTGTTACTACTGTAACAAAACTGGACACACACAAAAGTTTTGCTGGTCAAGGCAGCGAGATCAGGAAAGGGAGGAACTACCCCAGAGGACTCGAACTGCAGACACACATCCAGTTGCCTGTATTTGGTCTTCAAAGCAAGGTGAGGAGGCACCTTTGGGTCTAGACCCCAGGATGCAGGTATTTTCTAGTAAGTCCACAGTTGCTTTGCATAAGGATGTGGGTAGGGTTGAGAACATAGTGTCCTTGAGAGATGGATGTAGCACCTACTCCTTGCTATGTGCTGGAGTGTTGCCAGTGTCTAAGGATACCTATACTGGAGTAGATATATTATTGAAGGGTATTACGGGTTCAACCATAAGGACACCTGTACACAAATTATGGGTAGAATCTGCATACCAAGTTGGCTATCTCCCTGTAGGTATCTCAGATGAAATTCCCTTCGAAGGGGTCGACCTCTTATTAGGGAATAATGTTATGGGCCTGTTAGACAGTGAAGAACCACTAGTATGGGAGCAACCAGGCCCCAAAGTTTGGGAGAAGAAGGCTAGGGAGACCCTGCCAGACCTTTTCCCTGTTGGTGCCATCACAAGAAGTATGTCTCGTGACCAGGATACCAGGTTTGGAAACTGATGTTGAACTGATGTTGAACTGCAGTCAACTAAAGAAAACAGCAGTAACAAACATTGACTGGCACACTGAGCTAGAAATCTATACAGATATTGACGAATGTTTTAATAATTTTCTAAAAAAGACCCAATACCTTTATAACAAGCACTGCCCTAAAAAAACTAAACAGATGACAGCTAAGAGACTGAACAGTCCCTGGCTAACACCCAGCATTCTCAAATCCATAAATACAAAACACCGATATGAAAATCAGTACAGAATGGGTCACATAACCAGAGACCAAACAAAACGTTACTCGTCAATCCTAACCAGCCTGATAAGAAGGGCAAAAAAATTGTATTATGAGAACAGATTATCCAACTTACGAGGTGATATAAAAAAAGACCTGGAAGACCCTATCAGAAATTCTGGGAACAAAAAAGATATCACGACATAGCGAAATAAAATTAACAAAATCAGATGAACCCCAACTCCCACCAACAGAAACAGCAAACAGACTCAATGATTTCTTCTCCACTATAGGTCAAAACCTTGCCAATAAATTCCCAAGCTCAGATACCCCACCAAATGACTACCTCACTGGCAACTACCCGAACACAATTACTAGTGAGAGACTAGTGCTATTTTTAATTTGTATTTTTATATTATTAGATTAAACCTATTGTACTTTAGCTCATTCTAGCTCAAAACATAGACTCCACAAAAGTCATTATTAGACCTTAGTGCAATTACAAGTGAGAGTCTTGTTCTATTTTTAATTTGTATTTTTATATTACTAGTTTATACCTAGTTGTACTTTAGTTCATTCCAGCACAACACATAGACAACATCAACTTCATTATGTGTAGTAGTGACTATACCCTACATGACCAAAAACTCTAGCTATATACTTGTCCAAACTTCCTACCACTATAGATATCAGTACTAGAACTCAACACACAACTCAGGATATAAATAACCATAATTTAAACCTAGAAGATGATTGATCACGTTGACCCTGATCTAAACCTCCATAATCTGACACCCAATCAAAACCTATTGGAAAGTAACTGCCTTTATTACACAGCATCACAAGCCACCACTATCCTAAACAATGCTAAAAGTCTATCAGTACTTAACTACAACATCAGGTCCTTAAGCAAACACTATGATGACCTCCTAGCACTCCTTGAATCACTAAAGACACCCTTCTCCTGCATTATTCTTACTGAGACCTGGCTTAAACAGGACACAATAGATATCTACCCTCTACCAGGATACACAACAATTCACAACTGCAGACCAAACCAAGTTGGGGGTGGTATTGCAATCTATTACTCTAACCAATTATCTTGTCTTAGCACCACTTGCTTTAGTGATGAATATGGGGAATACATTTTTGCTAATTTTACTGTAAAAAGCCTTAAGACGCCTATAACAATCGGTGCCATTTACCGGATACCTCACACAAACATCCCAAATTTCAGTGAGAAATTAAAGTCACTAATAACAAACAGACAAATGAATAAGCACCACCTTCTCTTAGCTGGAGACTTCAACATCAACCTTGGCTTACTAGATGATCAGCCTGTAACTGATTTCATCAACAATATGAACAACACACTTCTCATACCAACAATAACTAAACCAACCAGGCTCACTGAGACAAGTGCAACCATAATAGACCACATATGGACCAATATACTAGCCCCCCTTAAATCAGGGATAATCACAGATAGCACTACAGACCACTACCCTACCTTCCTCCTGACAAACATTAGTAAACTACCACTTGAATACAACAAAGTCTCATTTAGACTCCATGACGAGGCCTCAGTAAGGAAGTTCACAGCTGACCTAGAGACTGTTGATTGGCCTACAGAATTCTCCAAGGCCAATGGTATTGATGACTGGACAGACATTTTTCTTAACAAATTACTTAGACTATACAACAAATATTGTCCTATAAAAACAAAACAGATCACAAACAAACGGCTTGGTTGCCCATGGCTAACCAGCACCATTCTGAAATCAATTGACAAGAAACACCAATATGAAAAGCAATATAGACAGGGCTTAATACACAAAGATACTCTTAAACACTATTCATCAGCTCTCACCAAAGTAATAAAGAAAGCCAAACAACTATACTACTCCAGTAGATTCACAGACACTAGAGGAGATATAAAAAAGACCTGGAAAACACTCTCTCAGATTCTAGGGACCCACAAACTGAGAAAAACCAAGAATATTGTCCTAACTAAACCTAATGAAACACCACTACATCCCACTGACACAGCTAACAAGATAAACGACTTCTTCTCAAACATAGGATCTAATCTCGCCAGTAAAATCCCACATACCAATGCCCATGCCGGGGACTACCTAGATGGGAATTTCCCTAATTCCTTCTATCTTGCACCAACTGAGCCCACGGAAGTCATTGAGATTATAAAGTCACTTAAAAGTAACTCGGGGAATCTGTCTCATGTCCCACCATTACTGTACAAGCGAGCGGCCCATGTCCTTTCGCATGCAATTTCATTACTTTTTAACAAGTCACTAGAGACTAGCACCTTCCCGAAACTACTCAAGATGGCAAGGGTTACACCAATACATAAAGGTGGTGACCCTACAGACTTAAACAACTATAGGCCAACATCTAACTTACCAGTGCTATCCAAAATCTTTGAGAAACTCGTGCACAGGAGACTGTATTCATTTATAACGGCTCAAAACATACTCAACCCCTGCCAATTTGGATTCAGGAAAAATAAAAGCACTAATGATGCAATCATAAAAATGCTAGATCTGCTTTACACAGCGTTGGAAAATAAGGAATATCCACTAGGAATTTTTATTGACATAAGAAAAGCTTTTGACACAGTAGACCACGACATCCTACTCCACAAACTTGATCATTACGGTATAAGAGGCCATGCGCTTGCTTATTTCAAATCTTACATTACTAATAGGTATCAGTACGTCACCATTAAAGACACAGCGTCAGCAACACGGCCACTTGATACTGGAGTTCCGCAGGGAAGTGTCCTTGGTCCCCTGCTCTTCCTCATATACATCAATGACCTTCCAAACGTATCCCAACACCTGAAACCCATTCTCTTTGCTGATGACACGACTTATGTCATCTCTCACCCTAATCTTGCCACCCTCAACACCATTGTGAACGAGGAGCTGATTAAAATATCGACTTGGATGACAGCCAATAAACTTACGCTTAACACTGACAAAACCTACTATATTATGTTTGGTAGCAGAGCAGGAGATGCACAAATTAACATTAAGATTGACAACACTCTAATTACCAGAAATAATGGGGGAAAATTCCTAGGCTTATACCTTGACAACAACCTGAATTTCAGCACCCATATCCAGCATATAACCAAAAAAGTATCCAAAACGGTTGGGATCCTCTCCAAGATACGATACTACGTGCTGCAAAATGCCCTTCTCACACTATACCACTCACTTATTTATCCATACCTCACCTATGCTATTTGTGCTTGGGGATCAACTGCAGCAACACACCTAAAGCCAATAATAACCCAACAAAAAGCTGCAGTAAGAATAATCACTAAATCCCATCCCTGGCAACACCCCCCCCACTCTTCATAGACCTAAACTTACTCCCAGTTCAGTACATCCACACTTACTACTGTGCAATCTATATCTACAGGGCCTTAAACTCTAATATCAACCTTGACCTAAAACGCTTTCTTGATAGTTGTGACAGAACTCACAGGCATAACACCAGACACAAACATCTCTACGACATTCCCCGTGTCCGACTAAACCTTTACAAAAATTCAATGTATGTCAAAGGCCCTAAAATCTGGAATACCCTACCTGAGAACTCTAGAACTGCAGACTCATTCATCACCTTCAAAACTACCATTAGAAAACATCTTATCTCCCTGATACACCCCGTCAACTAACTACACGAATACCACCTGGTGGTTCACACTTACACTCACTCACTCATTTGACCATAAACAGAAATATTAATCTCAATCTTAAAATAATGAATCCTGTGATACTCCAATACTGAAACTATGTACTGTGCCAAAACAAAAGCATTCACATTGCTAAACTTACAAACTAGTATTTAGTCACTTAGCCATAATACCAACTTACCTCATAATTTGTAATATTTTACAATTAAGAATAAAACTAAGTATGCCCGAAATGCCTAGCCATGCTAAGCGTTCTAGTGGTACACTCTGTAATCACAATTTTACTACATGTAAACCACACAATAACCAAATTTCTGTAAACTCAGCATTGTAATCCTTATAGAGAATAAAATTTGAACACACTGTTCCTAGCTCCGACTAACCCATACGAAGTCTCCCTTATTATTAACGCACTGAAAAACAAGGCAGGAGATTTAAATACCTTACCACCCTTTATATACAAAAAAGCGTCACAAGTACTATCACCAATCATTGCAACACTCTTTAACAAATCCATTGAATCCTCCACCTTCCCTACAGTTCTCAAAATAGCAAGGGTCATCCCGATCCATAAAGGAGGAGACCAAACAGAGTTGAATAACTATATGCCAATATCCAATTTACACCCTCTCTCAAAAATCTTCGAAAAATTAATTCATAAACGAATCTACTCCTACCTCATCTCCCAAAACATTCTCAACCCCTGCCAATTTGGATTCAGGCCTAATAAAAATACTAATAATGCTATTATACACATGCTAGAACATATATACACTGCAATAGAGAAAAAAGAAGTCCCACTGGGGATCTTCATTGACTTACATAAAGCTTTTGATATAGTTGACCATGACTTGCTCCACGTAAAATTGTCACACTATGGTATTAGAGGGCACTCCCTCAGCTACCTCAAGTCATACCTCAGCAACAGAAGCCAATATGTGTACGCAAATGGGGCAAGCTCTTCCGCACAACCAATTACAGTTGGTGTCCCACAGGGAAGTGTCCTTGGCCCTCTTCTCTTTCTCCTATACATAAATGACCTACCAAATGCTTCGCAATTACTCAAACCCACACTTTTTGCAGATGACACTACATACGTCTTCTCTCACCCGAGCCCAGTCACGCTAGCCAATACTGTAAACACCGAATTACAGAAAATATCTACCTGGATGAGGACTAACAAACTTACACTAAACATTGACAAAACCTACTTCATTCAGTTTGGTAACAGAGCTACAGATGTACCTCTTAACATAACAATAAACGGATCACCTATCACAAAGCTAACAGAGGGAAAATTCCTAGGAATCCACCTCGATAATAGACTCAAATTTCATACACATATACAACAAATTTCTAAGAAAATCTCCAAGACCGTAGGCATACTATCGAAGATACGGTACTATGTTCCACAGTCAGCCCTCCTGGCCCTTTATCACTCTCTTATTTACCCCTATCTCACCTATGGAATTTGTGCATGGGGCTCAACAACAATTAACCATCTCAGACCACTAATTACCCAACAAAAGGCTGCAGTTAGAATGATAACAAATTCTCACTACAGGCAACACACTCCACCAATATTCAAAACACTCAACCTACTCACCATACAAAACATCCATACTTATTATTGCACCTATTACATACATAGAACACTTAACTCTGATATTAACCCTCCCCTCAAACATCTCCTTGCCAACCTCAACAGAACACATGACCATAACACAAGGCACAGATCACTCTTTGATGTTCCTCGTGTCCATCTCACGCTATGCAAAAACTCAATGCACATAAAAGGCCCTAAAATCTGGGATTCATTACCTGTAAATATAAAAGAAACACTACCTGTTTATAAATTCAAGTCTCTTCTCAAAGATCACTTACTCACTCAATACCAAATAAATACTGAATAACTGAACCTTATAAATTGTATATCTTAAATGTTACTCACAATTATATCACATAAATGTTAAACCTAGGACCCAATCTAACTTTATTATTTTTTTAAATACACTACCTAACAGAATACTCCATTCTACTGAATGTACAACAATGCAAGCAACCATATGACCTGTCTTTGTAATATTCATTTGTGCTTTATAGTTATCTGTTTACAATAATGTTTTATCACTGATTTCATCATTGCTTAGTTAATCTTAAGTTAATTTTAAGCCAGCCCGTAATGCTATGCATATAAGTGGCTTTGGCATGCTGCTCTTACCTGTATTTTTTGTACCTCTGTTTGTATGCTTAAATTACTAAATAAATAAATAAATAAATAAATACCACAACCCGAGTTGAGCCTAATCAGTGCAGAGATCAAGGAAGTAGTGTGAGGGAGATTGGGCCTACTATGATGCAGTTAATTGCTGCACAGGGGTATGATGATTCACTTAAGTCGATCAGAGCCTCAGCTGTGACTGAGGAGGAATCTTTACGTTTAAATAAATGTTTCTATTTCAGGAAAGGTATACTCATGAAGAAGGCACCTTCGGTTGCAGTACCAGTAGGAGACCCAAGTTTTTGTCACCAGGTCGTGGTGCCTGAGCCTTATAGAAACCATGTTCTCAGCTTAGTGCATGACACACCTCTAGGTGGACACCTAGGTATTGCTAAAACAGTATCCAGGGTTTCCAGGCACTTCTTCTGGCCTCGGCTGTGGGAGACGGTGGGAGATTATATAAAGACCTGTCATGCCTGCCAAATTATAGGGAAACCTAATCAAAGCATTAAACCTGTTCCCCTTCAGCCGATTTCAGCACCAGGTGAACCCTTCAGCAAGCTGGTAGTGGATGTCGTTGGCCCACTCCCAAGGACCAGAATGGGAAATAATTATTTACTAACAATAATTTGCTCCACTACCAGGTACCCAGAAGCAATCCCTATACGCAAGATAACAGCTTGAGTGGTCTTAAGGGCTTTGATGAAGTTCTTTTCCCATGTTGGCTTTCCTCGGGAGGTACAAACAGATCAAGGGTCTAACTTTACCTTAAAATTATTTAGGAATGTGTTAAAGGGGTTAGATGTACAGCCCAAATTTTCAACTGCCTATCACCCTCAGTCTCAGGGAGTAGTAGAGAGATTTCATAAAACTCTTAAGACAATGATGCGAGCTTATTGTATGAATAACACTAGTGATTGGGATGAGGGTATCCCTTTTCTCTTGTTTGCCGTGCGGGAAAGCATCCAAGAATCTCTCAGTTTCAGCCCTTTCGAGCTTATCTATGGTCATCCAGTAAGGGGACCACTGACTATTCTCAAGGAGCATTGGCTGGGCGGTGAAAATGAGGCTTCCCCGCCGGAAGATGTTCTCTTTTTCAGGAAACGATTGGACCAGGCGAGACAGATGGCAGCAGACAACCTCAAAGCTAATCAGAGGGCCATGAAGCAGCGGTACGACCAAAGGGCAGCCCCTCGCTCCTTCAGTGTTGGAGAGGAAATGTTAGCTTTGGAGCCGGTTCCGGGACATGCCTTGGCTGCACGATTTGATGGACCCTTTGTCATCACAGGCAGGTCTGGCCACAATTATGTAATTAAGATGCCTGGCCGTCGCAAATCAGAAAAGACTGAGCACATTAACAGGTTGAAAAAATACCATTCTAGGGCAGGAGTTGCCGCTATTCAAGTTGAGTGTGACGATACTGAAAAACTTCCTGTAACAACAGAGGTAAGGCTGTGCAACTCAGCCATCTTGCAAAATCCCTTGGCACACATGAAGGGATTCAGTGTACAGGGAGCCTGTGACTTGGTTCAGTTACTCCAAAAATTTCCAGATTTGTTTGGGGATGTACCCAAAGTAAGTAAATTGCCCCCCCCATGATGTGGATGTCGGGGAAGCTGTTCCAATAAAGCAGGCTCCTTACCGTATGAACCCAACAAAACAACTTCACATGGAGGAAGAAGTGAAATTCCTCCTTCAAAACCAGTTTGTAGTGCCTAGCGAGAGTCAGTGGGCATCTCCATGCCTGATGGTTCCCAAACCTGCTGGATCTATGCGTATGTACACTGACTATCGCAGAGTAAATGAAGTAACGAAGGCTGACTGTTACCCTTTGCCACGTATGGATGATGTGATTGATGCTGTGGGAGGGGTAAAGTTTGTGAGCAAACTGGACTTACTTAAAGGTTATTATCAGATACCCCTCACCCAGCGAGCCAAGGAAATTTCAGCCTTCATCACTCCAGATGGGTTATTTAAATATAATGTTCTTCCTTTTGGGTTAAAAAATGCTCCTGCCACCTTCCAGCATCGTATAAATACTGTCATAAGGGGATTGGATGGTGTACGAGCCTATCTAGATGATATTGTGGTATTCAGTAACCAGTGGGAAACTCACTTGGTAAGATTACAAAAGTTGTTTGAACGTCTAGCCCAAGCCAAACTAACCATCAATCTGAGCAAAAGTGAGTTTGGCCAAGCCAGTGTACAATTCTTATGATATGTAGTTGGTCAGGGGAAAGTTGCCCCAATTAATGCTAAGGTGGAGGCCATTATAAATTTTCCTAGACCACAGAATCGGAAGGCAGTGATGAGGTTCCTGGGCATGGTGGGTTATTAAAGATGGTTCTGCCCCAACCTCTCCCAGGTAACATCACCACTGACAACCTTGACCAGTCCCAAAGTTCAATTCAGTTGGGACAACAAGTGTGACAGTGCTTTTGAAAATGTGAAAATGTTATTAGGGAATGCTCCTATCTTGAAAAGTCCTGAGTTTGAATTCCCCTTCTCTCTACAAGTGGATGCTAGTGATGTAGGGGTAGGTGCAGTGTTGTTGCAGGGGGATGAGAGAGATAGCCTTCAGCCAGTTTGTTACCATTCAGCCAAATTAAAAAAGCATCAACGTGGTTATGCAACTGTAGAGAAAGAGGCTTTGGCTTTGGTGTTGGCTGTGCAGAAATTTGAAGTTTATATCAGTGCTTCCCCACATCCTGTAATAGTGTATAGTGACCATAACCCTCTGAGGTTTTTGCAAAGAATGAGAAACCACAATCAAAGACTCTTAAGATGGGCTTTGTTCCTACAGCCTTTTAATTTGAAAGTTAAATATATAAAAGGCTCAGAGAATGTGGTTGCTGATGC
This sequence comes from Cherax quadricarinatus, assembly GCF_038502225.1. Taxonomy (NCBI): domain Eukaryota; kingdom Metazoa; phylum Arthropoda; class Malacostraca; order Decapoda; family Parastacidae; genus Cherax; species Cherax quadricarinatus. The sequence continues at coordinate 44,568,611 of NC_091301.1, read as the reverse complement.
TCTCTCTAGATGTTTCATGTAGATGCATGGTGCGTACTTTGTACATAGTGTTTGTCATGTGCTGACCTTGTTGTTTTTGCAGAGGTGAACTCTCGGCGAGCCTGAGTACTCTCTACCAGCCATCTGACTGTGAAGGAGTCGAGTCGGAGCCAAAACTGTGACGAGGGTCAGAGTGTACATAAATGTGAGTTGAGGCAGTGGTTGACAACCTTCGGTAACATGAGAAGTTCAGGAAGGTATGTGATGTTGTGTCTTGGTGTGCTCTATATACAAAACGGCCCGACGATTTGCCTTTGTGGTCCCTTGGACCCCTCCATGTTCTATGTCAGCCTCCTCTTCATAAGCTTGGAGGGTCTGCGTGGAGTGGGACCTCGGAAGATGGGCTTGAGTGCCTGACCATGTTAAGGATCGTGAGTGATGACTGGAAGTCTCACTGTTTGGTTCGGCCACCAAGTGAGAGACACCTTGACATGTTTTGTGAAGTTTCCTGCCTGGTGTACACCTGACTGCTCTGGGTTTGGCTCTACTCTCCTCTCCTGATCAGGAAGATGCCACGCTGGAGTACCAGTTGCTTGCTGGATTACCATAGCAGAGGCACAGGCCTGTTGGTGCAGGCTTTCACAGTGGACATGGTGTGCAATTCTTGCATTGTAATGTGTATTGTTCTTAAAAGCCACTAAAATTGTAAATAGTTACACACTTGAGTATATGGGTATGGTTAAAATGCTTGTATAAAAAATTCTGCAATCTGTTGTAAATAACAGTAAAATGAAGAGTAGTTATGGTGCTGGGAAATATGTAGCATTTCTGGTAGTCTTGTTTACCGCCTTCAGACTTAAGCAATATACTTTTTACTAGCCGTATCCTGAGGGACACAGCTAGCTTTTGTGAGACTTCGTCTGGAGGTGGGGGTGTTATGGGGCTATTGGACCCAACATGTATTTATAAGTAACAGTTACTCTGGAATACCTAATTATATTGAATTGATGGGGACTCAGTTCTAAATGTCATAAGGGCTGATCAACCTTATGACTGAGAGACAGCTGGGTCAAGCCTTTTTTCTCAATATAATAGGTTATACTATAGACACACACACACAATTTAAACAAGTAGTTTATAAAGTTGTATTTCTTTTTGTAACAGTAAAATAAGGTATAGTAGAATTGTGGTAACTGGAGAATTGTGCTTGGCAACAGTCTTTTGTTTTGGTGGGAGGAGCTTAGCTAGGCTCCTCTCTCTCCCTCTCCCTCTCTCTCTCTCTCTCTCTCTCTCTCTCTCTGTGGCTGACCTTCAACCTGACAGGACCTCTGGGTCCTTCTTCTATCTTCTTTTGGGGCATTATGTGTGCTCCAGGGGTGAGTTTTTATAACTTAAGTTGTGGCCACCATACCCAGGGTGACTAAAGTGTGTCAAAACACTGGTTAGCCCAGAGTTAGTCAAGAGAGAGAAGGCGAAAAGTTAATAAGATACACCATGTGAGAGAACAGCTATGGAGTGTGTAGATCTTTGTTTTTAAAGTGTGAGGCTGTAATTGTATATTCTGTACATATCTATTGAGAATACAGTTATATTTTTATAGTAGTAGTTTACATAACCTGTGAAGAGGGCTGGTGAGAGGATACCAGACACTCAAGATGATCAGCCATGATGTAAGTATTACCCCTAGACAGATAAGACCATTAAGTAAAAAGCTACCCCACACTAGAACATGCAGTGAGAACCTTACTATCAAAGTAATAAGGGACAAACCAACATAACAATTGTGTTCTGTCTCTGTCTAGGAACACCCTCTTGTACTCTTCCGAGTATTTCATTCGTGGTTTCTCTTGGAGGATCCTGTTCCGCACTGTTTCCATCCTGAGAATCAGCTTGATTGGTGTGTGTGTGTGTGTGTGTGTGTGTGTGTGTGTGTGTGTGTGTGTGTGTGTGTGTGTGTGTGTGTGTGTGTGTGTGTGTGTGTGTGTGTGTGTGTGTGTGTGTGTGTGTGTGTGTGTGTGTATGTACTCACCTAATTGTACTCACCTAATTGTGGTTGCAGCAGTCGAGACTCAGCTCTTGGCCCCGCCTCTTCACTGATAGCTACTGGGTCCTCTCTCTGCTTCCTGAGCTATGTCATACCTCTTCTTAAAACTATGTATGGTTCCTGCCTCCACTACTTCACTTGCTAGGCTATTCCACTTGCTGACAACTCTATGACTGAAGAAATACTTCCTAGCGTCCCTGTGACTCGTCTGAGTCTTCAGCTTTCAGTTGTGACCCCTTGTCCCTGTGTCCCCTCTCTGGAACATCCTATCTCTGTCCACCTTGTCTATTCCCCGCAGTATCTTGTATGTCGTTATCATGTCTCCCCTGACCCTTCTGTCCTCCAGTGTCGTCAGTCCGATTTCCCTTAACCTTTCCTCGTATGACATTCCCTTGAGCTCTGGGACTAGCCTTGTTGCAAACCTTTGTACTTTCTCTAACTTCTTGACGTGCTTGACCAAGTGTGGGTTCCAGACTGGTGCTGCATACTCCAGTATGGTCCTAACATACACAGTGTACAGTGTCTTGAACGATTCCTTATTAAGGAATCGGAATGCTATTCTCAGGTTTGCCAGGTGCCCGTATGCTGCAGCAGTTATTGGGTTGATGTGTGCCTCCAGTGATGTGCTCGGTGTTATGATCACCCCAATGTCTTTCTCCCTGAGTGAGGTCTGTAGTCTTTGTCCACCTAGCCTATACTCTGTCTGCAGTCTTCTTTGCCCCTTCCCAATCTTCATGACTTTGCATTTGGCTGGATTGAATTCGAGAAGCCAGTTACTGGACCACATGTCCAGCCTCTCCAGGTCTCTTTGTAGTCCTGCCTCATCCTCGTCCGATTTAATTCTTCTCATCAACTTCACGTCATCTGCGAACAGGGACACTTCAGAGTCTATTCCTTCCATCATGTCGTTCACATATATCAAAAATAGCACTGGTCCTAGAACTGACCCCTGTGGGACCCCGCTCTTAACAGGCGCCCACTGTGATACCTCTTCACGTACCATGACTCGTTGCTGCCTCCCTGTCAGGTATTCCCTTATCCATTGCAGTGCCCTCCCTTTTACATGCGCCTGATCCTCCAGCTTCTGCACTAATCTCTTGTGGGGAACTGTGTCAAAGGCCTTCCTGCAGTCTAGGAAAACGCAATCTACCCACCTCTCTCTCTCATGTCTTACTTCTGTTACCTTGTCATAAAACTCCAGGAGGTTTCTGATACAAGATTTGCCTTCCATGAACCCATGCTGGTTTTCATTTATAATCTTGTTCCTTTCCAGGTGTTCCACCACTCTCCTCCTGATAATCTTCTCCATGATTTTGCACACAATACATGTCAGAGACACAGGTCTGTAGTTTAGTGCCTCGTTTCTGTTTCCTTTCTTAAATATGGGGACTACATTAGCTGTCTTCCATTTCTCAGGTAGTTGCCCAGTTTCAAGGGATGTGTTGAAGATTGTGGTTAGAGTCACGCACAGCATCTCTGCTCCTTCTCTAAGGACCCATGGGGAGATGTCCGGTCCCATCGCCTTTGAGGTGTCAAGGTCACTTAAGAGCTTCTTCACCTCCTCCTCAGTTGTTCGTATGTCATCCAACACTTGTTGGTATATTCCCTCTTGATGTTCCCTTCTGTGCTGTCTTCCCACAGCCCTTCCTGTCTCTACTGTAAAAACTTCCTTAAATCTCCTGTTCAGCTCCTCACATACCTCCTGATCGTTTCTTGTGAGTTCTCCACCTTCTGTCCTTAATCTGATCACCTGGTCTTTGACTGTTGTCTTCCTTCTGATGTGGCTATACAACAGTTTCGGGTCAGTCTTGATTCTCGATGCTATGTCATTTTCATACTGTCACTGGGCCTCCCTCCTTACCTGTGCATACTCATTCCTGGCTCTGCGACTGGTCTCCCTATTTTCGTGTCTTCTCTGCCTTCTGTACGTTTTCCATTCTGTATTGCACTTTGTTTTTGCCTCCTTACACCGTCGGGTAAACCAGGGGCTCGTTCTGGTCTTCCCATTGTTACTGTTGCCCTTGGGAATAAACCTTTCCACTGCCTCCTTGCATTTTGTTGTTACATATTCCATCATTTCATTTACTGGCTTTCCTGCCAGTTCTCTGTCCCACTGGACCTCCCGCAGGAAGTTCTTCAACCCTATGTAGTCCCCTCTTTTATAGTCAGGCTTTTCCCATTCAACTCCTGTTATTCTCTCCACTTGCAGCTCTACTATGTATTCAAAACACAGAACCACGTGGTCGCTAGCTCCTAGGGGACTCTCATACTTGATGTCCTCAATGTCTGAGCTGCCCAGGGTGAACACAAGGTCCAATCTTGCTGGTTCATCCTCCCCTCTCACTCTGGTAGTGTCCTTAACATGTTGGTGCATGAGGTTTTCCAGCACCACGTCCATCATCCTGGCTCTCCATGTTTCGGGACCCCCATGTGGCTCCAGGTTTTCCCAGTCAATCTCCCTGTGGTTGAAATCCCCCATAACCAGTAACTTTGCTCTGCTGGAATGAGCTCTTCTTGCCACCTCAGCAAGTGTGTCCACCATTGCTCTGTTGCTCTCTTCATATTCCTCTCTTGGCCTCCTGCAGTTCTTTGGTGGATTATACATCACTGCAATGACCACTTTGTGTTCCCCAGACTGAAGTGTACCTGCTATGTAGTCTCTTTCTCCCGTCTCATCTATGCCTTCCATTTTCTCGAATTTCCATCTGTTTTTTTATGAGCAGAGCAACCCCACCTCCCCCCCTGCCCCTTCTATCTTTCCTCATGATCTGGTATCCTGGTGGGAAGATTGCATCTGTTATTGTCTCCGTGAGTTTTGTTTCTGTAACTGCTATGATGTCTGGGGACTTCTCATTGATTCTTTCTTGCCATTCCTCATGTTTAGTCGTTAATCCATCTGCATTTGTGTACCAAACCTTCAACTTCTGTTCTAATACTGTAACTGTGGTGCAGGGGGTGGAAACAGAGGGATCGGTGTGTGATGGTTGGTTTGGATTGTTCAGTTGCCTTGGGGGTGTCGTGGCTGGAGTCCTTCTGCAGGTGTTTCTGGGGGGTTTGCTTATCCTTCCATTTGATCCTGGGTTATTCTGCTCTCCTTTTTCATTTCCTCCCATTTCTCCTTTCGTTTTTGAACTCTCTCTTTTATCGTCTTCCTTTCGTCCTGTGTTCTGTCTCGATCGAGGTACACACTCCGGAACTCCTGCTTGCCTCTCAGCCGTGCTTTCTCCTGCAGGATCATGGTTCGGGTTGATTCTGCCTTGAAAATTACTTTGAGAGGCCGATTCCTTTTCTTTGTGAACCACCCAATTCTCCGAAAATTTGCCACCTGGGTCATGTCCCCCTCGCCTATCACCTTCATGACATCTTCAATCCCTTTTTTCTCCTCCTGCTTTCTTTCATCATAAGTTTCCCCTTTAGCTTCGTCTAGCCCATAGACAAACACGGATCTCTCCCTTTCCACCTCCCACTGTGACTCCCATTGCATCCTCTGATGTGTTTTAGTTCCTTCCCGTGGAGTGTTCCTTCCTTCAGTCCCTTCCCTAGTTATGGCCCCTATGCTTCTTGGTTTGTCCTTCCTGCTCACCTGTTCCTGGCCCCCACAGGTATCTGGTAAGGTCCTTGCACATGTCCTAGTTCCTTCAATGTCTTCCAACCTCTCATTCTGTTCTAGTGTTCTCCCTGTCTTTGTTTTGGCCCCATGTGGGGTTGACAGGACCTCTGCATACAGTTTAGTTTCCATGCTTCCTTCAGACCTGTTGTCTGTGTTTGATGTAGCCATTGCCGATGCTACTTCTGTAATATCTTTGTCTCTGTGCTGTTTCAGATGTCTCAGCTCCTCTTCTAATCTCTCTATCTTGATTTCTGCTGCTGTGGCCTGTTGCTTCCACCTTCTGCATTCTGCTGCTAACCTCTCTTCCATCTTCCTTTCCAGCTCATCTAGTCTCCTTCCCCAGTCTTCCTCCCTTTTTTTGAGCTCTACCTCCCATTCCTCCCTCCCAGATTCGTCCTTGGAGCCCCTTGTCCTCATCCTGGTTCTAGGTTCCACCGTTGCTCCACAGAAGGATGGACGGGTGGTTAGGGGGTAGGGGAATAGATGGTTAGGAGGAGAGGGGATGGATAGTTGTGGGGGAGGGGGAGGATGGTTATTGGAGGGGTAGAGATATTTGGGGGAGCGGGTTAGATGGTTTGAGGGAGAGAGGGGATGGATGGTTATGGAGGAAGGGGAGGATGATTATTGGAGGGAGGGAGGTAGTTGGAGGGGGTTAGACTATTTGGGGAGGGGTTAGGTGGTTTGGGGGAGGGGTAGGTGGCTAAGGTGAGGTGGTTAGGGAAGGGGGAGAGGTGGTTAGGGGAGGAGGGGTACGTGTTTGTGTCAAGTGTTTGTGTCAAGTGGTGGAGGGTGTGTGTGTGTGTGTGTGTGTGTGTGTGTGTGTGTGTGTGTGTGTGTGTGTGTGTGTGTGTGTGTGTATGTGCATGTGTGTGTGTGTGTGGTGTGTGTGTGTGGTGTGTGTATGTTGTGTGTGTGTGTGGTGTGTGTGTGTGGTGTGTGTGTGGTGTGTGTGTGTGGTGTGTGTGTGTGGTGTGTGCATGGTGTGTGTGGTGTGTGCGTGTGGGGTGTGTATGTGTGGTGTGTGTGGTGTGTGTGCGTGTGGTTTGTGTGTGTGGTGTGTGTGTGTGTGTGGTGTGTGTGTGTGTGGTGTGTGTGGTGTGTGTGTGTGGTGTGTGTGTGTATATATATATGTGTGTGTGTGTGTGTGTGTGTGTGTGTGTGTGTGTGTGTGTGTGTGTGTGTGTGTGTATGTGTGTGTGTGTATGTGTGTGTGTGTGTGTGTTTTTTTGTTTGTGTGTGTGTATGTGTTTATATATGTGTGTATGTATGTGTGAGTGTATGTGTGTGTGTATGTGTGTGTATGTGTGTGTGTGTGTGTTTGTGTGTGTGTGTGTGTATGTGTGTGTGTGTGTGTGTGTGTGTGTGAGTGTCTACCCTTGTGTGTGTGTGTGCTTTTGTGTGAGGGAGGGAGGGTTAGGGGGGGTAGGTGGTGTGGTTGAAAGATCCGTCGTGTAGGCACAAATTTAGTCTCATTTATCTTTCCCAATTATGCTACTCTCTCCACTTATTGCCCTTTCTGGATTTACGTATTAATTGTTGCTGGTTATTATAATTTTCCTTGTTCACATTGAGAGAGGACTTCCTAGCTTCCTAAGTATTCTTACTGCTAATAACTACCGGTAGTAACACTGCCTGTGTGCGTGTGTTCATGTGTGTGTGTGAGTGTGTGTGTGTGTGAGAGTGTCTTGTGTGGTGTAATGACTGGCCGCAACTTCTTGTGACCTGACACAACCCTCCTGGGACTTGACCCTAGCACCATCTTACAATGTTGCCCTTAAAAGCTTGTCCCACCTACCTTCTCACAATCGTCAACACTATATTCACTATGTCTATGCTATTTCTATTCTAATTCTGGTAATAGCTTGCAGGAGTGAGTGACCAGTATCAAACAGTATGCAAGGCCAGCCAGGGCCATCAACATGCAAACCACAAATAGGCGAATAAACTTGCGCTGCAATGGTGCGGTGACATGTTGCCAGCTGCTGATGGTGGAGTCATCGTACGTAGGCCTTAAATCCCTATTTTGGAGATCCTTCACCCGAGATGTTTATGACCATATATTTTCATACATCCCGCTTCCTCATGCAATTTCACTCTTCACTGATGATAGTATACACTTCACATTATATACACTTCACTTTATATGTATAATGGCACACAACTTGTCGTGACGTCACTTCTTCAGGCCTACCGCTGTCAATGTGGCAACAGCGCCTAAGACCCCCAACGGTTTGCGCTTTGAAATATTACGATTGCAGCTTTCCTCTCACTTTCTTTAACTAATAACTTTAATTATCACTCGTAGTATTGTTCACTGACGTTCCACTACCACTGATTACTGCTAACCGTTATTGCACGCCTAACAACGCTAAGGTTCTCGGAGCCTTGTTACCCATGTCTGCACCCCATGGACCACGTGTGTGTGTGTGTGTGTGTGTGTGTGTGTGTGTACTCACCTAATTGTACTCACCTAATTGTGGTTGCAGGGGTCGAGGCTCAGCTCCTGGCCCTGCCTCTTCACTGATCGCTACTAGGTCCTCTCCCTCTCTGCTTCCTGAGCTTTGTCATACCTCTTCTTAAAACTATGTATGGTTTGTGCCTCCACTACTTCACTTGCTAGGCTATTCCACTTCCTGACGACTCTATGACTGAAGAAATACTTCCTAACATCCCTGTGACTCGTCTGAGTCTTCAGCTTCCAATTGTGACCCCTTGTTTCTGTGTCCCCTCTCTGGAACATCCTGTCTCTGTCCACCTTGTCTATTCCCCACAGTATCTTGTATGTCGTTGTCATGTCTCCTCTGACCCTTCTGTCCTCCAGTGACGTCAGTCCGATTTCCTTTCCTCGTACAACATTCCCCTGAGCTCTGGAACTAGCCTTGTTTCAAACCTTTGTACTTTCTCTAACTTCTTGACGTGCTTGACCTTGTGTGGGTTCCAGACTGGTGCTGCATACTCCAGTATGGTCCTAACATACACAGTGTACCATGTCTTGAACGATTCCTTATTAAGGTATCGGAACGCTATTCTCAGGTTTGCCAGGCATCCGTATGCTGCAGCAGTTATTTGGTTGATGTGTGTCGCCAGTGACATGCTCGGTGTTATGGTCACCCCAAGATCTTTCTCCCTGAGTGAGGTCTGCAGTCTTTGTCCACCTAGCCTATACTCTGTCTGTGGTCTTCTTTGCCCCTACCCAATCTTTATGACTTTGCATTTGGCAGGGTTGAATTCGAGAAGCCAGTTTCTGGACCACGTGTCCAGCCTGTCCAGGTCTCTTTGCAATCCTGCCTCATCCTCATCCAATTTAATTCTTCTCATCAGCTTCACATCATCTGCGAATAGGGACACTTCAGAGTCTATTCCTTCCATCATGTCGTTCGCATATATCAAAAATAGCACTGGTCCTAGAACTGACCCCTGTGGAACCCCGCTCGTCACAGGCACCCACTGTGATACCTCTTCACACTCGTTGTTGCCTCCCTGTCAGGTATTCCCTGATCCGTTGCAGTGCCCTCCCTGTTATATGCGCCTGATCCTCCAGCTTCTGCTCTAATCTCTTGTGAGGAACTATGTCAAAGGCCTTCCTGCAGTCCAGGAAACGCAATCAACCCACTGCTCTATCTCGTGTCTTCTGTTACCTTGTCATAAAGCTCCAGAAGGTTTGTGACACAGGATTTGCCTTCCATGAATCCATGCTGGTTTTCATTTATAATCTTGTTCCGTTCCAGGTGTTCCACCACTCTCCTCCTGATAATCTTCTCCATGACTTTGCATACTATACATGTCAGAGACAGAGGTCTGTAGTTTAGTGCCTCGTTTCTGTCTCCTTTCTTAAATATGGGGACTACATTTGCTGTCTTCCATATCTCAGGTAGTTGCCCAGTCTCAAGGGATGTGTGTGTGCGTGAGTGTGTGTGTATGTATGTGTGTGTGTGTGTGTGTGTGTGTGTGTGTGTGATTGCAGGGGTCGAGACACAGCTCCTGTGTGTGTGTGTGTGTGGTTGTAGGGGTCGAGACACAGCTCCTGTGTGTGTGTGTGTGTGTGTGTGTGTGTGTGTACTAAATAATTGTGGTTGCAGGGGTCGAGACTAAACTCCTGGCCCCGCCTCTTCACCGACCTCTACTAGGTCCTCTCTCCCCCTGCTCCATGAACTTTATCATACCTCGTCTTATAACTATGTATAGTTCCTACCTCCACTACATCGCTTGCCAGACTATTCCACTTCCTAACTTCTCTATGACTGAAGAAATACTTCCTAACATCCCTTTGACTCATCTGAGTCTTCAGCTTCCAATTGTGACCCGTTGTTCTGTGTCCCATCTCTGGAACATCTGTCTGTCCACCTTGTCTATTCCATGCAGTATTTTGTATGTCGTTATCATGTCTCCCCTGACCCTCCTGTCCTCCAGTGTTCTCAGACCGATTTCCCTTAGCCTTTCTTCATAGGACATTCCCCTTAGTTCTGGAACTAGCCTTCTTGCAAACCTTTGCACTTTCTCTAATTTCTTGACGTGTTTGACCAGATGTGGGTTCTAAACTGGTGCTGCGTACTCCAGTATGGGCCTGACGTACACAGTGTATAAAGTCTTGAACGATTCCTTACTGAGGTACCGGAACGCTATTCTCAGGTTTGCCAAGCTCTCATATGCCGCAGCAGTTATCTGGTTAATTAATGTGTGCTTCTGGCGATATACTCGGTGTTATACTCACTCCTAGGTCTTTCTCCTTTGGCCTCCTAGCCTATACTCTGTCTGCGGTCTTCTTTGCCCTCCTCCGATCTTCATGACTTTGCATTTGGCGGGGTTAAATTCTAGGAGCCAGTTTCGGGACCACACATCCAGCCTGTCCAGGTCTCTTTGTAGACCTGTCTGGTCTGCGTCTTATTTAATTCTCCTCATTAACTTCACGTCATCTGCAAACAGGGACACTTCTGAGTCTATCCCTTCCATCATGTTGTTCACATGAGGAAATTAAATCTTCATCAGAGTACAAAACAAATTCTGGCCACAAAATAGAGCGAAACACCAACGTCAAAGACCTGGAAGTGATCATGTCGGAGGATCTCACCTTCAAGGACCATAACATTGTATCAATCGCATCTGCTAGAAAAATGACAGGATGGATAATGAGAACCTTCAAAACTAGGGAGGCCAAGCCCATGATGACACTCTTCAGGTCACTTGTTCTATCTAGGCTGGAATATTGCTGCACACTAACAGCACCTTTCAAGGCAGGTGAAATTGCCGACCTAGAAAATGTACAGAGAACTTTCACGGCGTGCATAACGGAGATAAAACACCTCAATTATTGGGCGCGCTTGAGGTTCCTAAACCTGTATTCCCTGGAACGCAGGAGGGAGAGATACATGATTATATATACCTGGAAGATCCTAGAGGGACTAGTACCGAACTTGCACACGAAAATCACTCACTACGAAAGCAAAAGACTTGGCAGACGATGCACCATCCCCCCAATGAAAAGCAGGGGTGTCACTAGCACGTTAAGAGACCATACAATAAGTGTCAGGGGCCCGAGACTGTTCAACTGCCTCCCAGCATACATAAGGGGGATTACCAACAGACCCCTGGCAGTCTTCAAGCTGGCACTGGACAAGCACCTAAAGTCAGTTCCGGATCAGCCGGGCTGTGGCTCGTACGTTGGTTTGCGTGCAGCCAGCAGCAACAGCCTGGTTGATCAGGCTCTGATCCACCAGGAGGCCTGGTCACAGACCGGGCCGCGGGGGCGTTGACCCCCGGAACTCTCTCCAGGTAAACTCCAGGTAAACATATACCAAGAATAGCACTGGTCCCAGGACTGACCCCTGTGGGACCCCGCTCGTCACTGTCGCCCACTGTGATACCTCATCACGGACCATGACTCGATGTTGCCTCCCTGTTAGGTATTCTCTGATCCATTGCAGTGTTCTTCCTGTTATACGTGCCTGTTCCTCTAGCTTCTGTACTAATCTCTTGTGAGGAACTGTGTCGAAGGCCTTCTTGCAGTCCAAGAAAATGCAATCAACCCACTCGTCCCTCTCATTTCTTACTTCAGTTACCTTGTCATAAAACTCTAGTAGGTTTGTGACACAGGATTTGGCTTCCATGAATCCGTGCTGGCTGTCGTTTATAATCTTGTTCTGCTCCAGGTGCTCCACCACTCTCCTCCTGATAATCTTTTCCAAGACTTTGCATACTATACATGCCAGTGACACTGGTCTATAATTTAGTGCTTCATTTCTGTCTCCCTTCTTAAAGATGGGGACTACATTTGCCTTCTTCCATACGTCAGGTAGTTGCCCAGTTTCAAGGAAAGTGTTGAAGATTTTGGTTAGTGGCACATGTAGTGTCCCTGCTCCCTCTCTAAGGACCCATGGAGAGATGTTGTCTGGTCCCACCGCCTTTGAGGTGTCAAAGTCACTTAGGAGCTTCTCCACCTCCTCCTCAGTTGTGTGTAATTCATCCAACACTTGTTGGTATATCCCTTGTTGCTGTACCCCACTGTTTTGTCTTCCCTTTGTTCCTTCAGCCTCCACTGTAAATACTTCCTGAAATCTCATATTGAGCTCCTCACATATCTCCTGGTCGTTTCTTGCGAGCTCCCCACCTTCCTTCTTCAGCCTGATTACCTGGTCCTTGACTGTTGTCTTCCTCCTGATGTGGCTGTAGAGTAGTTTCGAATCAGACTTGACTTTCGATGCTATGTCATTTTCATACTGCCACTGCGCCTCCCTCCTTATCTGTGCATACTCGTTTCTGGCTCGTCAACTAATCTCTTTATTCTCTTGAGTCCTCTGCCTTCTGTACTTTTTCCATTCTCTAGAGCACTTAGTTTTTGCCTCCCTGCACCTTCGGGTAAACCAAGGGCTTGTTCTGTCCTTCCCATTATTTCTGTTACCCTTGGGAACAAACCTTTCCTCTGCCTCCTTGCATTTTGTTGTTGCAAAGTCCATCATTTCGTTTACTGATTTTCCTACCAACTCCTGTTCCCGCTGAACCTCCTGCAGGAAGATCCTCATTCCTGTGTAGTCCCCCCTTTTATAGTTTAGTTTTTCCCTTTCTACTCCTGTTACCCTCTCCACTTTTAGCTCCACGATGTATTCAAAGCTCATAACTACGTGGTCACTAGCTCCAAGGGGCCTTTCATATGTGATGTGCTCAATATCTGAGCTATTCAGGGTGAACACGAGGTCCAGTCTTGCTGGCTCATCCTCCCCTCTCTCTCTGGTAGTATCCCTAACATGTTGGTGCATGAGATTTGCCAGCACCACATCCATCATCTTGGCTCTCCATGTTTCGGGACCCCCATGTGGCTCCAGGTTTTCCCAATCAATCTCCCTGTGAGTGAAGTCGCCCATGGCCTGTAACTTCGCTCTACTTGAGTGAGCCCTTCTTGCCACCTCAGCTAGAGTGTCCACCATTGCTCTGTTGCACTCACCATATTCCTCTCTTGGCCTCCTGCAGTTCTGTGGTGGGTTATACATCACTGCTATGACTACCTTGTGCTCCCTGACTGAACTGTACCTACTGTGTAATCCATTTCTCCAATCTAGTCCATACCTTCCGTTTCTTGATAACCCCATCGATTTTTTATTAGTAGTGCAACCCCTCCTCCTCCCCCCTGCTCCTTCTATCCTTCCTCAGGATCTAATATCCGGGTAGGAAGATTGCATCTGTTATTATCCCAGTGAGTTTTGTTTCTGTAACCATCTCCACCGGTGGTGGTAGTGATGGTGGTAGTGGTGGTGGTACTGATGGTGGTAGTGGTAGTAATGATGGTAGTGGTGGTGGTAATGATGGTGGTAGTGGTAGTGGTAGGGGTAGTGGTGGTGGTAATGATGGTGGTAGTGGTCGTGGTACTGATGGTGGTAGTGGTAGTGGTAGTAATGATGGTAGTGGTGGTGGTAATGATGGTGGTACTGGTAGGGGTAGTGGTGGTGGTAATGATGGTGGTAGTGGTGGTGGTAATGATGGTGGTAGTGGTAGTGGTAGGGGTAGTGGTGGTGGTAATGATGGTGGTAGTGGTAGTGGTAGGGGTAGTGGTAGTGGTGGTGGTAATGATGGTGGTAGTGGTAGGGGTAGTGGTAGTGGTGGTGGTAATGATGGTGGTAGTGGTAGTGGTAGGGGTAGTGGTAGTGGTGGTGGTAATGATGGTGGTAGTGATGATGGTAAATTTTAGTTTTAGATTTTGCCACCGAAGTGGCTAGTTTATTGTGCACCCCATATCCATCCTGTGGACGGTAGCGCGAGAGCATATGGATACATAAAAGGCCTAGGAACTAGGCCCCAAAGGGTTAACAGGAATACATATGGATTTATATCTACATATCTATAGTTCACTTATCCGTTACAAGCAAATTTAGGAAATTTGCTTAGTATATTTGGTATCTTATTTTCATTAATAAGATATCTTGACATGTCACATAGGTTATTATACTGTCTGTCTCTGTATTCCTCAATAAGTGGACAATTAAGCACATAGTGTTCAAGAGAGTGACCATATGCCTGATCACATAATTTACATTTAGTTTGATCATCATCTGTGTGTCTCCCAAACTGCCAGAAGTACTTGTAACCAAGCCTAAGCCTGGCCACTACAACATCAGTCAGTCTGTTCACATTGCAAGTTGCTCCATAAACATACTTATCTACGTTCATGTTATCATAGTGGGTTATAGATCTACTCAGGATTTTAACTACATTCCTATAGCAATCATTTTCGTTATTTACTTTTCCTAATATTATTCCTAATGCTAGACACAGATATACTAAAGTTATATTATACATTCTCCTTCTGGGTACTCTTCTTGGCTAACATATCAACTTCATCATGAAGGAGTAATCCAATGTGTGATGGGATCCATAGTTATTGTACATTAATCCCTTTGTCCCTGATTTTTGAAGTATCTATACCTGGCTTCTCCAATGAGCATGTTGTTGGAGTCATTGCATGTGTCAAGAGCCTTCAATGATGACATAGAATCAGTAATGATGACAGAGTCAAGCTCAGTGTCACAGTTTAGCTTTAGCGCCATAGGATTGCCAGAAGACTCCTGTTTAGATCCATCAGTGTATATAAGTTGTGATAACTTATTATTACCAGCTAGCCGAGAAATTTCTTCTTGAGCAGTTGCTTTAACAAGTGATTTAAGGAAGGGATTACTAGCAATGAGCTTCTTGGGAGGGACTAAAAGGTATGTGATATTAAATGAACACATCTTCCATGGAGGGGTGAAATGCTCTTGTTGCCTGCAGTGATTCAGTTCATGCAGGTTATAAAACTTGATGCTAGTATAAAACTTGATGCACGTTTCCACAGTCCATTTAGCTCTGTGTGTATTTACCCATAGACACTTGGTAAGATTCATTGTGACAGAGTCTGGTTCAGATAGAAGATCATCAACTATGACAGAGTCATGCATCGTATATGATGTATTAAATCCAAGACACAGATCTAGTATGCCACCATATATGTGAGTAGGCTCAGTAGTGCCCACAATTCGAACATTATCATGCTCATTCAGCAATCTCACTAGTTTAGTTCCATTGGTGTTTGTAATAGACCCACCAATATTCTTATGTCTGGCATTAAAATCTCCAAGAATGATGGTAGGTTCACTATTGATGCGATCTGGTAAAGCATCAGTTCGAAGCTGGTTCGCTGGGGCATAGTGATTAAAAATGTTTATGGAAAAATCGTTTGCATATACTCTGACACCATGATACCGCATGTTAACTCGACTCTGCAGGGCAAGGAGTGAATGTGGCAAGTTCTTTCTGACACACATCACACAACAGTTGGTTGACCTTAGGTTATAAGCTGCATATCCAGGCAACTTTGGTGGAGGTGCTCCATCTTTCAGTCTACATTCCTACAAACAGATGACATGATGGTGGTAGTGATGGTGGTAGTGATGGCGGTAGTGGTGGAGGTAGGGGTAGTGGTAGTGGTGGTGGTAGTGATGGTGGTAGTAGGCGTAGTGGTAGTGATGGTGGCATTGATGGTGGTATTGGTGGGGGTAGGCGTAGTGGCACTGATTCAAACTTTATTCTCTTTAAGTATTACAATGCTGAGTTTAAAGAATTTGGTTATTGTGTGGTTTACATGTAGTAAAATAATAATTACAGAGTGTACCACTAGAACGCCTAGCATGGCTAGGCATTTCGGGCAGATGGTGGTAGTGATGGTGGTAGAGGTAGTGGAAAGGAAAAAGAGGAGAGAGACAGTGTCAGTTTGTTAAGAGTTGACAAGTTGAATGCGTGTGACAGAAGGAGGACGAGTAGGAGAAGGTGATGGTGGAGGAGAAGGTGATGGTGGAGGAGAAGGTGATGGTGGAAGAGGAAGTGATGGTGGAGGAGAAGATGATGGTGGAGGAGGAAGTGATGGTGGAGGAGAAGGTGATGGTGGAGGAGAAGGTGATGGTGGAGGAGGAGGTGATTGTGGAGGAGGAGGTGATGGTGGAGGAGGAGGTGATGGTGGAGGAGGAAGTGATGGTAGAGGAGAAAGTGATGGTAGAGGAGAAAGTGATGGTAGAGGAGAAAGTGATGGTAGAGGAGAAAGTGATGGTAGAGGAGAAAGTGATGGTAGAGGAGAAAGTGATGGTAGAGGAGAAAGTGATGGTAGAGGAGAAAGTGATGGTAGAGGAGAAAGTGATGGTAGAGGAGAAAGTGATGGTAGAGGAGAAAGTGATGGTAGAGGAGAAAGTGATGGTAGAGGAGAAAGTGATGGTAGAGGAGAAAGTGATGGTAGAGGAGAAAGTGATGATGGAGGAGAAGGTGATGGTGGAGGAGGAAGTGATGGTGGAGGAGGAAGTGATGGTGGATGTTACGACTTGCTCTATGCCGCAACAATAGGGGGAATGAATACTTAGTTTTGCTTTTGGTTAGTTTTATTTACTACCAATTATGAACCTTTATTGGTATCCAGTTAGTGAATTAAAATGACAATTCACTATTATCAATGAAATGAGACTGTACAACGAGGAACGTAATTCTATGTTCAAATCCCCATGGATCAAGTATAATACATTAATTACAACGAAGAGTCCAAATAAGAACTATTATGGGAATTTTAAGGAAATCAATCAGTTATCCTTCTTAAAGAGAAGGATTATCAGACTCTTGGAATTAACAGCAAAGTTAAGACAATAGACACGATCTAGAATTATTGACCAAGTTAAGATCTCTGGGTTGAAGACCCGATCAGAGTTAGTGCTATGATCTGACTGACTGTTCAAATGCTCAGTGGTCTGACGTAAGGTCGGTCAGGAGGTAGCGCTAGGCGCCAATTCTGGAACCATCAACCGGACTCTAAAAGTAGTGGTTTCCCACTTGCATAACAGAACACAGTAATCAACATACTATAATACAATATAATATAATATAATAATTGTCCTCATCGCTTTCGGGCCGTGTGGACCTCCTGAGCAAACGCTCTTCAGTTCCCTGACTACAGTGGTGTGAGGTGGTGTTTGTCGCGCCTCTGCCGTCAGACCAGGAGAATTACCATTTTTTTTTTATATTTTATTTAAAACAATACAATACATTAAATAGATAAAAGAACACATTATCAGTTCTTACACAGAATTATAAATTTCATTATCAAAACACACAGACATTGAACTTTGTGCTAACACAAACTGTCCCTCATCCCCAATGCATTATATCCCATGCACCTATGTGAAGCAAGAACACGACTACATTACAATATGCATTGTTATTATTATTAACAAAGACGAACCAAGCCTACAATATGCATTTATTTTCCACTTTGTTATTTATATATTAATAATCCTTATGCGTTTAATAGATTAACGTATTTTATTGAAAGTAATGCAAATACAAGATGATTATAAAACACAGAACAGATTAATACACAAGAATCCAACACAATGACACCTCAACCAGGTCGTCTAAATACATGCAAAAGAGTAATCATTGTTCGCATCGCTATTGGGCCGTGCGGACGGACTGCGCAGTAGCTCCCACTTCACCTGGTTTCTGCGCAGTTTTCACTGATCAAACATGGCGGATTACACCGGCAGGAGGATTAACACAGTCTGCATTGAGCTGTTAAGGGGTTCTCTGAGCCCTGCTACGATGAACGTACTTCTTCCTGCAATTATTAGGGAACTATATGGCATCCCTAACGAGGAACTGTATGGTGTGGCCCTTAATGGGATGAAAAGAGTATTTGTGAAGTTTCTGAGGACCAGTTTCTACAGCAGTGTGGTGGAGGAGTACCAGGAACGCCGAATGTGCCTCAACTCGACGATGGATGTGTGCATGCATGACGTGTCTACTTACTATACGTGGGTACGGGTGAGAAATGTACCCTTTGAGGCGACTAAGTTTGGTGTAGAGGAAGTTTTTAGCAATTACGGAGTCATTCATGAGGCTAGAGGAGGGGTATGGCGGGATGGACCATATGAGGGCCTCCCGGAAGGTTCATACAACATCAAGATGACCTTAAAGAAGCCTATACCTTCGTATGTGATGTTGCCAGGCAACAGAACTCAGGTATATGTGTCTTATGCGGGACAAAGGAGAACGTGTCGTCTTTGCAACTCTTATGACCATATAGCGGCGCAATGTGCACGTAGAGTTGCCCCAGGGGTGCCAGCCCCTGTGGAGGAGGTCCAGCAGACAAGTGTGGTGGCGACGGCGAAAACTGGGACTCCTCTATGGAGTGAGGAGGTAGAGAAGGAGGGAGAACAGATGGGGACGTGTGTCACACTCCCGGTGGAGGATGGAGATCCTACTCCAACGCCTGTGGTGGTGGAGGAAGTGGTGGAGTCGACACAGGAGGTGTCCTTGGAGTCTGTGCTCCAGGAATTCTTGGAGGAGACTTTGGTAGGAGAGGACATGGATGGACGGACCAGTGATAAGCAGCGATTGCAAGGGCTGAGTGAGAAGACGGTAGTAACAGGGAATAGTGGAAAGGATACACTTGTGGTGGCAGAGGTACACAGGGAGGATGTACCTGAGGAAGAGATGGCTTTGGGAGGCAGCTCTAGGAAGCGGCCAGCGGGGTTGACTGAATTAGATGACGTTTTAACACCTGGGCAAAGACCAGGTAAGAAGGCATGGGCAGAGGTGGTTCGCAAATCCCCTACAGGGGGGGGAGTACAGGGAAAATCGGGGGGGGGAGGGACAGGGGGAGTAGGGGGTCTTATTAAAAAAGAGTAGTAAGGAAAGTGTGAGCAGCTTGAAGGGAAGTGTGAGCAAGCCACAGCGGCACAGAGGTAAGCCGCCTTTCCTTGACCATTCAGGTGTGTAACGATAAATGCTAATGGCCTAAAGACTGAAGTAAAAAGGGTATGGTTGGAGTGGTTCCTCAAAAGGTATGACGTGGATGTTTGTTTCCTACAGGAGCATAACCATAAGTCAGGTAGTGAGTTGCGATTGAGAGGATATAAGTTGTTTGTAAGCATGGAAATGCTTTTAAAGGGAGGAGTGGCTGTTTTAGTAAAGGAGACCAATCCATTGCGAGTCATGGGGTGGGAGGAGGGGGGAGGGGGAAGGGTTGTTCGGGTGGATGGGTGGTGGGGGGAGAGCAGGGTATGTTTTGTGGGAGTTTATATGCCCGCGATTGGTAACGTGAGGATAAAAACAGACTTTGTTCGGGACGTATTGTTATACTATCTCAGGGGTTTACCTGCTATCGCGATAATTGGAGGTGATTGGAATTGTGTGATTAGGCATGCAGACGTTATACCTAGGGGGGCGGGGTGCGTGTTGGGTGTCTTACGGGATGCATTGCGTGATGTCGGGGTCGTAGATGTGGTCGGCAGGGGGGGGGTATCAGGTCGAGCACACCTATGTACAGGGGAGTTATGAGGCAAGGTTGGATAGGATTTATGTGAGGCAGGGGATAGGAGTGGAGAGGGTTAGAACAGTAGACGTGGGTTTATCTGACCACAGAGCAGTGTTGGCTGACCTTCGGGTGGATGGTATTCCGAGAATATATCAGAGTTATTGGAAATTAAATGTGAGGCTTTTACAGGAGGAAGACCAAGGTTGGTCCTTTCAGACATGGTGGAAAGGGTTTTGGGAAGCTAGGGATGAGGAGGTGGATTTGCTAGATTGGTGGGAGTTGCAGGCAAAGGTGCAAATTGCAGGATTTTTTAAGAAGAGGGGTAGGGAACGGGCATGCTGGAGGTTTGGATTGCAGAATTATTTAGAGGGCCAGTTGAATGATTGTTATGGGGGGGGGGGTAGGGAGGGTGTGGGAGGAGTTATGGGGGAACTTAGAAGTCGTTTAGTGGAGATGCATAATGAACGTTTTGATGCACTCAGGGTCAGGGCAGGATTGGAGGACGTACTAAAAGGTGATAAGCCAACCGGGTATGTACTCCGTAAATTCAAGGACAGACAGTTGAGGAATACCGTGGCACATATTGTCGTGGAGGGAGGGGAGGGTTATGTGCAGGGACAGGGTCTCTCTGACACAGATTCTATCAGTAGGTATACTGATTATTGGTTTACGGAGAAATGGAAGAGAAGGGGAGGGGTGGTTGGGTTAGAAACATTTAGAGCTATAGGGGTTCATCAGGGTATGGGGCAGGGGGATCGGGAATTGTTGGAGGGAGGCATTACGGGGGCAGAGGTGGGGGAGGTGGTGAATGGGTTGAGTCAGGGGAAGGCACCGGGAATAGATGGGTTATCTAATGATTTTTACAGAGCACATTGGGAGGATCTGAGGGAGTGCCTTGTGGCGGTTCTGAATTATATGTTGAAACGTGGTAGAATGGCGCAAACACAGAGAACTGGGGTTGTTGTTTTGGTGCCAAAGAAGGGGGGAGAGGAGAAGGGTTTGGGAGATTATCGTCCGTTGTCGTTAATGTGTACGGATTACAAAATTTTTGCGAAGGTATTGGGTAACAGGTTAAAGAAGGTGATTGGGAATAGCGTACATGAGGGGCAGTATGGGATACCGGGACGGACTATGAAGAATGGGCACAGTGGGATAAGGGATTTTATAGAGACCTGCCAGGGAGGGGGCGTCCTTGGCTTGGATTGGGCTCAGGCCTATGACTGCGTGAAGAGGGACTTTTTGTGGGGCTGTTTGGAGAAATTGGGTTTTGGAGGGGGGGGTAGTGAGGTGGGTGCACACTCTATATGAGGGGGCTGTCATGAGGGTGCAGGTTAATGGAAAGCTGGGGGGGGGCGGTGATGATGGAACAGGGATTAAGGCAGGGTTGCCCGTTGTCGCAGTTGCTCTTTGCATGTGTGCAACATCCTTTCTTTGAGGCTGTGGAGGAGGAATTGCGGGGGGTAGGGGGGGAAGCATGGGGGGAATAGTAGGTTATGTGGATGATACAACTGTGTTAGTTACGAGTGGGGAAGCTTTAAGAAGGGTGGGAGAGGTGATAAGGAGTTTTGGGAATGTTTCAGGAATGGTAGTTAATTTAGCAAAGTCTAGGTTATTGGAAGTAGGAACATGGGTTGGGGGGAGATTGGGGGAGGAGATGGGATGGACGGTTTGTGACAGAATTAGGGTGTGTGGGATATGGTATATGAAGCAGTTGCAGGAATGTAGGAGAATTAACTCAGAAACAGTCACGAGTAGGGTTATAGGCAAGTTAAAAGGTTTGAGGGTCAGTGAAGTGGCGTTACAGCAGAGGGCGTTGGTAATTAACTCAGTGGTGTATAGTAAGGTCTGGGGTGTGGCGGAGGTGTTCCCTTTGAGGGTGCAGGATATACAGGAAATACAGAGGAGGGTGTTGAGGTTTGTGTGGGGGTTTGGGAGGGCCTGGTTGTCCAAGGATGTGGTCATGACGGAGGTGAAACGGGGGGGACTAGGTTTGTTGGCCTTAGGGCCTAGGGTAATGGCATTATATATTAAGCAGAGGTATCTAAGGGTGGGGGGGAGAGGGGTGTTAGGGTGGATAGGGTGATGAGGGATGCTAGAAACTGGTGGTGTGGTAGGGATTTGAGAAAGTGTGAAGATGTAATAAGATTCATGTTGACAGTGAGGCAGGTTAAAAGGTTGAAGGTAAACACAGTGGTGGGTGTGGTGTGGGGAAGGGGTGTATTGCAGGGGATCGCAGTATACCCCATGTATAACTGGAGGGTCATATGGGGGGAGTTCAGGAAGCTTAGGATACCAGCAAGGGTTAGGGAGATGGTATACCGTTTTCTCATGGGTGTGGTTGCATCTAAGCACATGTTGCATAAGATGGGGTTGGTGAGAGAGACAACATGTTTATTCTGTGGGGAGGAGGAAACTGCCTATCATGTGGTATATTTTTGTTCATGTTTGGGCGTGGTGAGAGTCTGGATGGCGGGGGTTATTAGGTTGTTGGGGGGGGGGAGTTGGTCTTTTCTTAGGTCTTTGTCGATGGATGTTAGTGGGGTAGCAAGTGAAGTGGGGAGGGCTTTGATGTATGTTATGGCAGATTATTTGCATGTTTCTTGGGGTATGAGGCAGATTAAAGGGCAGTTGAGGATAAAAGCGTTAGCAGCAAGGTTCGTTAGGACGAGGTGTAAGAATAGATTAATATATGGGGGGAGATGGGAATCAAGTTTTTCGGTAGGTTATCGTAATCTCACTGTAGCACAACTTCTCAGGGAACAGGGGGGGGCAAGGGACGGGTCTCCTTTAATTAATGTGAGGGGGGGTGTAAGGTTGTGCTAGTAGTGTGGAAGGTGATGAGAGAGTGAGCTAGTGAGAGCATACATTCGTGAACTGGTTATGTTCCTGGAGGGTTATTTTATATTTGCGTTCAGTACCATGGTTTCATTCAGTAACACCTAGAACGTCATACATTTACATTATTTGGTTTGGGTATATTTATTACACTCACTGTCAAGGATAGGTGGCTAAGCAGCTGTTATGGTGTTTTATGTCATGCAGTACTGAACATGTACAAAAATGATACTGCCAGTGAATTCTAGTAATCCTCTTTATTGATATGAGATGTGTTAAAAAATTAAAATAAAACAAGGAAACACTGTAGGTCAAGAGTACGTTAGTATCGGATGATGCTTGTATTTTTGTAGTTTTAAACACGTAGCTGCAAGTACTTTCCTTATAGCCCTTGTGGCTTAGCGCTTCTTTTGATTTTAATAATAAAAAAGTACTTTCCTTTAAAGCTGTACTCCTATATAGAAGAATGATTGTAATACTTTTACACACATTCATGTAGCGAATATTACAATGTCAAGGATGTTTAATTTGTGTTTCAGATAGGGAGATTAGGATCTTATGTCCAGTCATTAACAAGTTTGATCTTAAGCTAGGATTTAGTTAGTTGTAGGGGTGTGCCTGTATAGTCTTAATTGAGGGGGTTTCTTGCCCCGTCCTTGTGTGGGCAGAACCAATTTGACATGTTTCAATATGATAATTCTAGTCTTGGATTATATTAAATATTTCCATAAGCTAGGTTTAAAGATGAGGTAGCATGTAATGTATTCTCTTATATTTTACGTGTAAACTCCATGTTATACAATGTTGTTATGACAGTTTGAATTTCATGGTTGATGCTTTATTATTATTGATATTAAATATTGTGGGTGTATATTCTTCCGCTTATACAGGTGTGTGTGTATAGCAATGTAATATTCATATCTGTTTTCCTATGTACTTTTATATTTTTGTGTTTTGTTTTGTTCATGCATCACCAACTTCTGGTAAATTCTCATTAAGGTTTAATGAGGTAAGGGTATAACCCTAATTGTTAGGTTACTTAAGGTATTTCTTAGAACGGTGCATGTAAATATTTTTGTCTGCACTGGTATTATTAATTATTGTAAAAGGAGGGGTTTTGTAGGACATGTTGTTGGATGTGTAACTGGTGGTAATATGGCTATCAGCTATAGTGTTATTTTAAGTACTGGGATTGTGTTTACCTGGAGTTTACCTGAAGAGAGTTTCGGGGGTCAACGCCCCCGCGGCCCGGTCTGTGACCAGGCCTCCTGGTGGATCAGCCCCTGATCAACCAGGCTGTTGCTGCTGGCTGCACGCAAACCAACGTACGAGCCACAGCCCGGCTGATAGAGGATTTTGTTAATATCCAGTATAGTTCTTCTTTTATTAAACTCTTATACATTCTTGTATTTGTTGTAAGTAAATGAGTGGGCAATGAACTGGATTATATGAGAATGTCTTTGTATATAAACTTTCATGTACAATGTAAATAAGTGTGACATTCTTTGGATTATATTGCCTTTTGTGTTATAAGGTACTGGTTGTATTTTATGGATATAATAAACCCACCTGTATGTTCAGGTGTGGGTTGTCCTTAGTGCAGTTACATGTATGTTCGGCATTTTTTTGGGGGGTATCAAACATTTAAAGTTGAACGTGTGTTTCTTATGTATAAGTTTAGTGCTGGGATAGGGAACGTGGATTTGTTTTGTTTTTAGTATTTAATGGTTAACATGTTTTTGTTTATGTGACGTATGTATAGCATACATGTATAATGTGTATTGTGTTTTAAAAGAGTAATATTACATAGAACAATGTAACACTGCCAAGTCAAACACATACAGTGGTATTACACTCTCCAGACTTTGATTACACATCATACGCACAGGTTCATACACATTCGCCCGTTACATTATGCAAGGAGACGACCCCGTTTCTACCCCTGACAGCCCATCCTACATTAGCATTTACCTGCCCCTCCCACCGAATTTACAAATTTAATAAAACCTCTAATGTTAGGTCTCTATAACCCTCTATGAAAGCCCGCTCCCACCTTCTCCCATAAATTTCTCTGTTACGGCACAACGTTTTATAAAACGTAACTGCCAATACCCGCCTCTTCACCTCACTGACCCCTTTCCCCCTCATTTCCCACGTTATGTACACATAATCTACCATAATGTACTCCACAGCCCTAATAATACTCTCATCCATACCCCCCACGTCAAGACTTAATGCCCGCAGAACAGAAAAGTTTTTACCACTTATCCTATGCAGCACCCTGCTCAACCAACCCCTGACGCTCGCCATCCCCTCACAAAAATACACTACGTGGAACGCAGAATCCTCCCCTCCACATAATCCACAGACCCCCCCCATCAACCACCCGTCTAGCCCGTAAAACCACTCCTGATGGTAAAATCCCATGCAAAAAACGATACATCACCTCACGCCCACGGGGTTGTAACCTTAGCCTACTGAACCTTCTCCATATACTTCTCCAGTCATACATGGGGAAAATCCCCTCCACCGGTGCCACAACCCTCTCCACTAACATCCTACACAGCCTACTTATTTTTACCTTACCCAGATCCCTAACCAACACCACTGCCCTCAAAATAGTTTCACACTCACGCAACTCTATCCCAGAAAACATGTGTTTCAATCTACTGTGTATCTTGACCAACCCCCCCCCACCCACACCCTCCCTCATCACCTCCCTTTTAATGAAGATACATTTGACCCTCTGCTTTAAATTCATTAAACCCAACCCCCCCCTGACGCACAAGTAACATTACCACATCCCTTTTAAGCCAATCACAGCCTGAACCCCACAAAAATTTAAAAACCTCTCTAAGTATATCTGCAATTGCCGTCCCAGTTAAAGGGAACACGGCTGCCACGTGCCAGACCTTACTATACAATAAGACGTTAATTACAATGGCACGCTGCACAAGGGTCAAATGATAAGGCCGCAATGCTCCCAAGCGACCCCGAATCCTGTCTACCAACCTGACCGAGTTGTCCACACGTGCAACATCGAGATCATCTGCATAGATAAGACCACAAATTTTTAATGACATCACCCGCTTCGTCACAACTGCACTACCCCACTCAACCCTCCCCACCCAAGCTCCTAACCCCATGACCATGGACTTCTCTGAATTCACTCTCATACCAGTTGCACGTGCGAACGTGTCGACTACCCCATCTAAGGCGTTCATTGACATCCCTTCCCTAACCAGAACAGTAGTATCATCTACATACCCTATTAGAACTGGCCAAACCCTCCCTACTCCACTCCCTTCCCCCTCACTAATGCCCATTTGGTGCTCCACCATTCTATAAAAGGGGTCCTGTATGCACGCAAATAAAAGCTGTGACATAGGACACCCCTGTCTAAGTCCCCTACCCATTACAATCCTCCCCCTAATCTTCCATTAATCTGTACTCTCACCATTGCCCCTTGATATAACGCATCTACCCATCCCACTATTTCTTCCCCAAAACCCTGTCTCCTAAGGATAGCTCTCAATGCTTCTCGCTCCACTCTATCATATGCTCCTTGCCAGTCTAGTGCAACCAAACCCCCCCCATTCCCCCCCTTTTTCTTCCACGAAATCCCTTAGTAACCCATGCCCCACCCCCATAGACCTACCTGGCAACCCAAACTGGGTTTCCGATACAACACACTTAATCCTATTTCCTAAAATCTTAGCAAACAACTTATAATCCGCGCATAACAACGATATTGCCCAGTAGTCCCTAAGCGAATGCTGTCCCTTACCCTTCGGTACCAAGACAACTACAGCTGTTGCCTGCTTGTCTCCCAACGTGCCCCTCTCCTTCATCAAGTTTAATAACCTCACCAAAAAAACCTTTATTAGCTCCCAATGCTGTTGATAAAACTCTGCCGGTAGTCCATCGATTCCCGGCGCTTTGCCCTTACGCATGTCACTTAAAGCTCTCCATATTTCCTCCTCAGTTATTTCCCCACCCAGCGCTTCCCTATCACTGTTTCCCAACCGACATGTCACACTTCCACACACCTGTTCTAAATCCCCAACTCCTACCCCTTCCTCTTGCCAATACTTCTCATACCACTTATCCGCAAACAACCCCATCCCATCTGTAGTGTGGATAACCTGACCCACCCTATACCCTCCCACCGACTCATGAACCTCCAACCATGGAATAGCTGTTGCCTGCTGACGTTGTTTTTGCCTGCGCAACACACACGACGACGGCCTATCTCCCCATAACACCTCCTCCACCCCCGCCATTACTCTCACCGCTTGGAACTGCTCGTCCTGGATTTCCCGCAACCTCTCTTTAAGTACCATAATGTTGTCCATAGGATAGGTACCCTCCACTGCTCCCTTTACATAACAACCCCTTAACCTATCCTCCAAATAATTAATAAGTCCAAATTTTAAAGAATTGAGCCTTTTCCCTTCCCGCACATAATAATGCCGAATCCGTTCCTTAGCCACACCATCCTACCACGTTACCACGTCCTCGACCCCTTTTACCTCCTCAGTTAACCCCTCCCACAACGCTGTAAAACCCTCCAACCCCTCCTCATCTTCCAACACACTCGTATTTAATTTCCAGTATCCCCTAGAGATACTAGCTAGTGAATCCCACTCGACCTCTGCTACTACCGCCCGATGATCGGAAAAAACTACTTCAATAGTACGGACAGACTTTGACAACACCTTGTGAGATATATACAACCTATCTAACCTAGCTGCATAACCTCTCCTCACGAATGTATGCTCCACCTCCCAAGCGCCCCCACCTACCACATCCCTCAACTGAACATCCACCAAGAGATTACGTAAGACTGCCAACATGTGCCCCGCCCCTCGTGGTTCCACATCAGCTCTCCTGATAACACAATTCCAGTCCCCACCAACGATGGCCACTGCAGGTAAACCACGGAAGGCGAAAACTAGTTCATCACACACAAAATCCCTCTTTACTTTCATATCGTTTTCAGCCGGTGCATACACACTTACAAAGGTTACCCTCTGCCCCATCCACCACCCATCCACACGCAACACCCTCCCCCCCTCCCCCCTCACTTCGTTGCAACACAAACGGGCTCGCCTCCTTTATCAATAAACCCACACCACCTTTCGAACGTGCAGATGGCAGAGTCAAAACCTTATACCCTGCCACCTCGAGCACTCTTCCCTCCCTGAAATTATGCTCCTGTAGAAATACGACGTCCACTCTATATCGACGTAAGAGCATATGAAAACATTCCCTCTTCACTCCAGTACACAGTCCATTCACATTCACAGTCATACACCTAAGGCCTTCCTAAAGCTTCCAACCCTTCCTCCTCTCAACCTTCCCAGGGCCTCCTGCCCCAGGGTCAACACATGATGTCTCACCATCC
>NC_091301.1:44493048-44540823 GCF_038502225.1 Cherax quadricarinatus | reverse complement strand
GTCCAGGTCTCTTTGAAGTCCTGCCTGGTCCTCATCAGATTTAATTCTCCTCATTAATTTCACATCATCTGCAAACAGGGACACTTCTGAGTCTAACCCTTCCGTCATGTCGTTCACATATACCAAAAATAGCACTGGTCCTAGGACCGACCCCTGTGGGACCCCGCTCGTCACAGGTGCCCACTGTGATACATCATTACGTACCATGACTCGTTGTTGCCTCCCTGTCAGGTATTCTCTGATCCATTGCAGTGCCCTTCCTGTTATATGCGCCTGATGCTCTAGCTTCTGCACTAATCTCTTGTGAGGAACTGTGTCAAAGGCCTTCTTGCAGTCCAAGAAGATGCAATCAACCCACCCCTCTCTCTCTTGTCTTACTTCTGTTATTTTATCATAAAACTCCAGAAGGTTTGTGACACAGGATTTGCCTTCCGTGAATCCGTGCTGGTTGGCATTTATACTCCTGTTCCGTTCCAGGTGCTCCACCACTCTCCTCCTGATAATCTTCTCCATAATTTTGCATACTATACACGTCAATGACACAGGTCTATAGTTTAGTGCCTCTTTTCTGTCTCCTTTTTTAAAAATGGGAACTACATTTGCCGTCTTCCATACCTCAGGTAGTTGCCCAGTTTCCAGGGATGTGTTGAAGATTGTGGTAAGTGGCACGCACAACATATCTGCTCCCTCTCTAAGGACCCACGGGGAGATGTTGTCTGATCCCATTGCCTTTGAGGTATCGATGTCCCTTAGCAGTTTCTTCACCTCCTCCTCATCTGTATGTATGTCGTCCAACACTTGTTGGTGTATTCCTTGCTGGTGTCCCCATCTGGTCTGTCCCCCCAGAGTCCTTCCTGTCTCTACTGTAAATACTTCCTTAAATCTCGTGTTGAGCTCCTCACATACCTCTTGATCGTTTCTTGTGAGTTCTCCACCTTCTTTCCTCAGCCTTATCACCTGGTCCTTGACTGTTGTCTTCCTCCTAATGTGGCTATACAGCAGTTTCGGGTCAGATTTGACTTTCGATGCTATGTCGTTTTCATACTGTCGCTGGGCCTCCCTCCTTATCTGTGCATACTCGTTTCTGGCTCTTCTACTAATCTCCTTGTTTTCCTGGGTCCTATGCCTCCTGTACCTTTTCCATTCTCTGTTGCACTTAGTTTTTGCCTCCCTACACCTTCGGGTAAACCAAGGACTCGTTTTGGTCTTCCTATTATTTCCGTTTCCCTTGGGAACAAAACTTTCCTCTGCCTCCTTGCACTTTGTTGCCACATATTCCATCATCTCGTTTACTGATTTTCCTACCATTTCTCTGTCCCACTGAACCTCCTGCAGGAAGTTTCTCATACCTGTGTAGTCCCCCCTTTTATAGTTTGGCCTGTCCCCTTCAGTTCCTGTTACCTTCTCCACTTGTAACTCTACTATATAGTCAAAACTCAGAACCACATGATCGCTAGCTCCAAGGGGCCTCTCACAAGTGATGTCCTCAATGTCTGAACTGCTCAGGGTGAACACAAGATCCAGTCTTGCTGGCTCATCCTCCCCTCTCTCTCTGGTTGTGTCCCTGACATGTTGATGCATGAGGTTTTCAAGTACCACATCCATCATCTTGGCTCTCCATGTTTCGGGACCCCCATGTGGCTCCAGGTTTTCCCAGTCGATCTCCCTGTGGTTGAAATCGCCCATTACCAGTAACTTTGCTCTGCTCGAGTGAGCTCTTCTTGCCACCTCAGCCAGTGTGTCCACCATCACCCTGTTGTTTTCTTCGTACTCCTCTCTTGGCCTCCTGCAGTTCTGTGGTGGGTTATACATCACTCCAATGACTACTTTATGTTCTCCGGACTGAATTGTACCTACAATGTAGTCTCTTTCTCCAATCATGTCCATGCCTTCCATTTCCTCAAATCCCCATCGGTGTTTTATGAGCAGTGCAACCCCTCCTCCCCCTCTACTCCTTCTATCTTTCCTCAGGATCTGATATCCTGTTGGGAAGATTGTGTCTGTTATTGTCTCAGCGAGTTTTGTTTCTGTGACTGCTATGATGTCTGGGGATTTTTCACTGATTCTTTCATTCCACTCCTCATGTTTATTCATTATTCCATCCGCGTTTGTGTACCAAACCTTTAGTTTCTTTTCTATCATTGTGGTCATGCAAGAATATTGGGGTTGGGGGAGCGAGAGCCTAGGTGGGGGCCTATATGGGGCTGTGGTGTAGGTGGGGTTTGTGTTGATGGGGGTGGGGTCAGAATGCCCATAAGGGACAGCTGTTGGGGTGAGGTTTGTGATATGGGGATTGGTGGCAGAGGGAACAGTGTGTGGGTTGTAGTATAGGTTGCTCAGTTGCGTTGGGAATGTCGCGGGTGGAGTCTTTTGGTGGGAGATTCTGTGGGGTGTGTTTGCCCTTCCTCCTGTGTCTGGGTCCTGCTCATTTTCATTGCTTCTCGTTCCTGTGTGTGTGTGTGTGTGTGTGTGTGTGTGTGTGTGTGTGTGTGTGTGTGTGTGTGTGTGTGTGTGTGTGTGTGTGTGTGTGTGTGTGTGTGTGTGACTCAATCAATATTTGCACCAATAACTCACTACAGTTGTGACCGGGTGTGGAAGTGTGAATTGCTCATTACTCTAAAATTTGTTCATGATTGTTGCCATGTATAAACGCAAGTAACCATTCTTACAGTATTCATTACCTTTGTAACTTGTGAGTTCATTACCTTGTACCTAGTTCAGCCATCAAAACTTTGGGGCCCAGTCCCTGGACCCATTGTGTACCTCTATAATCTGTTAATACCTTTGTAACTTGTCATGATTGTGACTAGACCTACCTGGAGTTCATTACCTTTGTAAATTGTGAGTTCATTACCTTTGTAAATTGTGAATTCATTACCTCTGTAACTTGCTCAGCCATCAAAACTTTGAGGCCCAGTCCCTGGACCCATTATGTACCTCTGTAATCTTTTGACTACCGCCCACAGGATGGGTATGGGGTGCATAATAAACATATTAAACTAAAACTCGGTGGCAAAATCTAAAAAATCTACCACTCTCCACCACTACCTGTCACCCATCACCACTACCTACCACCTTCCACCACTACCTACCACCTTCCACCACTATCTACCACCCTCCACCACTACCTACCACCCTTCACCACTACCTACCACCCATCACCACTGCATACCACCTTCCACCACTACCTACCACCCATCACCACTGCATACCACCTTCCACCACTACCTAACACCCATCACCACTACCTACCACCTCCAGCACTACCTACCACCCTCCACCACTACCTACCACCCTCCACCACTACCTACCACCCATCACCACTACCTACCACCTTCCACCACTACCTACCACCCTCCACCACTACCTACCACCCATCACTAGGCCCGGTGGCCTGGTGGCTAAAGCTCCCGGTTCACACACGGAGAGCCCGGGTTCGATTCCCGGCGGGTGGAAACATTCGACACGTTTCCTTACACCTGTTGTCCTGTTCACCTAGCAGCAAATAGGTACCTGGGTGTTAATCGACTGGTGTGGTTCGCATCCTGGGGGACAAGATTAAGGACCCCAATGGAAATAAGTTAGACAGTCCTCGATGACGCACTGACTTTCTTGGGTTATGCTGGGTGGCTTACCCTCCGGTGTTAAAAATCCGAACGAAATCTTATCTTATCTTACCACCCTCCACCACTTCCTACCACCTTCCACCACTACCTACCACCCATCACCACGACCTACCACCCTCCACCACTACCTACCACCCTCCACCACTACCTACCACCCTCCACCACTACCTACCACCCATCACCACTACCTACCACCCTCCACCACTACCTACCACCCTCCACCACTACCTACCACCACCACTACCTACCACTTTCCACCACTACCTACCACCCATCAACACTACCTACCACCCTCCACCACTACCTACCACCCTCCACCATTACCTACCACCCTCCACCACTACCTACCACACATCACCACTACCTACCACCTTCCACCACTACCTACCACAACTATCTACCACCTTCCACCACTACCTACCACCCATTACCACTACCTGCCACCCTCCACCACTACCTACCACCCTCCACCACTACCTACCAACCATCACCACTACCTACCACCCTCCACCACTACCTACCACCCTCCACCACTACCTACCACCCATCACCACTACCTACCACCCTCCACCACTACCTACCACCCTCCACCACTACCTACCACCCTCCAACACTACCTACCACCCTCCACTACTACCTACCACTCTCCACTACCTACCACCCATCACCACTACCTACCACCTTCCACCACTACCTACCACCTTCCACCACTACCTACCACCCTCCACCACTACCTACCACCCATCACCACTGCATACTACCTTCCACCACTACCTACCACCCATCACCACTTCATACCACCTTCCACCACTACCTAACACCCATCACCACTACCTACCACCCTCCACCACTACCTACCACCCTCCACCACTACCTACAACCCTCCACCACTACTACCACCCATCACCACTACCTACCACCTTCCACCACTACCTACCACCCTCCACCACTGCCTACCACCCATCACCACTGCATACCACCTTCCACCACTACCTACCACCCATCACCACTACCTACCACCCTCCACCACTACCTACCACCCATCACCATTACCTACCACCCTCCACCACTACCTACGACCCTCCACCACTACCTACCACCCTCCAACACTACCTACCACCCTCCACCACTACCTACCACTCTCCACCGCTACCTACCACCCATCACCACTACCTACCACCTTCCACCACTACCTACCACCTTCCACCACTATCTACCACCCTGCACCACTACCTACCACCCATCACCACTGCATACCACCTTCCACCACTACCTAACACCCATCACCACTACCTACCACCTCCAGCACTACCTACCACCCTCCACCACTACCTACCACCCTCCACCACTACCTACCACCCTCCACCACTACCTACCACCCATCACCACTACCTACCACCTTCCACCACTACCTACCATCCTCCACTACCTACCACCCATCACCACTGCATACCACCTTCCACCACTACCTACCACCCTCCACCACTACCTACCACCCTCCACCACTACCTACCACCCTCCACCACTACCTACCACCCATCACCACTACCTAGCACCCTCTACCACTACCTACCACCCTCCACCACTACCTACCACCCTCCACCACTACCTACCACCCTCCACTACCTACCACCCATCACCACTGCATACCACCTTCCACCACTACCTACCACCTTCCACCACTACCTACCACCCTCCACCACTACCTACCCCCCTCCACCACTACCTACCACCCTCCACCACTACCTAGCACCCTCCACCACTACCTACCACCCATCACCACTACCTACCACCCTCCACCACTACCTACCACCCTCCACCACTACCTACCACCCTCCACCATTACCTACCACCCTCCACCACTACCTACCACCCTCCACCATTACCTACCACCCTCCACCACTACCTACCACCCTCCACCACTACCTACCACCCTCCACCACTACCTACCACCCTCCACCACTACCTACCACCCATCACCACTACCTACCTCCACCACTACCTACCACCCTACCTACCACCCATCACCACTGCATACCACCCTCCACCACTACCTACCACCCTCCACCACTACCTACCACCCTCCACCACTACCTACCACCCTCCACTACCTACCACCCTCCACCACTACCTACCACCCTCCACCACTACCTACCACCCTCCACTACCTACCACCCTCCACCACTACCTACCACCCTCCACCTACCACCCTCACACTACACTACCTACCACCACCCTCCACTACCTACCACCCTCCACCACTACCTACCACCCTCCACCACTACCTACCACCCTCCACTACCTACCACCCTCCACCACTACCTACCACCCTCCACCACTACCTACCACCCATCACCACTACCTACCACCCTCCACCACTACCTACCACCCTCCACTACTACCTACCACCCATCACCACTACCTACCACCCTCCACCACTACCTACCACCCTCCACCACTACCTACCACCCTCCACCATTACCTACCACCCTGGACCAGTATCCGGCAACCCCACTTCAGTAACTGTCCGCTGCCCATGATGCAGTCATCATTCAGGCCGTCCACCACCACCACCACTCAGTGATCATCCAGGGCCCCTACCACCACCACTCAGTGATCATCCAGGGCCCCCACCACCACCACTCAGTGATCATCCAGGCCGCCCACCACCACCACTCAGTGATCATCCAGGCCGCCCACCACCACCACTCAGTGATCATCCAGGCCGCCCACCACCACCACTCAGTGATCATCCAGGCCGCCCACCACCACCACCACCACTCAGTGATCATCCAGGCCGCCCACCACCACCACTCAGTGATCATCCAGGCCGCCCACCACCACCACTCAGTGATCATCCAGGCCGCCCACCACCACCACTCAGTCATCATCCAGGCCGCCCACCACCACCACTCAGTGATCATCCAGGCCGCCCACCACCACCACCACCACTCAGTGATCATCCAGGCCGCCCACCACCACCACCATGGAGGTACTTTACCAGCGGATACACCAGACTCTGGCTGCCCTCACACACACACCCAGGTCAGTCAGTAACTTGGTCTTACTAGTGTCGGGTAAAATACTCAGAATAAACTGGTGTGATAAACACATGTACAAACTTATTCCCACAAAATACACTACATAGGCTTTAGAAAACTAAGATGTTTAATAGTTTATTTAGATACAGGTACGTCATAATTATATTTATTTTTCAAATTCAGATGTTTGTTTCTCAGTATAGATTACAATGTGTGGTTTACATATTATAAAATTACAAAATAAAATACTTATTACAAAGAAGGCCACTAGTAGGCCTAGGCATTTCCGGCAGAATAATACTATTTGTTACTCTATATTAACACAGGTTATGATCATACTGGTATTAAAATGAGGTAACTGTACTAATTAACAAGATTTACACAAGTGAGGTAGTTCAAAACATTTAAACAATTAGTTTATCAGTTAATGGGAATGATCTTGTCTTAGGATGATAAAGTTTGTATTACACTGCCTATAATGGAGTGTCTTAGACAACCTTATGACTAGTTTAAAAATTATCTAGCTAAACTATGTTCAGAATTTTACGTTGACAGTCATAAGTGTAAATTAGGGGAAGTCAAACATATCTAATAAGTGTATTTGTATTTTGTTTTGGATATGTACAAGCTAAGGTAGTTTACATGTATTCATAGTAAAGTTGTAAATTACCTAGGATAACCCAGGTAAGTCAGACACGGCACCTCTCTACATCATACACAATGCTACTTGACAATTAAGTCGACTCAAAAATGAATTCAAGTCCAGTCATATAAGATATATTCTGATGGGTTGTGCAGTGAACACATATTTTAAACAAATAAGAGAAAAACTTTAATTTGATTAGCAAATTAATAATGTAACCCGACCAAACTTAACCTGGTCTAGACCAGCCATAAAATTGTGGGTTAGGTTAAGTTTTGTAATATAAGGCGAGATTATATAAAAAATTAAGATCCTATTCAATAGGAACTAAATATTTGCTTGATAATCTTCATATAATTTATATTGTACTGCATTGTATTGTATTGTAATCTCTTAATTCTCAACATTATACAACTACTGTAGTCAATTACAGTTTTGCATTTTTAATGAATAATCCTGTAATTTATTTCTTAACTATTTTTGTTACCTTCCTCCATTAAAAGGACTATGTCGTCTTAATGCTAGTCTAAGTTTGCCCAAAATGCTTTGCATCTTGTGCCTTTCTATGAAGGTTCCTTGATGCTGGTGAGGAGCTCTTGATCTAAGGAATTGGACCGTGTTTCAATTCCTTGAACTGAGTCTGAATGCCTTGCATTTCCCCAGGCACTGCATGACCCCTACAGGTTTAGCTCTCCACCTTTGAATGTAATAATATGTATCCAATTGGCTTTACAATTCTTGTTTATTTTTTACAAAGATTTGAAATAAAGTTTTAATCTGAATATCCAAGAAAGTTAGTACATCATCGAGATCGTTTAATCTTGTCTCCCAGGATGCAATACACACCAATCAACTAACACCCAGGTACCTACTTATTGCTAGGTGAATAGGGACAGCAGGTGTAAGGAAACAACAATAAACCATCTCAGACCACTAATCACCCAACAAAAGGCTGCAGTCAGAATAATAACAAATTCCCACTTCAGACAGCACAATCTGCCAATATTCAAAACTCTAAACCTACTCACCATACAAAACATCCATACTTATTATTGTACCTACTACATACATAGAACACTTAACTCGGATATAAACCCTCCCCTCAAACATCTCCTTACCAACCTCAAATTCAAATTCAAAGTTTATTCTCTATAAAGATTACAATGTTGAATTTACAGAATTTGGTTGTTGTGTGGTTTACATGTAGTTAAATAATGATTACAGAGTGTACCACTAGAACGCCTAGCATGGCTAGGCATTTCGGGCAGACTTAGTTTAATTCTTTATTTTAAAATATTACAAATTATGAGGTAAGTTGGTATTATGGCTAAGTGACTAAATACTAGTTTGTGAGTTTAGCAATGTGAATGCTTTTGTTTTGGCACAGTACATAGTTTCAGTATTGGAGTATCATAGGATTCATTATTTTAAGATTGAGAATAATATTTCTGTTTATGGTCAAATGGGTGAGTGAGTGTAAGTGTGAACCACCAGGTGGTATTCGTGTAGTTAGTTGATGGGGTGTATCAGGGAGATAAGATGTTTTCTAATGGTAGTTTTGAAGGTGATGAATGTGTCTGCAGTTCTAGAGTTCTCAGGTAGGGTGTTCCAGATTTTAGGGCCTTTGACATACATTGAATTTTTGTAAAGGTTTAGTCGGACACGGGGAATGTCCTAGAGATGTTTGTGTCTGGTGTTATGCCTGTGGGTTCTGTCACAACTATCAAGAAAGCGTTTTAGGTCAAGGTTGATATTGGAGTTTAAGGTCCTGTAGATGTAGATTGCACAGTAGTAAGTGTGGATGTACTGAACAGGGAGTAAGTTTAGATCTATGAAGAGTGGGGGGTGTGTTGCCAGGGATGGGATTGAGTGATTATTCTTACTGCAGCTTTTTGTTGGGTTATTATTGGCTTTAGGTGTGTTGCTGCAGTTGATCCCCAAGCACAAATAGCATAGGTGAGGTATGGATATATAAGTGAATGGTATAGTGTGATAAGGGTAGTTTGCGGCACGTAGTATCGTATCTTGGAGAGGATCCCAACTGTTTTGGATGCTTTTTTGGTTGTGTGTTGGATATGGGTGCTGAAATTCAGGTTGTTGTCAAGGTATAGGCCTAGGAATTTGCCCTCATTATGTCTGGTAATTAGAGTGTTGTCGATCTTAATGTTGATTTGTGCATCTCCTGCTCTGCTACCAAACATAATATAGTAGGTTTTGTCAGTGTTAAGCGTAAGTTTATTGGCTGTCATCCAAGTCGATATTTTGATCAGCTCCTCGTTAACAATGGTGTTGAGGGTGGCAAGATTAGGGTGAGAGATGACATAAGTCGTGTCGTCAGCAAAGAGAATGGGTTTCAGGTGTTGGGATACGTTTGGAAGATCATTGATGTATATGAGGAAGAGCAGGGGACCAAGGACACTTCCCTGCGGAACTCCAGTATCAAGTGGCCGTGTTGTTGATGCTGTGTCTTTAATGGTGACATACTGATACCTATTAGTAAGGTAAGATTTGAAATAAGCAAGCGCATTGCCTCTTATACCATAATGGTCAAGTTTGTGGAGTAGGATGTCGTGGTCTACTGTGTCAAAAGCTTTTCTTAGGTCAATAAAAATTCCTAGTGGATATTCCTTAATTTTCCAATGCTGTGTAAAGCAGATCTAGCATTTTTATGATTGCATCATTAGTGCTTTTATTTTTCCTGAATCGAAATTGGCAGGGGTTGAGTATGTTTTGTGTTGTTATAAATGAATATTGTCTCCTGTGTACGAGTTTCTCAAAGATTTTGGATAGCAATGGTAAGTTTGATATTGGCCTATAGTTGTTTAAGTCTGTAGGGTCACCACCTTTATGTATTGGTGTAACCCTTGCCATCTTGAGTAGTTTCGGGAAGGTGCTAGTTTCTAGTGACTTGTTAAAAAGTAATGAAATAGCATGCGAAAGGATATGGGCCACTCGCTTGTACAGTAATGGTGGGACATTAGACAGATTCCCCGAGTTGTTTTTAAGTGACTTTATAATCTCAGTGACTTCCGAGGGCTCAGTTGGTGCAAGATAGAAGGAATTTGGGAAATTCCCATCTAGGTAGTCCCCGGCATGGTCATTGGTATGTGGGATTTTATTGGCGAGATTAGATCCTATGGTTGAGAAGAAGTCGTTTATCTTCTTAGCTGTGTCAGTGGGATGTAGTGGTGTTTCATTAGGTTTAGTTAGGACAATATTCTTGGTTTTTTTCAGTTTGTGGGTCCCTAGAATCTGAGAGTGTTTTCCAGGTCTTTTTTATATCTCCTCTAGTGTCTGTGAATCTACTGGAGTAGTATAGTTGTTTGGCTTTCTTTATTACTTTGGTGAGAACTGATGAATAGTGTTTAACCCTTTGAGGGTTTTCGTCATACTAGTACGTCTTACGAGTAGGGGTTTTTGACGTACTAGTACTCATAAATTCTAGCGGCCTCAAATCTAGTGGGAGAAAGCTGGTAGGCCTTCATATGAAAGAATGGGTCTATGTGGTCAGTGTGCACAGTTTAAAAAAAATCCTGCAGCACACAGTGCATAATGAGAAAAAAAAATTTTACCATTTTTTTTTAATAAATCAGCGACTTTGCAGTGTATTTTCGTATAGTATTTATTGTTCTATTCTAGTTTTCTTGGTCTCATTTTATAGAATGGAAGACATATTACAGAAATTGAGATGATTTTGACTGGTTTTACAATGAAAGGTGCCTTGAAATTGAGCTCAAAGTAGCAGAAATGTTCGATTTTTACCAAACTTCAAAAGTAAACAAATCGTGCCAAGCGTGCAATACACGTCAACTGGTGAGTCTAATATTCTTTCACAAGTGCACCAATAATATTTATACCATTTTTTACACTAATGCAGTAGTCTGCATAACAGTAAATCTTATATTTTTTGTGAGAATAAAAATTCAAAGTGGAAAGCAAAAGAATATAAGAGGGGCCTTGAGACGTGACTAATGACTAGAGGAAATGTCATTTTAGTGCCAGGAATGTCTATCTTGTTTATTCTGGACCCTATTCAGAAATTGGCATCTTTTGAAATTTGTGTGAAATTGGCAAAATTGCTAAATTCTGACCACTGTACTGGATAGTTGAATTTATAAATGGGTGGTTTCTTGCACCCATTCGATAGAAAAAATGGAGTTCTAGCGAAATATTCATGTTTTTTGTCGACTAGTACAGTGAAATTGGCCGAAAATGGGGCTCAAAGTGGGCAAAATCGCCGATGCGTAAACATCGCCGAGACCGCTAACTTTGCGAGAGCATAATTCCGTAAGTTTTCTATCAAATTTCAAACTTTTGGTGTCGTTATGATCGGAAAAAGATTCTCTATCTTTTCATAAGAGAAAATAATTTTTTTTTTTAAATTTGGCCGACCCTGAGAACGAGTTTCGGAGAGGGCCTGTCGACCCTCAAAGGGTTAAGAATATCTTTGTGTATTAAGCCCTGTCTATATTGCTTTTCATATTGGTGTTTCTTGTCAATGGATTTCAGAATGGTACTGGTTAGCCATGGGCAACCAAGCCGTTTGTTTGTGATCTGTTTCGTTTTTATAGGACAATGTTTGTTGTATAGTCTAAGTAATTTGTTAAGAAAAATGTCTGTCCAGTCATCAATACCATTGGCCATAACACAAGGCACAGATCACTCTTTGAGGTTCCTCGTGTCCATCTCACACTTTGCAAAAACTCAATGCACATAAAAGGCCCAAAAATCTGGAATTCATTACCTGTGAATATAAAAGAAACACTGTTTATAAATTTAAATCTCTACTTAAAAATCACTTACTCACAACTAAATAAATACTGAATAATTGTATCTCATAAATGTATAACCTGTGACCCAATCAAACTTTGTTATTTTTAATTACATTATCTAACAGAATACTCCATTCTACTGAATGCACAGCAACACAGTAAATGACCATATGACCTGTCTTTGAAATACTCTTTTGTGCTTAATTGTTATCTGTTTACAATAATGTTTACCACTGAATATATCGTTGCTTAGTTAATCTTAAGTTAATTTTAAGCTAGCCCATAATGCTCTGTATACAAGGGGCTTTGGCATGTTACACTTAACCACTGTATTTTTTTGTACTTCAATGTATCATGTTCAAATAAATAAATAAATAAATAAATAACATGCCCGATGTTTCCACCCATGCCTGAGATTGAACCACAGACACTTACTATGTAAGGCAAGAGTTGCCTACCAAGCCACAGGACATAAAAAAACAAAAACAGGAGTAAAGTACACGTGACCACCACTGTTGTGGGCTGTATCATGGAGAATAAAATGAAACGACCCTAATAAGCCAGACAGTGACTTTACTGGCACTGTGCCAGAACTAAAACAGAGCCTTCTTTTTCTTACTAAGCTTAAAGAGCTCCATTACAATGACTGGGATCCAGTATTTATTTATTTATTTATTTATTTATGTCTTTGCAAATAGTACATTGAGATTTTGTATTTACAATAATGGGTTGCAATGCAAAGAGAGCCTCTGTTATGCCTAGGCATTATGGGCTGACTTAACATTATTGGCTTACTGACTACTTAACACTAAGAATTATATCATAGTTGTACAGTGGAATATTAATTATATCATAGTTGTACAGTAATTATTAATTATAAGTGAATCTAATTTGTATAAGACAAAAGATATATTCATATATTCAAAAAATGCTTTTGTGAAAAC
This sequence comes from Cherax quadricarinatus, assembly GCF_038502225.1. Lineage (NCBI taxonomy): Eukaryota > Metazoa > Arthropoda > Malacostraca > Decapoda > Parastacidae > Cherax > Cherax quadricarinatus. Next base: position 44,527,797 of record NC_091301.1, on the reverse strand, counting down.
AATGATTTAATTATATTCCTCTCAACAATGGATAAAAGGTTCAAAGTAATTGTTGAAATTATGATGTGGGAATAATATAAGTGAGTAAGTGTGTACTGAGTATTTAGCATTTAGTCTAGGGTGATTAGGTGTCTTTTGAGAAGTCTTAAATTGATTTTCAGACCAGGTTACTTTAGTATCTTCTGGTAATGAATTCCAAATTTTGGGGCCCTTTATGTGCATAGAGTTTTTACACAGTGTGATATGGACATGAGGTATATCAAAAGAGATCTGTGTCTTGTGTTATGGTCATGTCTCTGCTAAGATTGGTGAGAAGTTTGAGTGGAGGGTTTATATTTGCGTGTATTGTTCTGTGTATGTAGTAGGCACATGAATAAGTATGGATGTTCTTAATGGTGAGCAGATTCAAACTCTTGAAAATTGGTGAGTATGCTGGCGGGAGTGGGAATTTATCATCATTCTGACTGCTGCCTTTTGCTGGGTTATTAGAGGTCTTAGGTGATTGAATGTTGTTGATCCCCATGCACAAATTCCGTAGGCAAGGTAAGGGTATACGAGTGAATGGTACAGTGCCAGGAGAGCTGATTGTGGCACGTAGTACCTTATCTTTGTTAGTATACCTACAGTCTTGCAGATTTTCTTGGTGATTTGTTGTATGTGTGTCTGGAACTTAAGGACATTGTCAAGGTGGATACCTAGGAATTTTCCCTCTGTAAGTCTTGTGACTGATGATCCATTTAGCGTTATGTTAATTGAATGATTTGCAGCTTTGTTTCCAAACTGAATGAAATATGTTTTAACTGTATTCAGGGTAAGTTTATTAGTCATCATCCTGGAGTTTACCTGGAGAGAGTTCCGGGGGTCAACGCCCCCGCGGCCCGGTCTGTGACCAGGCCTCCTGGTGGATCAGAGCCTGATCAACCAGGCTGTTACTGCTGGCTGCACACAAACCAACGTACGAGCCACAGCCCGGCTGGTCAGGAACCGACTTTAGGTGCTTGTCCAGTGCCAGCTTGAAGACTGCCAGGGGTCTGTTGGTAATCCCCCTTATGTATGCTGGGAGGCAGTTGAACAGTCTTGGGCCCCTGACACTTATTGTATGGTCTCTTAACGTGCTAGTGACACCTCTGCTTTTCATTGGGGGGATGTTGCATCGTCTGCCAAGTCTTTTGCTTTCATAGTGAGTGATTTTCATGTGCAAGTTCGGTACTAGTCCCTCTAGGATTTTCCAGGTGTATATAATCATGTATCTCTCCCGCCTGCATTCCAGCGAATACAGGTTTAGGAACCTCAAGCGCTCCCAGTAATTGAGGTGTTTTATCTCCGTTATGCGTGCTGTGAAGGTTCTCTGTACATTTTCTAGGTCAGCAATTTCACCTGCCTTGAAAGGTGCTGTTAGTGTGCAGCAATATTCCAGCCTAGATAGAACAAGTGACATGAAGAGTGTCATCATGGGCTTGGCCTCCCTAGTTTTGAAGGTTCTCATTATCCATCCTGTCATTTTTCTAGCAGATGCAGATATTTTCTGCAATTTGGCATTGACAGTGTTTGCTAGTATGACTGGGTTTGGGTGGGAGAAGACGTATGTAGTGTCGTCTGCAAATAATATGGGTTTGAGTAGCTGTGATGCATTCGGTAGATCATTGATGTAGATGAGAAAGTGGAGTGGTCCAAGGACACTTCTTTGTGGGACTCCTACTGTGATTGGTTGGGTGGAAGAGTGTGCACCATTTGCATACACATATTGATTTCTGTTACTATGACATGACTTTAGGTAGTTTAGGGAGTGGCCTCTGATGCCATAGTGCGTTAATTTGGAGTACAGCAGTTTGTGGTCGACTGTATCGAAAGCTTTATGTAAATCAATGAAAATGCCCAGCGGGACTTCTTTCTTTTCTAAGTATATATTAGTTCTAGCATGTGTATGGATGCATCATTTGTGCTATTATTGTTCCTGAATCTGGACTGACAAGGGTTTAGTATGTTGTGTGAGACAAGGTAGGAATAGATCCATCTATGAATTAATTTTTCAAAAATTTTAGAGAGCAGTGGTAAGTTAGATATTGGTCTGTAGTTATTCAAGTCAGCTTGGTCACCTCCTTTATGGATGGGAGTGACCCTCGCTATTTTGAGGATTGTTGGGAAGGTAGATGATTCAGTGGATTTGTTAGTGTTGCAATAATTGGTGACAATACTTGAGAAGCTTTTTTGTACATAAAAGCAGGCAAGTTGTTTATGTCACCTGCCTTGTTTTTAAGGGTGTTGATGATGAGCGAGACTTCTGGTTGGTTGGTTGGTTGGTTGGTTGGTTGGTTGGTTGGTTGGAGGTAGGAATAGCGTATTTGGGTAGGTACCTATGAGTTAGTCTGATGGACGGGTGTTTGAGCTTGGTATTTTGTTTGCTAGATTTTTTCCTATGGTGTGTTTGCTGTTTCAGTAGGTGTGAGTTGGGGTTCATCTGATTTTGTTAGTTTGATTGTTTTTTTTTTGGATAACCTTTTATTCCAAGAATTTCAGATAGTTTTCCAGGTTTTCTTCATATCACCTTTGATTTTATGTAATCTATTTTCATAAAATTTTTTAGATCTTCATATCAAGCTGGTAAGAGCTGAGGAATAACGTTTAGACTGTTCTCTAGTTATTTGACCCGTTCTATACTGTTTTTCATATTTGTGCTTTGTGTTAATGGATTTGAGGAGGCTAGGTGTTAGCCAGGGACTATTCAGTCTCTTTGCTGTGATCTGCTTTGTTTTTTGGGGGCAGTGTTGGTTGTAGAGGCATTGGGCTTTTTTTAGAAAATTATTTATAATTTCATTCAAGTCTGTATATGTTTCGAGCTCATTTTGCCAATCGATGTTATTCATAGCTGCTATAAAGTTGTTAACAGCTGTCTCGTTATGTAGTCTGAAGGTTACTTTAGTAATGTCTTGTGGCAATTTGCCCAGATTAGTTATGAGAAAGGTTGGGTAGTGGTCTGTAGTGTTATCTGTGATTATGCCTGATTTTAAAGGGGATATGGTGTTTGTCCAGATGTGGTCTATTAAGGAGATACTTGTCTCGGTGATTCTTGTAGGTTTAGTTATTGTTGGTAGCAACAATCAGTTGCTCATAGTGTTTGTGAATTCGGTTACTTGTGGGTCCTGGTCGTGTAGTATGTTTATGTTGAAATCACCTGTTAGTAACAGGTGGTCTTTATTCATGTGTGCACCAGTAATCATGTTTTCTAGTTTTTCACTAAAGTGGTAAATGTTTGACTGTGGTACTCTGTAGATGTTTATAACTGTGAGGGATTTTTGCAAGTCTTTTGGTTTAAATCACCTGTTAGGTGATTTTGCAACTACTCAAACCCACACTATTTGCAGATGATACTACATACGTCTTCTCTCACCCAAGCCCAGTCATGCTCGCCAATACTGTGAATATCGAATTACAGAAAATATCTACCTGAATGAGGACTAACAAACTTACTCTCGACATTGACAAAACCTACTTCATTCGGTTTGGTACCAGAGCTACAGATGTCCCTCTTAACATAATGATAAACGGATCACCTATCACAAAGCTCACAGAGGGAAAATTCTTAGGAATCCACCTTGATAATAGACTCAAATTTCAAACACATATACAACAAATTTCCAAGAAAATTTCCAAGACCGTAGGCATACTATCGAAGATACGGTACTATGTTCCACAGTCAGCCCTCCTGGCCCTATATCACTCAGTTATTTACCCCTATCTCACCTATGGAATTTGTGCATGGGGCTTAACAACAATAAACCATCTCAGACCATTAATTACCCAACAAAAGGCTGCAGTCAGAATGATAGCAAATTCCCACTACAGGCAGCACACTCCACCAATATTCAAAACTCTAAGCCTACTCACCATACAAAACATCCATACATATTATTGTACCTACTACATGCATAGAACACTTAACTCGGATATAAACCCTCCCCTTAACCCTTTGACTGTTTCAGGCCCCTCTCTGAAACTGTCATTCTATGTCGCTCAATTTTTGAAAAAAAAAAAAATTATTTTTTCTTATGAAATGATAGAGAATCTTTTCCCGATGGTAATGACACCAAAAGTTCGAAATTTGGTCGAAAACTCGTGGAATTATGGTCCCGCGAAGTTAGCGGTCTCGGCGACATATGCGTATCGGCGATTTCGCCGACTTTGAGCCCAATTTTCAGCCAATTCCATTGTTCCAGTTGACCAAACTCATAGCTATTTCTTTAGAACTCCATTTTATCTATCAGCTGAGTACAAGAAACCTCCCATTTACTAATTTGGACTACCCAATATGGTGGTCAGAAATTGGCAATTTGGCCAATTTCACGCAAAATAAAAAAGATGCCAATTTCAAAATAGGGTCCAGAATAAACAAGGTAGACATTCGTGGCACTAAAATAACATATGCTCTGTTCATTAGTCACATCTCTAGGCCCCTCTTATATTATTATTGCTTTCTATTTTGATTTTTTATTCATACAAAAAAATACAAAATTTACTGTTATGCAGACGACTGCATTATTGTAAAAATGGTATAAATAATATCAGTGCACTAGTGAAAGAATATTAGACTCCCTAGTTGACGTGTATTGGACGTGTGGTGTGATTTATTTACTCTTCAACATTGGTAAAAATCGAACATTTTCGCTACTTTGAGCTTAGTTTCAAGGTCGTTTTCATCGTAAAAGTAATAAAAATCATCTCTATTTCTGTAATATGTTTTCCATTTTATCACCTAAGACCATGAAAACGCGAATACAATGATAAATACTATACGAAAATACACCTCAAAGTCGGCGTTTTATTCCAAAAAAACGATCAGAGTTTTTTTTTTCTCATTACGCAATGTGTGCTGCAGGATTTTTTTTATGTGGTGCACACTGACCACACAGACCCATTCTCTCACATGTGGGCCTACCAGCTTTCTCCCACTTGATTTGAAGCCGCTAGAATTATTGAGTATATATACGTCAGAAACATTGGCTCGTAAGACGTATTTATACGTCGAAAACAGTCAAAGGGTTAAACGTCTCCTTACTGACCTCAACAGAACACATGACCATAACACAAGGCAGCGATCACTCTTTGATGTTCCTCATGTCCATCTCACACTATGCAAAAACTCATTGCATATAAAAGGTGTAAAAATCTGGAACTCATTACTTGTGAATATAAAAGAAACACTGTTTATAAATTCAAGTCTCTTCTTAAAAATCACTTACTCACCCACAACTAAATGAATACTGAATAATTGTATCTCATAAATGTTTAACCTGTGACCCAATCAAACTTTGTTATTTTTAATTAAATTACCTAACAGAATATTCCCTTCTACTGAATGCACAGCAACACAGTAAATAACCATATGACCTGTCTTTGAAATACTCATTTGTGCTTAATTGTTATCTGTTTACAATAATATTTACCACTGAATATATCGTTGCTTAGTTAATCTTAAGTTAATTTTAAGTCTGCCCATAATGCTCTGCATACAAGGGGCTTCGGCATGTTACACTTAACCACTGTATTTCTTTGTACTTCTATGTATCATGTTCAAATAAATAAATAAATAAATAAAATAAATTTGGCTATGATATATTCTCCATGTTCATCCCTTGTGCAAGATTTATTGATACACTCGAGTTGATTTGAGTAGTATATAGCTGTTTCTCCCCCTTACTGGTCTGTTCTACAGTTGTGTATGGCCATGTAGCCAGGAATAGCATAGACATCTGTAATATCAGGCTTAAGCCAGGTTTCTGTGAGTGTGATGATTGATATATTGGAATGAAGGGAATTAAGTAATGCAGTGAGGTCGTCATAATGTTCGCTCAAGGATCTGACGTTGTAGTTAAAGATGGTTATGTTATTGTTTGCACTGAGTAATGTCTTTGCTTGGTCTGCTGTGTAGTAATTGTAGTTGCTGTTTGATTCATGAAATTCATTTAGTAAAAAGTTTACATCAGGATCTATGCCTGTAATCATAGGATGAGTAATTTTACAAACTAGATTTTGAGTAAAATAATATAAGATTTATATTGAATCTACAACTAGACTTAGGAATAATACTGTGTAATTATTCTAAAACTTTTAAAATTATAAAAGAACTGTGGATTATTATTGAATAGATAATTCAGTTATACACTTTTGGATCTAAGTAGCACCTTAATTATTTTAACAAATGTGAGCTTATGAACTATGATAGATATTTACAGCTAAAATAAAGGAGCTAGTGAATATAATAATCAAAGAATGAATTAAAAAACAAAAACAGTAGCACCTGAGATAGTCAATATCCTGGAGTTTACCTGGAGAGAGTTCCGGGGGTCAACGTCCCCGCGGCCCGGTCTGTGACCAGGCCTCCTTAGGTCAGTGTCCCAGGATGCGACCCACACCAGTCGACTTACACCCAGGTACCCATTTTACTGATGGGGAACATAGACAACAGGTGGAAAGAAACACGTCCAATGTTTCTACTCTGGCTGGGAATCGAACCCAGGCCCTCACCGTGTGAAGCGAGAGCGTTAACCACCAGGCCACCAGAGCCCTGGAGTATTTTAACCCTTTGACTGTTTATGCCGTATATATACGTCTTACGCGCCACTGTTTCTGATGTATTTATATGCATAAATTCTAGCGGCTTCAAATCAAGCGGGAAAGGCCTGGTAGGCCTACATGAGAGAGAATGGGTCTCAGTGGTGGGTGTGCACCCTGTGAAAAAAATCTGGGACTCAGCGGTGCATTGTGGGAACACCATCTTGGTAGTCCATTTTCACCATGCCTCGCGGTAAGAAGTACCTCACTCCTCAGTGGATTGGAGGTCTTTTGTTCCCAAGTGATAGCTCTAACAGCGATGAAAGTGTCAGTGACAGTGAATTCCAGGGTTTTCAAGTGAGTGTGACCGAAAAAAGTGCCCAGGATGACGTAATTAGTGATGAAAACCCAGATGACCCACAACCATCCACCTCTGGTGCTGGGCCGGCTTGTTCACGTTCACGTTCACCTGTACCAGGATGAAAGAGGAAACTATTTGGTCATGTACAAGACCCAGATGTTAGCAGTGAATGTGATAGTGATAGTGATTTCAAGGTTATTGACAGCAGTTCTAGTTGTGACAGTGAGGGTGAATATTCCCCAGTGAAGCAGCAGTATGTACGACGTAGCATGCTGTCTGGTAGTGTTTCATATGCTGTTCCAAGGGGAAGGAGAAACTCTGGGAGCACATCCCGTGGCCCTTCACCACGACCTGATAGTGAAGATGACGATATTGTTACGATGGGTATGAATGATGTGAGTGAGGCAGCAGGCAGTGGTGGTGATAGTGATGGTGGCACGACCCATGTGGCACCAGCAGCAGGCCACGCTACTACCCGCGCTGCTGATTCTGCACAACAACAACCAGCCTCACCCAACCCCACACTCACACAACCTGCACAACCACAACCTGCACAACCACAACCTGCACAACCACAACCTGCACAACCACAACCACGTTAAAATATCCAGAACCCACCAGCAGACCGTATCTGGGATTGGCAGGAAGGTGACTAGTTTGTTCCCAGTCCCCATGACTTGGATGAAACACAAAGTGGAATAAAGCCATCATGTCCACTTGGGAACAATGCTAGTGAACTGGAATGCTTTGAGTTATTCTTCGATGAATCCCTGATGGACATCATTGTCAGGGAAACCAACACATACTATGAATACACCATGGCAAATACAATTCTCACCAAGATCACGGCTACACCAGTGGAAGGAGACAACTGTGGCAGAGATGTACCTGTTTTTTGCCACAATAATGCTTATGCCACATGTGTATAAGCATACTGTCACCACATAATGGGCAACAGAACGCCTGATTTCAACTCTAGGTTTTAGTGACATTATAGGTGTCAATCGTTTCTTGATACTGTTATGTATGTTACACTTTTCAGACAGAACCAGGCCTGACAGAAGCGACAGGTTATATAAGATCAGTAATGTGTTTATGTACATGAAACAAAAGTGCTGCATGTATTTTTATCCCTTCAGGAAGCTTGTTATTGACGAGTCTTTGATTTTGTTCAAAGGAAGACTCATTCAAGCAATATATACCAAGCAAGAGGAAATGCTTTGGTATAAAGTTATTTGTACTGTGTGATTGCAGAAGTGGTCTAGTTTTGGATATCATTGTGTACACTGGCAGTAATACTTTGAGAGATACCATGAAGTTATTGGGTATCTCTGGTGATGTGGTTAGAACAATGATGGAACCATATCTTGGTAAGGGGCATATGTTATTTACTGATAACTGGTACACAAGCCCCTTACTCAGTGATTTCTTGCGAGTGAACTTGACAGACGTGTGGCACAGTGCGTGGTAATCGTAAACATATGCCAAGGTTCGACGCTGGCACTCGCAGAGGTGAGGTGCAAGCCTTTGCTGCCAATGACATCATGGCATTTCGGTGGCATGACAAACGTAATGTCACATTGTTGACATCAGTTCACTGAAACGAAATGGCACACAGTGACAGGCACAACAGAGAGACCAGTGAACCCATTCTAAAGCCTGCAGCTGCTGTCATGGACTACAACATCAATATGCGCTTAGTGGACGAATGTGACATGCAGATTAGGTTTGCTGATTGTGTACGCAAGAGTTATAAGTGGTATATAAAACTTTTTCCATCTTGTTGATATCTCCATGCTAAATGCTTATAACATATACAAGTTGAGGACCAACAAAACACCAAAATATGGTGAATTTTGTTTGTCAGTAATCAGACAAATAATCGCAAAGTACCAAGGAGCAACACCTGCAATAGACCAGCGCCCACGAAATTACCTACACACGCCATCTCGTTTGAGGCCTGGTGATCACTACCCCATACAGCTGCCTCCTGCTACTTCCAAGAAAATGGTCAGAAGAGGTGTTATGTATGTACACATACCACAAAACGCCCACAAACACACAGAGACACTCGTTTTATGTGTGAGGAGTGTCAAGTGCCACTCTGCATATACCCATGTTTCAAAGAGTTCCACAAGCTGCAGCAGTTCTAAGAACGTGTTCAGTGACTGTACATATGTATATATATTATGGAACAATAGTAATAAACATTGTTTTGTATTGTTTGTTTGTGTAAACAAATTTTATACACAAACTAATAGTGATAAAGTTTGTTCACTTATTGTGTTGTAAACAATAAGTGTATATTTGAACAGTGCGCCTTACATTGGTCTCACAGGCCACATAAGTTACTTGGAAAAGAAAAATATTGGAAAATACAAGAAACTTTTGAATTAGAGTAAATAAAAGAATACCGGGTGGGCGGCAGTCGCCGCTGTTGCTGTACGCACCTCACTTTCTGCCAACTTTGCGGCTCTATATCTCGGTAAGTACTGATGGCAAAATTTTTTTTTAGGCTTAAATCCTAACATTTTCATAAGAAAAAATAATTTTTTTTTCGAGTATTTTGCGACATAGAATGACAGTTTCAGAAAGGGGCCTGTGACAGTCAAAGGGTTAATAAATGTGACTCTGTATATGGCCAAGAGGGAAAAATATTAAAACACCTGAACGTGGCCCTTTAGTTGTTATTAAAACTAAGAGTATAGCAATTACTGAATAAAGGGTGGTACAATGTATTGGTATATAGAGAATTATTTCAGGAGAAATGTAAAAAGGGACTAAATTAAGTAGTGGTAAACAACCTTTAAAGGATAGTCACTATGATATGAAATTAACCTGAGAGTAGGAGTTGCTTTATAGCATAATGTTTGAGCAATTAATATCACAAAAAGAGTTATTATTTGAGATAGTTGATACTAGCTAGTAAAAGATGGTACAAGGAATTGCACAGTAGTCTAGTAGGAATATACACTAGTTGGTTATTTGTAGTTTGGGAGCAAAGGGAAAATTTGGTAAGATTATAAGAAAATTATAACAGTGCTTAAGGAATAATTGGTAATACAGTGGTCCCTTGTTTATTGTCGTTAATCCGTTCCTGGAAGTGCAACGGTTATCGAAATAGACGATTTTCGAATAAATTTTCCCCATAAGAAACAATGTAAATACAATTAATCCGTTCCTGGCACCCAGAAGTATTAAAACAAAATTTTTTTTACATGAAATATAGATGTAGTACATAAACAATACAATGGGACATGATGAATGAAACATTAACAGCATAACACTTACCTTTATTGGCAATTCTTCTTAGTGTATGGAAGACTGGAGGAGGAGAGAGATTGAATTATTTACAGTTTGGAAGGGGAATCCCCTTCCATCAACACTTCAGGTACCAAGTCCTTTTCTGGGGTTACATACTTCTCTGTTTCTTAATGCCACCAGGACCAGCTTGAGAGTCACTGGAGTCCTGTCTCACAAAAAAAAGTGTCCATAGAGCTCTGTTTCTGGCATCTCTTTAAAACTTTCCTAAAATGGACCAAAACTCTGTCACTGTACAAGTTGCCAATATGGCTTGCAACATCCTTCTCAGGGTGATGTTTCTCCATAAATCTTTCCATCCTACCCCACATTTCAAAAATCCCCTTAATTTCTGAAGAAGGCACCTTCTTCCATCTCTCTTCCTCCTCTGCAGCAAGATTTTGAGCTGCGATCTGTTGCTGTTCCTGCTGCAGCTCTTGCAGCTCCTCAGTGGTTAGCTCTTCGTTGTGGTTCTCCACCAACTCTTCCACATCCTCCAAACTCACATCCGACCCTATGGACCTCCCCAATGCCACAATCAATTTCACAACTGACATAGGCTCATCAGGGTCAGCCACAAACCCTTCAAAATCCCTCTTGTGGACACAATCTGGCCACAATTTTCTCCAAGCAACAACAGCTTCCTTGATTTTCTTTTTCTTTGCCACGATGGAAGATATGGTTGTATGGGATTTGTTATACATCCTGGCCAGTTCGGCCACACGTACGCCACTTTCATATTGTTCAATGATGTTTTTCTTAAATTCAATCGTATTTCTCACCTTTACCAAAGGCTTGGCACTAGAAGCTTTCTTTGGAGCCATGGTAGCTTATTTAGCACTTGCAAACACTAAAATGAATGGGATATTATGAAATATTTCGTATGAACAAGTGAGGGGACTGTCGCTCACTCGTAAACAATGGCACACTGGCTGAGAAAGGAGGCCGAGGTGGCTCAGAGCCGTGAGTATGTGTCCAAGATGAACGACGATTAGCTAGTCAACTGACCATTTGCGAGCCAATGTTTGGACAACAATAATGCGACGATTTCCGAAAAGGACGACTATTGATCCCGACGATTATCGAGGGACCACTGTACAAATATTATTATAGAGTAAGTATCTTATTATCAAATAATAAATTGTGAATTGGAGATCTGGGAAGATAACACAAATTGAGTCACACAAGGAACTGTGTGGGACACATGGGATAATGAGGTAGTAAATACTATCTGGTAGGTGATAGTACAGGGATTAATTCAATGATGGCATAATAACATACACTTACGTAGTACAATGATTTGGTCACTAATATCAGTCAGACTCTGTAATGTTTGCATCATGAAGGAAGTTTATTAGTTCGTTTTTATTTGTAATATAGTACACATGGCCTACATTTGTTTTTCTTACTAGAATTTGTCCATCACGTACAAAGCACTGGTGAATTTTATCATTCTCACGTTTGTTTTCTCACTTTGTACAGAAGGTTGTCGTTTTCTTGTGAGACACTCATTTATGTATATATCTTTTTTTGCTTTAATAGATGAACTTATTAGGTCTTTTTTTCTGTCTTTTGTGTGAAATCTGAGCATAACACTTTTTCTCCATTGGTTCCCTAGTAACTGTGATTATTTTATTTCCAACACTGGCACACTAACATGTAGGTGGTCTTGTATGATCTGAATAGTTGTAGCTTTGCAGTTGGTATGGTTTAATTCACTAGGAAAGAGTGGACTGTTAATCATTACTGCATCGGCTAGCTTATCCTGCTCTGCCTTATCTTGGTAAGCAAAATAATTGTTCAATTGGGTATCCATATTTATTTTCCAGTCCTTGACGGCATCTTCAATCTTCGTGTTTAGGGAAGTTATTTGATCTGTATGACTGGCTGTGAAACAATCCAACTACTTGGAAAAGACCCGGGCCGGGAGAATACCGGCGAAGAAGAAGAAAAAAAAAAAAAAAAAAAAAATAAAGTCCAAAATGGAGAGAAAGAGCACATGAAAATACAGCCTTTTACAGCAATGTGTGTGAGTTGCCTGACATGTGATCAGCCTCTGTAGTGTAACCCATAACCCATCTAATGTAAGAGAAAATGACGAAACATTGAAATTCATCGGTCTCTTGCAGTGTTGGTCCGGCAATTTCTTAGGAGACACTATAACGCCTTTACAATTAACACTTGAAACAAGAAGTAATGTTGAGTGTGGAGGGATCACTTCTCTCTTGTGATTGTTGTGCTGCTAAACAGTGGCAGAAACAAATGTTAAAGGACAACTAATTATGCGTTATTGTAAAGTATATAAACTACAGTACATTTAGTGTAATTACTGGGGAAAAAATGGTCTAAGAGTATATTGCAAGTGTTAAAGATTATGCAGAACATGTAGGTTGGTATTACTTTTAGTGGGTCACACAATCTGCTGGGCAAAAATCCAAAATTTAAGAGTTATTATACAATTTTTCATGTTTGTCCTTTCAGAAATGAAGATAAAACATCCCCTGACAGTATTACACCTAGGACTCAGCCTAGAAATTATGAGGCATTTTGTAGCCGTGTGGACTCCTTCCGGCCAGGACTATGGAATGTGTTTGAAGTGAGTCCTCTAGAGTGTGCCAGATGGGGTTGGCATATAATAGAAAAAGACATTCTTCAGTGCATCACTTGCCAAGAAGTTGTATGTGCTGCCCTTCCTAATCTGGTTGATCGAGATGCACGTTAGTAAAACTGTGTTCTTTTTATATTTTCATCTTTTTAAAACTAATGTACATATTAAATTTTTATGCTTTTTTCTGTATTTTTTGTTGAATGTTAGTTAAGATAAAGACAGATTATATTTCTTTGCCATGTTTACAATGTGTGATTGCAATTTTGATTTGTTAAGTACAAAGAAAGTCACTATTGGCTTATTGTAGGTTAACTAGACTAGAAAATGCTTAAGAGTATGTTTAAAATTATATTTTCAGAAACCCTCCCTTCTCTTTTCTCTTCCTGCTGATTTCTGTTCCTCCACTATGGCTGTTACTCTCCTTGTCACCTAATGCCACTGGTTTACCTATATTCACCAGTAACTCTACCTCATTCTGCTTATAACTGGTTTCCTTAACCCTTTGAGGGTTTCGGACGTACTAGTACGGCTTACGACCCAGGGTTTTTGACGTACTAGTACGCCTAAATTCTAGCACCCTCAAATCTAGTGGGAGAAAGCTGGTGGGCCTTCATATGAAAGAATGGGTCTATGTGGTCAGTGTGCACAGTCTAAAAAAAATCCTGCAGCACACAGTACATAATGAGAAAAAAAAAAACTTTGACCGTTTTTTGGAATAAAACAGCGACTTTGCACTGTATTTTCGTTATGGTATTTATTGTTGTATTCTAGTTTTCTTGGTCTCATTTTATAGAATGGAAGACATATTACAGAAATTGAGATGATTTTGACTGGTTTTACAATGAAAGATACCTTGAAATTGAGCTCAAAGTACCAGAAATGTTAAATTTTTGCCAAATTTCAAAAGTAAACAAATCGTGCCAATGGTCCAATACACGTCAACTGGTGAGTCTAATATTCTTTCACAAGTGCGCCAATAATATTTATACAATTTTTTACACTAATGCAGTAGTCTGCATAACAATAAATTTTATATTTTTTGTGAGAATAAAAATTCAAAGTGGAAAGCAAAAGAATATAAGAGGGGCCTTGAGACGTGACTAATGACCAGAGGAAATGTCATTTTAGTGCCAGGAATGTCTTTCTTGTTTATTCTGGACCCTATTCGGAAATTGGCATCTTTTGAAATTTGTATGAAATTGGCAAAATTGCTAAATTCTGACCACTGTACTGGATAGTTGAATTTCATAAATGGGTGGTTTCTTGCACCCATTCGATAGAAAAAATGGAGTTCTAGCGAAATATTCATGTTTTTTGTCTACTAGTACAGTGGAATTGGCCGAAAATGGGGCTCAAAGTGGGCAAAATCGCCAATGCGTAAATATCCCTGAGACCGCTAACTTCGCGAGAGCATAATTCCGTAAGTTTTCCATCAAATTTCAAACTTTTGGTGTCCTTATGATCGGGAAAAGATTCTCTATCTTTTCATAAGAGAAAATTATTTTTTTTTTTTTTAAATTTGGCCAACCCTGAGAACTAGTTTCGGAGAGGGCCTGTCGACCCTCAAAGGGTTAAAACTCGCACTACTGCTACACTCAGAATACATTGATTTTCCACAAAAACCCATACCACTATCTATTTCTAGTTTAATTAAAGACCTAGCAGCTCCCTCCACTGCATTGGCCAGTGCTCCCACCCCAAACCTAGATAAGTGAACCCCATCCCTGGCATACATGTCATTTCTGCCATAGAAGAGGTCCCAGTTGTCTATGAATGTTACTGCATTTTCCTTAGTGTTTGTCCAGTCAGCAATTGACACCAATTGCCCTGGACAGCCATTCATTTCCAACTCCTCTCCTTGGCAAAATGCCACATATGACAGGGTTCCCACCCTTCTTCCTAATTATCTCTGTTGCTGTCCTATACCTGCTAATCAGGTCTTCACTCCTACGTCTGCCAACATCATTGCCTCCCACACTGAGGTAGATATCCCATGGGGGATATTGCTAGTCCAGATGGCTAACAGTATCCCCCATCCCAGCCCCAGGAAAACGTACCCTTTGCCTCCTCTTCCTGTCCCTAACACAAAAAGCCCTATCCATAAATTTCACCTGACTGTCCCCAACTAAAACAGTGTTCTTACCTTCACTGGTGGAGTTTGTAGTGACGTTCTCGATGGTCTTTGTTGGGGTTTCAAGGGATGTTGACTCGCCTTCCTCTTCCTTGGCGTCGTTCATCGTGACGTTCCCAGTAGTCGACTCACGTTCATCGGGTATCAAGGAGAATGCATTCGATGTTTCCACAACAGTTTCTACAGCAGTCTCTTTCTTCCTCATCGTTTCTACCTCTCCATTCGTCTTCTTGATCTTCAGCTTCATTCCATGCTGTCCAACAACTGCCCAGGTTCCCTTCCTGACCTGAGGACTCACAACAGGACTACTACGAATCCTCTTGTTTTCCTCCGTCAATTTCCGTGTCTCAGGCTTGACTACCCTTAGTTCCTCTTTCAGCTGCTGGTAAAGTTGCTCAATGGAGGGCATCTTGGTTCAGTCTGCAGGGAGTACACTAGACACGTCCTCACTGAGCTATGTACAGGTCACCACTGTTGCAACATTCACCACCCATGCTTCGCACCCATATAAGAGCATTGGTATAACTATACTCTCTAACGTTCCCTTCTCTGCTTCCATGGACAAAGTTCTTTGTCTCCACAGACTCCTCGGTGCACCATTCACCTTTTTTTTTTTTTTTTTTATTATCACACTGGCCGATTCCCACCAAGGCAGGGTGGCCTGAAAAAGAAAAACTTTCACCATCATTCACTCCATCACTGTCTTGCCAGAAGGATGCTTTACACTACAGTTTTTAAACTGCAACATTAACACCCCTCCTTCAGAGTGCAGGCACTGTACTTCCCATCTCCAGGACTCAAGTCCGGCCTGCCGGTTTCCCTGAATCCCTTCATATATGTTACTTTGCTCACACTCCAACAGCACGTCAAGTATTAAAAATCATTTGTCTACATTCACTCCTATCAAACACGCTCATGCATGCCTGCTGGAAGTCCAAGCCCCTCACACACAAAACCTCCTTTACCCCCTCCCTCCAACCTTTCCTAGGCCGACCCCTACCCCGCCTTCCTTCCACTACAGACTGATACACTCTTGAAGTCATTCTGTTTCGCTCCATTCTCTCTACATGTCCGAACCACCTCAACAACCCTTCCTCAGCCCTCTGGACAACAGTTTTGGTAATCCCGCACCTCCTCCTAACTTCCAAACTACAAATTCTCTGCATTATATTCACACCACACATTGCCCTCAGACATGACATCTCCACTGCCTCCAGCCTTCTCCTCGCTGCAACATTCATCACCCACGCTTCACACCCATATAAGAGCGTTGGTAAAACTATACTCTCATACATTCCCCTCTTTGCCTCCAAGGACAAAGTTCTTTGTCTCCACAGACTCCTAAGTGCACCACTCACTCTTTTTCCCTCATCAATTCTATGATTCACCTCATCTTTCATAGACCCATCCGCTGACACGTCCACTCCCAAATATCTGAATACGTTCACCTCCTCCATACTCTCTCCCTCCAATCTGATATTCAATCTTTCATCACCTAATCTTTTTGTTATCCTCATAACCTTACTCTTTCCTGTATTCACCTTTAATTTTCTTCTTTTGCACACCCTACCAAATTCATCCACCAATCTCTGCAACTTCTCTTCAGAATCTCCCAAGAGCACAGTGTCATCAGCAAAGAGCAGCTGTGACAACTCCCACTTTGTGTGTGATTCTTTATCTTTTAACTCCACGCCTCTTGCCAAGACCCTCTCATTTACTTCTCTTACAACCCCATCTATAAATATATTAAACAACCACGGTGACATCACACATCCTTGTCTAAGGCCTACTTTTACTGGGAAAAAATTTCCCTCTTTCCTACATACTCTAACTTCCTCGTAAAAACTCTTCACTGCTTTCAGTAACCTACCTCCTACACCATACACTTGCAACATCTGCCACATTGCCCCCCTATCCACCCTGTCATACACCTTTTCCAAATCCATAAATGCCACAAAGACCTCTTTAGCCTTATCTAAATACTGTTCACTTATATGTTTCACTGTAAACACCTGGTCCACACACCCCCTACCTTTCCTAAAGCCTCCTTGTTCATCTGCTATCCTATTCTCTGTCTTATTCTTAATTCTTTCAATTATAACTCTACCATACACTTTACCAGGTACACTCAACAGACTTATCCCCCTATAATTTTTGCACTCTCTTTTATCCCCTTTGCCTTTATACAAAGGAACTATGCATGCTCTCTGCCAATCCCTAGGTACCTTACCCTCTTCCATACATTTATTAAATAATTGCACCAACCACTCCAAAACTATATCCCCACCTGCTTTTAACATTTCTATCTTTATCCCATCAATCCCGGCTGCCTTACCCCCTTTCATTTTACCTACTGCCTCACGAACTTCCCCCACACTCACAACTGGCTCTTCCTCACTCCTACAAGATGTTATTCCTCCTTGCCCTATACACGAAATCACAGCTTCCCTATCTTCATCAACATTTAACAATTCCCCTCATCAATTCTATGATTGTCCTTTAGTTGTTGATATCTTTTGCATCTCCACTTTCTTGGATTGGTGTAACCCTTGATAGTTGATTTATTGAACACTATTGCACTGATAAAAAAATTTGATTATGTTAGGAATGGAATATTCATCATGCATGGGATGAGGATGTGGAGTGTTGTTGGTGCTCGTCAAATGTTGGTTTCATCTTATACAAATACAAGTTCATTTCAAAATGATACAATATTTATACAGAAATGAGTGATATTGTAATATATGTTGAAAGTCCATGGTTATGAGGAACATTTTGGGCAAACTTAAGCCTATCTTAAGACTACTGGAGCATATCATTGTACATGATTGTAAGAAAAAATTATTTTGGGTTATAGTCTAGTAAGTTTAAAGGCACTTTTTTTTTACCTTTGATAACATAGGAACTAATTTTTTCATTAGATGACATTCAAGAATTTGAATTCAGTTCAGCTCAAGAACTTAAAAAAAATAATTTGGGTTATAGTCTAAGATTATAGGTACAGTTTTTTACATTGGATGTCATTCACTTCATGAACTCAAATTCTTGAAGCAGCGACTATATGCAGTAATAATTTCATAATATAAAAATAACAATAAATCTGAAAAATAACACTACTATTCAGAAGAAAAATGGAAGTGACCCATATGTACTAAATAATAATGATGCTGTCACACATGAATAAAATAAAAAGAGTAAAATTGTGTTAATTAGATATCATGTTTTACAGATGAAAAATTTTTGACTCTGCTAAAAGACTGCCTTGTAAATAGCCACAAGACAGCTTGCGGGTGGCGCCACAATCCCAGCCCCAAGGAATTAACCCAGCCACCTAGTGTTACTACTGTTGAACAACTACACAATATGACAAACTCTGCTCATAGTTTGGCTGCTCTTGGCTCCTCCTTGCCACAGTTAGATCAGCATACACTGATGAGTACAATGGTAAGCATGAATGAAACTTCTGGCTATTAATGAGTGAGACTCCTACCTTCAGGATTAGCCCTTTATTGTGCACTAGTATGCAGGGGATCAAGCTGTGCATAAATTTTGTGCCTTCAGATATGTAGCCCATTGCCATTTTAGGTCTTGGCTCAACATTTTGGGTCATGTAGCACCACTTCATGCCTTGAACAAGAACCGGGTGGATCCATGCAGTGCATCATAGATAGCACTGTCAGTAGCACATGTAAGTAACAACATTCAGGCCCTATCATGTCACCACCAGCTTTCTGCCAGCAAACATGATGTGCCTTATTTCTTCTAAATTTATTACACTTTCATGATACTAGATGTGGAATTCAACCAAAACACACATGATGTCGATTTAACTTACGATAACCCAATAAAGTTACTGTGACCTGTTTTCATTTTCTGAGAAGTCTCTCTCCTTGAAACACTTGTAATATCATAAGATTTCCTTATATATAGCATTAGACAAAAGTAATGAATAGAGATACAAAAAACAATTATTTGTACCCATTTATTATTTGTACACTTTGAAACATGCCTATTATTCTGTAAAGCACAGTAATTTACATAGTGTTAGATATTAAAAAAAAATTGGAATTTGGCTAAATAAACAGGAAAATGTAAATACCACCTTTCACATTTATGTCGATGTTGCCGATTCATTATCTTTTTACATCTTCGATATGCCATGAAACTAAGTTTTCCTTAGTTTTTAATGTTTTTTGTAGTTCTGTGTAGAAAAATAGGTTCTTTCAGTCAGGAAAAATAATCAGATACCACACATACAGGAATTTTAAGCCTTTCACTGTTGAGACCCCCTGATCCTGAATTCACTGTCTAAAAATATTCGAAAAAAAAAAAAAATTTTTCTTACCAAAATCTTAAAAATATTTTTGTGAGTGTTTTAAAAGAAGAACAATTTGCAATCAGTACTCACCGAGATATAGAAAGCGTGAAGTTGACAGAAAGTGAACCGCTTACGGCAACATCGGCGACTGCCACTCAATTGGTAATATTATTTATACTTTTATTCTACTTTTTTCTTTTATTTATTAATATTTTAATTTTTCAAGTAACTTTTGTGACCCATGAGACCAGTATACGTAATGTGTAATGCATATATATTCACTCGTTGTATGCTACACAGTAACCATACAAACTTTGTTATTATATTGTTTACAAAACCTCTTTACACAAACCAACAATAAAAAAGTTGTTTATTACTATTGTTCTATAATATATACAGTAGGACCCCACTTATATGGCAGGTTAGGTTCCAGGCTTTCTCCATAAAGCAGAAATTGCCGTAAAGTGGAACACACTTCTTTTTTTCACTTGTAAATGCTAGTTAACAAGTTTACGCTAACATTTATTAAGTTAGCACTAGAGCTAGGCATTAAAAACAATAACAAATTAAAATATACATATAGTACACTCATTTACCTTAAAATATTTGCAATCTTAATGTAGGGTGAGACGAGTAGTACAGTGGAACCCCAGATTTCGTCCACATTGGATATCATATATTCGGATTTCAACCACTTTTCAGCAAAATTTTGCTCTGGATTTCGTACATCATCCCGGAAATTGTCCATGTCAGATGCGTCCTCCTGGGCCACTCGTACGTTCGTGACTCTCTCTTGGGTACATTAAATGTCTTATTTTACGTTAATATAGACATTTTCAGTAATCCATCTGTGATATTTTCTTCAAAATTATATAAGAAACACGTTACATAGCATATAAACATGCCTTTATTACTCGTTCACTCAGTGTCTCCCTCTAGTCTTAACACCATAGCAATACTAATAGTATGTAATAATAATCACTCTTGGGCACATTAAATGTCTTATTTTACGTTAATATAAACATTTTTATTAATCCATCTATGATATTTTCTTCAAAATTATATAAGAAACACGTTACATAGCATATAAACATGCAACGTTCGTGCTCTCGAGGGGTGAGTCAGTGGAGGGAAAACATTACGGTTTCACTGGTCCAGCGTTAGAGAAAACTGTTTGAATCTGCATCTGGCCCAGTCACCACCCTTAATACACTTTACATAACGCTTTTGTTTACAATTCTCGGCATGAATTATTCATTACTTCTCCCTTTGTTTACGATGGCATCTAAAGGTAGTTGTTAGAAATGATTAAACTTGGTAAACGTGGTATGTCAGTGGTAATAATATGGCTGTGGGCCGCAGTGTATGCAACCGGTAGGTATAGCCCAGGCAGATGTAGTCTGCCTGGGATGTAGTCCGCCTGGGATTACAAATAAATACTACTCGCCTCTCGCCCTACATAAGACTTTAAGGTAAGTAATGAATGTATTGTGTATGTATATTACTTTTTATTGTATTTTAATACCTAGTTCTGAGGGTAATGTGTGGTGTGAATATAATGCAGACACTCCGTAGTTTGGAGATAGGAGGTGGTGTGTGATTACCAAAACTATTATCCCGAGGGCTGAGGAGGGGTTATTGAGATAGTTTGGACATATAGAGAGGATGGAATGAAACAGAATGACTTCAAGAGTGTATAAATTTGTAGTGGAGGGAAGGCGGGGTAGGGGTCAACCTTGGAAAAGTTGGAGGGAGGGGGTAAAGGAGGTTTTGTGAGCTAGGGGCTTGGCCTTCCAGCAAGCGTGCATGAGTGTGTTAGACAGGAGCGAATGGAGACAAATGGCTTTTAGGACTTGACGTGCTGTTGGAGTGTAAGCAAGGTAACTATTACAACCCAGGATTCCAAATGGCCTGTTATCCCGGGTGTAATGGGAGCAAAATAAACACAGCAGAAAAAGTTTAGACTTACATTATCCTTCTCCAATTTAGAACAGCAATATGTACACTATGTACAGTGATAAGTATAGTGCACTCCACGGTAAGCAAGGCAGAAATAGAAGCCACAAGATAGCAGACTGTGCTTCAACCAGCTCTAGAATGGGAATGACAAGGGCAGACAGGAGAGTGGTACCCACATAACCTCTGCGATTGCCAAAACCATCTTCTTATTGGCTAGAACCTGGTCACTAGTTGAATGACGGGGCCCCATCATCAACTCTTAGCAACCTGGTTCGCTGGTTGGGGGAGATAGCCTGTAAATGAGGGTGTGTACATGCGCCGAATGAAGGTTACATACTCTTTGCATGCCACACCCCCACCCCGAGAAGGCTCAGGATTAGGCTGCCACCTCCCAGTAGTAACCGTGCCGCCATGGCACAAAATAATGGGACCGCCTTTCCTCTCCACCATCCAACTCTTAGATAGAGCTCAGCTTTTCTCGTAACAAAAAGCCAAACCCTAAACTCAGAGTGAGACAGCAGTCAGTCAGGCTAGCATAGGTCCAAGATACAGGCGGACGGTAGCCCACATCCCCTCACTAAAAAAAAAAAAAACCCACACCAGGGGATAAAAAAAAAGAGCGTGAAAAGGGGTTACCACAAATAATATAACATCCTAACCTAAATAAATAAAAATATTAGACTCTAGATAAAGAGTCTGCCAACATATTTTCTTTGCCGGCAATATATTTAATTCTGAGTGAGTATGGTTGCAGTCTTAGCGTCCAGCACATGAGCCTTGTGTTGTGGTTCTTCATGGCTTAGAGATATACTAGAGGATTGTGATCACTGTAGACTGTGACCACCTGCGATGTCTGGCCCACATAAACATCGAAATGCTCCAAAGCCAGTTTCCAGCGCGAGGGCTTCTTTTTCAGTGGTAGAGTAAGCCCTTTGATGTGGCTGGAACTTGGCTGAAAAGTATGCTACAGGCTGCAACTCCTCATTCTCGTTTTGTAATAGTACTGCCCCAACCCCAGACTCACAAGCATCAACCTGTAATGAAAAAGGTTTGGAGAAGTCTGGAGACAAGAGAATGGGTGCAGTACACAATAATCTTTTTGCTTTATTAAAAGCAGTGTTACAGTCTGAGGTCCAATTAAAGGGAACTTTGTGACTGGTAAGAAAGGTAAGAGGGGCTACAATATCTGAGAAATTCTTACAGAATCTTCTGTAAAATCCTATCATGCCTAGGAAACGTTGAAGAGATTTCCTATCATGAGGAACTGGATAATCTTTAATAGCAAGAACTTTAGCAAGTTTAGGAGCAACTTTACCACTACCTACTTCATGGCCTAGAAAAGTGACAGTGGCCTGGCCAAAGGAAGATTTAGATAAATTAACTGTTAAATGGGAACTCTTAAAGGTCTCAAAAAGAGCCTTAAGTCTAAGTAGGTGTTGATCCCAAGCATCAGACACCACAACAATATCATCTAGGTATGCTGCCGTGCCTTCAAGTCCTTTAATAGCCTGATGGATAAGTTTTTGGAATGAAGAGGGGGAATTTTTCATTCCGAAGGGGGTAACTGTGTATTGATAATGACCTCCTGGAATTACGAAGGCAGAGATTTCCTTCGCCTTATCCGTCAAAGGTACCTGATAGTAACCTTTAAGGAGGTCTAACTTGGACACAAAAGTAGCCTTACCCACAAAGTCAATTACGTCATCCAGACGAGGAAGAGGGTAAGCATCTGTAATTGACCTCATTCACCTTACGGTAGTCTGTACACATACGAAACCCTCCATCAGCCTTCTTCACAAGGATGCACGGTGAAGCCCATGGACTAGATGACTCCTCCATTAAACCATGCTTTAACAAAAATTCTACTTCCTGCTGAAGTAGCCTTTGCTTTTCAGGATTAGCTTTGTAGGAGGAGAGTTTAATTGGTTTAGAGTTTCCCACATCTACATCATGATAACCTAAAGTACATTTTTTCGGCACATCCGAAAAAATATTAGGATATGACTGTAGAAGCTCCGTTAAATTTGTTGCTTGCGTTTCAGATAATCCCTCCATTAAAGGGCTAGGATCCTTGAGGAGGACAGAATTTGAAAGTTTAATATTAATTTCAGAGATAGAGTGCAAAGAGTCAGAGTCGTCCTCAGAGGTAGAGGACAGAGTCATTACTGGGACTTTATCTGGTGTATGAAAAGATTTTAATTGATTAATGTGGTAAGTTTTAGTTTTTGATGTCTTATCAATGGGAGCTACCACATAATTTACATCAGATAATCTACTTACAATCTGCATAGGTCCCGTAAATCTAGCTTTCAAGGTGTGGCCAGGTATAGGTTCCTGCACCAACACCTTGTCTCCTGGATGGAAGGAGCGGAATTTTGCACTTCTGTCATACCTCTGTTTCATCTTACTTTGAGCTGTCTTTAGGTTAGCCTTGGCTAACTGACGTGCCACCTGTAACCTTGAAGACGGGTTGTAGAGTGTTGAGCTAACGTCTTCTCCCATCCATCCTTCTTTGAGCACCCGAAGAGGACCTCGTACATTGTGCCCAAAGATCAGCTCAAACTGACTATACCCTGTAGACTTGCACCGTCTCTCGTACTGAGAACAGCAACAAAGGTAGTGATTCATCCCAGTCTGTAGGAAAGTGCATGCAAAAAGTTCTCATCATAGTTTTTAACGTCTGATGGAATCTTTCCAAGGCGCCTTGGGACTGAGGATGATAGGCAGTGGATAAGTTGTGGATTATCCCTAACCTAGTTAATACTTCCCTAAATGCTTTGGCAGTGAAGTTAGTACCTTGATCACTTTGAATAGTTTTAGGAATGCCAAAACAAGAAATGAATGTTGTTAAAGCTTTGAGAATAGCTTTAGTATTAATACTACGCATGGGAATTGCTTCAGGGTATCTGGTTACTTTATCCATAATTGTAAATAAATATTGATTTCCAGACTTTGACCTAGGTAGTGGACCTACACAATCTATAATTAAATCTGCAAAAGGTTCTCCATCAGCAGGTATAGGTTGGAGAGGTGCAGATTTAATGGAATGTCCAGGTTTCCCTACTTGCTGACATTCTCGGCAACACCTAATATGATTCTTCACATCTTTCTTTAATTTTGGCCAATAAAATTCTTTTGTGATTCTATACAAGATTTTTGTAATTCCTAAGTGACCTCCTAATGAAGTATTATGAGCTATATTTAGTATTTGAGGTCTATACTTTGTTGGAACCACTAACCTGTTAAACAATTGCCGGCCCTCTATCTCCTTACCAGTCTCAGTGCAGATCAAATAATCGTTTTTAACTTCATACTTGACCGGATGACCCAAAGAGGATTTACCCATGGCTGCCTCAAAAGTGAATTTTAAAGAAGGGTCCTTTTGTTGTTCCTCCCGGAAGGACAGTCCCTCAGGCATGGAAACAGAGACATCTGGCAATCCTGCAACCTGGGAATAGGAAGGCTTGATCGGGGTCTGTTCACTTGATTTACGAGGCTCCGGCCGGTGTGCCTCATAAAACAACGTGGCTATTCCGAGATTGGAGTCGTCCAAGGATAGGTCAACATTCTCTCCAGACAACCCTTGGGATGTTGCCCGAGTTATGGCCAACACCGGAGAAGAATTACTCATTATAGGTTCAGGACACTCACTAACAGTAGTAATGTTATTACCCAGTAATAACATGGCATTTTTCATGGGGAATCCTTTTGAGACACCTACAGTCAAGTACCCAGTGTAATATTTGCACTGTACCTAAATTTTATGCAAAGGAACAGAATATATAGCTCCTCCAAATGCTTCCAATAAAACAGAGGAATTCAAGGTAGTGTTCTCTGAAAGGGGTAATATTCCTTCTCTTACAAGTGAGCAATATGCTCCAGTATCTCTAAAGGTCTTTACTTTAGTTGTTTCTGAGTTTTCCTGAAGGGAAATAAGACTCTTGCAATAATAAGGGGCCATATCTTTTTCTACTTCTCTAGGGGACATGTTACTAGGGATATTAGAGATTTTCCCAATGGGTTGGGGTTTATGGGGGCAGTTGGGATGGATGTGACCTACTTTGTTACAGAGGAAGCAGATGACAGGCTTGCCCTTTACTCCCTGCTGACGTTGCAAATGGTGTCGTTCTGGCTGGTGTCTCTCTGGATACTGTTGTCGAGATGCACCATGAGTAGTTTGCCTCTCCGCAGGTGGACCATATGTTGAGAAGCGTGGCTCACCAGGTGACTTAGTTGGCTGATGTAGACGTTCTCCCTCCGGCTGGCACTTCATTCTCCAAGGTTGACTATCTCTGCTCATGCCAGGCTGTTGAAAAGAGAGACGGGACCGCTCGGACAAGGAGAGTTTAGTTTCGAAGGTATCAGCCAACCTGGCTGCCTCCAATGCAGTGGTTAAGTCACGATCCTGCAGAAAGACTCGAACCTCTGGTCCCACAGACTCCAGCAGGTTATCAGTCAGAATAAGCTGTACCAGCTCCTCAAAGGTAGAGACACCACTTGCTTTATACCAGCTGGTAAAAGCTTTGGTTTGCTGTCTCATAAAGTTCACTAGGGATTGACCAAGCTGTCGTCTGCTCAGCTTGAAAATCTTTCTATATTTGACTGGGATACATGTATATGCTCCCAACACTGTGGTCTTCACTACTTTATAATCAGAAAATTCAGCGTCATTTAATACTGACGTAAATTCCTGTGCCTTACCCAATAATGCTGTATGAACCAATGATGCCCAATGCTGTTCCGGCCACCTCAAGGCTCGAGCCTGATTTTCGAAGCTTTCGAAAAATTGTTCTGGTTCGGCCTCATTGAAGCGGGGAACAAGCTGTACTGCTTTTTGTAAACTAAAATCATTTACAGAATGCGAAAACTGCCTCCTTTCTCTTTCCCTATCAAATTCTTCCCTTGCGAATGCTCTCTGTTCCCTAGTTTGCTCAAGATTGATTTTTGCCAGCTCAAGTGCCAACAACGCTGATTCACCTTGAGACAACCCAGCTGCACTATACTGACCATTTTGCTCCGTAGGTGTATCATCTTCCTCCTGCGAGAACGTAGTTTTTGCCCTAGCTCCCGTAGAGGGAGGAGTCTGATGTGCCATCTCTTCTTCTATAAGTTTGTCAGCAATCAGTGAACGCAGTTGTGCAGATGTGAGAGTGCGTTTGTATTTAATGCCAATGGAACGAGCAATTTGCCAACAACGCTGTAGGGACAATTTAGGTAGGTTATGCAAAGTATATGCCGACACCAGACGTCTGACTCGTCTAGGTGGCATAAGTTATTCGCTATGCACAGTACGATTGCAGAATACCCCAACGTAACATGTTAATTTGCAGAACACGCTTAGCTATGCACAGTACGATTGCAGAATACGCATACAAGCAAAGCCGACTGCAAAATTCTCCACACCGAACAGGCTAGTAACAACTGACACGCAAAATTTGTAAAGCAATGCCAGACAGCGACACTGTTCTAGAAGATTGACCGTAGCGAAGCGAGCACACCGAACAAGCTAGTAGCGAGCTGTTGAACGATCACACAATAGCAAGGCTGACCATAACAGTAACTGACACGCAAAATTTGTCGAGCGTAGGCAAAGCTAATGCAATGTCAGACAGCAAGCTGCACAGTGTTCCTGCTACGAGCTTCACCCTAAGCTCAACCGTTTCTCTAAGTCCAGCTCCAGCTCCCCGACAGGCTACCCATATTACAACCCAGGATTCCAAATGGCCTGTTATCCCGGGTGTAATGGGAGCAAAATAAACACAGCAGAAAAAGTTTAGACTTATATTATCCTTCACCAATTTAGAACAGCAATATGTACACTATGTACAGTGATTAGTATAGTGCACTCCACTGTAAGCAAGGCAGAAATAGAAGCCACAAGATAGCAGACTGTGCTTCAACCAGCTCTAGAATGGGAATGACAAGGGCAGACAGGAGAGTGGTACCCACATAACCTCTGCGATTGCCAAAACCATCTTCTTATTGGCTAGAACCTGGTCACTAGTTGAACGACGGGGCCCCATCATCAACTCTTAGCAACCTGGTTCGCTGGTTGGGGGAGATAGCCTGTAAATGAGGGTGTGTACATGCGCCGAATAAAGGTTACGTACTCTTTGCATGCCACAGTAACATGTATGAAGGGATTCAGGAAAACCTGCAGGCTGGACTTGAATCCTGGAGATGGGAAGTACAGTGTCTGCACTCTGAAGGAGGGGTGTTAATGTTGCAGTTTTATAACTGTAGTGTAAGCACGCCTCTGGAAAGACAGTGATGGAGTGAATGATGAAAGTTTTTTTTTTCGGGCCACCCTGCCTTGTTGGGAAATGGCTGATGTGTTAATAAAAAAATGCAGGTCTCCCTCAACATTCGCAAATGTTTGGTGCCCCAATATATTGTAGGGAAATATAATACAATACTGGTTCCTTTTAACCTATTGAAATATGAACAATCATAAAACACATGAAAACTTCATAAAATATTGTACTAGTGCCAGCCCTTCGGTAAAGAAGGTGAAAAAGACTAGAATTCAAGAAAGAACTCGTAGCAGAGTACCAAAGTGGATGCGGAAGAGAGAGGGGAGAATGTGCCTTCTGCAGTGGTTCTACGATATGTACGATACTAAAGCAGCACAAGTCGATAAAGGCTATAGCGCTAGCCAGTGATAAAGTGTAGCAGGTAAGTTGAGCAATTAATCAATAGAAAAAGGACAGCACGAATGTAACTCCTCCAATGTTGTTGGAGTTATATAGGGTGACTGACAACACCACCATCTCTACCGTCTCTGCTACCGCCTCCCTCCACCACCACTAAGGCTTATGCTCTCAGCGGCCCTTGTACACCCAACAACAACAACAACGCATCAACACTCACGACATAATGACATATTTTATTCATTCTAGAGTATGTCATGTTTCAATGTTATTAACCCTTAAACTGTCCAAACGTAGATCTACATTCACCTGCATGGAACTTTGAATATTTTGAATTTTTTTTTTTTTTTTATAAATTAACGAGGGCAATTTTCTGTGTGATATAAGACCAAAAAAATTTTAGGACCAGTACTTACTGAGATATAATACCCCAAAGTTGGCTCTGGATGCTCACCTGACTGCAACAACCAGTCCTGCTTCTTGCAGAAGTGTTGCCGTTTTACCTTTTTTTTTCTCGTTTTTATTTTAATTTATATACAGTGGACCCTCGGGTAATGATGTCATTGGGTAACGAAAAAATCGGATAGCGACATGTTTTTGAATCAGAATATTGACTCGGCTAATGTCCAAGAACTCGGTTAAAGACATTCGTCCCAAATGTGTCTGCGCGGCCTGAGCCCATGTACAGTCAGTGTGCCATTGTTTACAAGCCAGGGAGGACGATTCCACGCATACATGTGATATATTTTGTATTCCGTTGTTTTTAGTGCTTGTAATTGCTAATCCATCATTAATCCATCTATGATATTTTTTCAAAATTATATAATAAACATGATGCATAACATATAAATATGATAAATACACCCCACAGTAGAATAAATAAATAGAAATATGAGATGTGGTAGCAGACGAGTTGCACAAATGATGCCATATTAGAAATAATAATAATAATCACCGAGTCTCATTAAATGTCGTATATTACGTTCATATACACATTTTCATTAATCCATCCATGATATTTTTTTCAAAATTATATAATAAACATGATACATAACATATAAAGATGATAAATACACCCCACAACAAAATAAATAAACATAAATATGAGATGTGGTAGCCAGATAACTTGTACTAGTGACCCCAAGAATAACATTTTCTCTAATAAACATCAGAGAAAATGTGTTACTGGGGGTAACTGTAGAAAATTATTCCTTACATATGTATGTAAGTTTATTCAGGTATACACAAATACAGTTACATAGATTATCATACATAACAGCATATGTGTAGAGAACCTAGGATAACCCAAAAAAGTCAGTGACTTATTTCCATTGCCTTCACTCAGAGCATCATTTCTTCTAAAGATGATGTTACATGAGAATGGGAGTGTTCTTTATTTATTCTACCGTATCAATGTAGAGACAACTTGTACACAATGTAACTTGTACACATACCAGAAGTGTACACTTTGTTTGTTTATAAAACTTACCTTTGCCTGGTTTGTTTACATAACTCTGCACCTGTCCTCTCTCATGTACTCATTCTTTCTCTCTCTCATTTATTCGTTTTATCTCATTTACTTACTCCTGACCCTACATTAAGACTACAAGTATTTTAAGGTAAGTAATGAGTGAACTGTATATACGTTTTATCGCTCTGGGATGCTTAAATATCATAGAATAGTATGTGTGGGTGGGTTGGCCTGGTATGGTAGCCTGGCTGGCTACCATACATACCACACTTGATTTTTTACAATAAATACTACTTATCTCATCCTAGATTAAGACTATAAATATTTTAAGGTAAGTAATGAGTAAACTGTATGTACATTTTATTGCTCTGGGATGCTTAAATATCATAGAATAGTATGTGTGGGTGGGTTGGCCTGGTATGGTAGCCTGGCTGGCTACCATACATACCACACTTGATTTTTTACAATAAATACTACTTATCTCACCCTAGATTAAGACTACAAATATTTTAAGGTAAGTAATGAGTAAACTGTATATACATTTTATTGCTCTGGGATGCTTAAATGTAATAGAATATTATGTGGCCTGGTATGGTAGCCTGGCTGACTACCATACAAACCACACTTGATTTCATACAATAAATACTACTTGTCTCACCCTAGATTAAGACTATAAATATTTTAAGGTAAGTAATGAGTTCACTATGTGTGTATTGTACTTTTTTATTGTCTTTTGATGCCTAGTTCTATTGCTAACTTAATATATGTTAGTGTAAACTTGTTATCTAGTATTTGTATGCATTTATAAGTGGAAAAAAAAAGGTGTTCCACTTTACAGCGGTAGCCTGGAACCTAACCTGCCGTATAAGTGGGGCCCTACTGTATACAGAAAATTAAACTCCACTGTAAACCCTCCCCTAAAACTACTACTCAACAGTTACAACAGAATGCACAGGCACAGTACAAGGCATAAGGCACTTTTCAACATCCCTCAAGTCAGTCTCGCTATGCAAGAACGCTATGCACATAAAAGACTTGAAGATCTTGAACTTGCTACTGGAACAGGTCAAGGATCCCCTGACAGCTTATAAATTTAGGACTTTGCTAAAAAATCATCTTTCTTTCTTTCAACACACCGGCCGTATCCCACCGAGGTGGGGTGGCCCAAAAGGAAAAGCAAAAGGCTCTCCTTTTACGTTTAGTAATATATACAGGAGAAGAGGTTACTAGCCCCTTGCTCCTGGCATTTTAGTCGCCTCTTACAACATGCATGGCTTACGGAGGAAGAATTCTGTTCCACTTCCCCATGGAGATAAGAGGAAATAAACAAGAATAAGAACTAGAAAGAAAATAGAAGAAAACCCAGAGGGGTATGTATATATATGCTTGTACATGTATGTGTAGTGTGGCCTAAGTGTAAGTAGAAGTAGCAAGACATACCTGAAATCTTGCATGCTCATGAGACAGAAAAAAAGGACACCAGCAAACCTACCATCATGTAAAACAATTACAGGCTTTCATTCTACACTCACTTGGCAGGACGGTAGTACCTCCCTGGGCGGTTGCTGTCTACCAACCTACTACCTATAAAAAATCATCTTATCTCACAATATTAACCAAATCAACCAAACATCTGCTAACTAGTTTTATTATGTGACCTTATAGGAGGTGATTTTGATTGGTTTTACTACGAAAAGAACCTTGAAATGGAGCTCAAAGTAGGGGAAATGTTTTATTTTTGCCGACGTTCAAAAGTAAACAGATGATGTCATTTTCCAAAAAATGTCCAAGTAGCCATTCTAATATGCAGTCATGAATGGGTTGACATTATTTATACAGTTATTACAATATTCCAGTAGTCTGCATAACAGTAAATATTTTATTTTTTTGTTTGAATAAAAATTCAAAGTAGAAAGCAAGAGGAATATCAGAGGGGCCTGGAGATGTGACTGATGAACAAAGAAAATGTTATTTTAGAGCCAGGAACGTCGGCACTGTTCATTCTGGACCCTATTTTGAAATTGTCATTTTTTTAATTTTCGTGAAATTGGCCAATATAAAATTTCTGACCATGTTATTGTGTAGTTGAAATCGGTAAATGGGCAGTTTCTTGTACTGAATCGATAAAAAAAATGGAGTTCTACAGAAATAGCTATGAGTTTGGTCGACTGGAATAATGAAATTAGCCAAAAATAGGGCTCAAAGTGGGCGAAATCGCCGATTCATAAATATCGCCGAGGTCGCTAAATTCACGAGAGCGTAATTCCATCAGTTTTCCATCAAATTTCATTCTTTTGGTGTCATTACAATCGGGAAAAGATTATCTATCATTTCATAAGTTTTTTTTTTTTTTAAATTTTGCAACACCAGGAGACACCTCAGAATTTGGGGTTGCGACAGTGAAGGGGATAAGGACAGAATCTGGGGTTCCACTGTATTTATTGTAAGAAATCAGGTGTGGTAGATATGGTAACCAGGCCAGGCCACCCCCACCCTACCCCAACCACAATATACTATGACATTTAAAGCATCCTAGAGCAATAAAATGCATATACATTTCACTCATTACTTACCTTAAAATATTTGTAGTCTTAAGAGGGCAAGGAATGTGGAGGGAGACTTCCTGGGCAAAAAAATAAAAAAAATTTGGACGCAATTATCTTGCCAGAAAATAGTGCATAATTCTGGCACCATTTTGGTGTAATCAGCTTGTTTCTATCATATTTCTAAGTATGTTTTTCTAAAAATGTACTTTTTTTGTTCCTACTGTCATTAAGAGGATATGATGCCAATTTGGTTTTTTTTTTTTTTACTCCAAAAATTATGGTTATGATTGTTCCTATCCAAATGTACTAGTTGGCACCTTCTAAGTAGACTGCTGATCACCACACACACCACTAGTACCTCAGTGATCTGTGGGTCGCCAATGAGAGCTGGAGGAGTGCCGGTTCCTGAGAGGTGGAATGCGGCGACCGTAGAGTTTCGCACAAAAAGAAACATGTAAATCTCAGGAATATGTTGTTGTCATTTGTAGCCACAATTTTATGTAACTACTGGATGGATTATCATGATTTTTGGACAGGTTATTGACACAGTGACAGTGAGGAATTGTAATATTCTTTACCGTTTTGTTTTTATTGAATTCCACCCCCCACCCCAAAAAAAAAATAACTACAACACGTGAAATATACATTTTCCTACACACAAAGAGAAGGATACATGCACAATAGTAGAGTAGTACATGCACAGTATATATTGTGCATGTACTAGTCTACTAAATGAAGAATAAATGACACTTACCTTTATTGAAGATGCAGCAATGACTGATGAGACACTGTGTCCTGGGAGTGCCTTTTCCTCCTGAGTACTGTAGGTCCTGTTTGGTATTTTCTTCCAGAACATGCCTTATCACACTGTGTATGCCACTACGATTCTTAAATCTCTCAAACCAACCTTTGCTGGCTTTAAATTCACCAATATGAGCACTAGTTCCAGGCATTTTTCCCTGTTCACCTGGGTGTTAGTCGACTGGTGTGGGTTGCATCCTGGGAGACAAGATTAAGGACCCCAATGGAAATAAGTTAGACAGTCTTCGATGACACTGACTTTTTTGGGTGGCAAATCCTCTGGGGTTAATTGTTTCTTGGTATATTCTCAATAAGCCACACCAACAACAGTGCTACAGCAGCAGCAGACGATGGTACAGCAGCAGCAGCAGCAGCAGCAGACGATGCTACAGCAGCAGCAGCAGCTGACAGTGCTACAGCAGCAGCAGACGATACTACAGCAGCAGCAGACAATGCTACAGCAGCAGCAGCAGCTGACAGTGCTACAGCAGCAGCAGATGATGCTACAGCAGCAGCAGACGATGCTACAGCAGCAGCAGCAGCTGCAGCTGACAGTGCAGCAGCAGCAGCTGTACCACCAATAGTAGCGATGGCTGATTGGGGTTTATTATACAACCTGGCCAGCTCGGAGACACGCACTCCACTTTCATACTTATCAATGATCTTTTTCTTCATCTCTCTAGTAATTCTCACCCTTATTGCTGTAGGGTTGGCACTAGAAGCTTTCTTGGGGCCCATGGTCACTTATTTTCCAGATAAAATCACCAAAAACACTGTAATAATACGAAACGTTACGATTGTATGCTTGGATGCTACCGCGGAGGCTGGCTGGTAAACAATGCCATCGGCGGAACATGTGAGGCTGGCTAAGGCGCACATTGGATGCGTCTCGGATGAACAGCGGTGAGCGGGTTTTTAAGCGGTATGCGAGGCAAAATTTTTGCGATTAAAGCAAGCGGTATGCGGATTAATCGTTATGTGATGCCAACAGTATGCGGGGGTCCACTGTAATTGTATTTACATTATTTCTTAAGGGAAAAATTGATTCGTAAATCGTAAATTTCGTTTATAGTAACGGCTCCAGGAACGGATTAATTACGAAAAACGAGGGACCACTGTAGTCTGATAATTATACTTATGTATACCTGTACCTAAATAAACTTACACACTCTGCTGGTGTGCAGGTACACATTAAAATCAGTAAGAGTGTCTTATGTCTTGAGACACCATATTAAATGTAAAGATATAATAATAATAATAATAATCACCGAATCTCATTAAATGTCGTATATTACGTTAATATACACATTTTCATTAATCCATCTATATTTTTTTTTAAATTATATAATAAACATGATACATAAAATATAAAGATGATAAATACACCCTACAGTAGAATAAATAAACGTAAACATGAGATGTGGTAGCCGGACAACTTGTACGAGTGACAGCAAGAGTACATTTTCTCTAGTCCAACATAAGAGAAAATGTGTTACTGGGGGTAACTGTAGAAAATTATTCCTTTCATATGTAAGTAAGTTTATTCAGGTATACACAGATTATCATACATAGCAGCATATGTGTAGAGAACCTAGGATAACCCCAAAAAAAGTCAGTGTGACTTATTTCTATTGCCTTCACTCAGAGCTTCATTTCTTCTAAAAATGGTGTTACATGAGACTGGGAGTGTTCTTTATATATTCTACCACATCAATGTAGAGACAACTTGTACACAGACCGGACGTGTATGCCTGGTCTGTTTACAAAACTTGTGTTCACCCGATTTATTTACATAACTCTGCGCCTGTCCTCCCTCATGTACTCATTCTCTCTTATTTATTCATTTTATCTCATTTATTCGCCTCTGACCCTACATTAACCCTTTGACTGTTTTGGTCGTATATATACGTTTTACGCGCCACTGTTTTGGACGTATTAATATGCATAAATTCTAGCAGCTTCAAATAAAGCAGGAGAAAGCTGGTAGGCCCACATGTGAGAGAATGGGTCTGTCTGGTCAGTGTGCACCACATAAAAAAATCCTGCAGCACGCAG
>NC_091301.1:44453048-44485548 GCF_038502225.1 Cherax quadricarinatus | reverse complement strand
GGAGGACGAGTAGGAGGAGGAGGAGGACGAGTAGGAGGAGGAGGAGGAGGACGAGTAGGAGGAGGAGGAGGACGAGTAGGAGGAGGAGGACGACGAGTAGGAGGAGGAGGAGGAGGAGGAGGACGAGTAGGAGGAGGAGGAGGACGAGTAGGAGGAGGAGGAGGAGTAGGAGGAGGAGGAGGAGGAGGAGGAGGGGAGGGGGCGATGAGTAGGGGCCCAGTGGGAGGAGGGCAGTGGGGCGGAGGAGGAGGAGGGCGAGTAGGAGGGAGGGGCGACGACGAGTGGGAGGGGAGGAGGAGTGGAGGAGGAGTAGGAGGAGGAGGGGCCAGTAGGAGGGAGGACAAGTAGGAGGACCAGTGGGAGGAAGGAGGACCCAGTGGGAGGAGGGCAGTGGAGGAGGGAGGGCAGGTGGGAGTGGGAGGAGGAGGACAGTAGGGGAGGAGGAGGGACGAGTAGGAGGAGGAGGAGGACAGTAGGAGGAGGAGACAGTAGGAGGAGGAGGAGGAGGAGGGGAGGGGGCAGTAGGAGGAGGAGGGGCGAGTAGGAGGAGGAGGGACAGTGGGAGGAGGAGGAGGAGGGCCCAGTAGGAGGAGGAGGAGGGCGGAGGGATGGGGAGGAGGAGGGGCGAGAATGGAGGAGGAGGAGGAGGACGAGGGGGTGGGGAGGGGCGAGGAGGAGGGGCGAGTAGGAGGAGGAGGACGAGGAGGAGGAGGGGGCCCGAGTAGGAGGAGGAGGGAGGGCGAGTGGGAGGAGGAGGGCCAGCGTGGGACGAAGGGGCCAGTAGGAGGAGGAGGGTGAGTAGTAGGAGGAGGAGGCGAGTAGTAGGAGGAGGAGGGCCCAGTAGTAGGAGGAGGGAGTCCGAGTAGGAGGAGGAGGAGGAGTAAGAGGAGGAGGTAGGAGGATGGTAGGGAGGAGGACCGAGGGCGAAGAGGAGGAGGAGGGGAGGGCGGGGGAAGGAGGAGGAGGAGGAGGACCGGTAGGAGGAGGGGAGGAGGAGGGCGATGAGTAGGAGGAGGGAGGGACGAGTGGGAGGGAGGAGGAGGGGCAGAGTAGGAGGGGCGCGGCGAGGGAGGAGGAGGAGGCGAGTAGGAGGAGGAGGGCGAGTGGGAGGAGGAGGGGCGAGTAGGAGGAGGGGGCGGGCGGAGTAGGAGGAGGAGGGCAGTAGGAGGAGGGCGAGTAGGAGGAGGTAGGAGGAGGGGGCGAGGGAAGGGGACGAGGAGGAGGAGGAGGGCGAGGAGTAGGAGGAGGAGGGCAGTAGGAGGAGGAGGAGGAGGGCAGTAGGAGGAGGAGGGCAGTGGGAGGAGGAGGAGGAGGGCGAGTAGGAGGAGGAGGAGGGCGGGAGTAGGAGGGGAGGAGGGGAGGAGGCGGAGTGGGAGGAGGAGGAGGAGGACAGTGGGAGGAGGAGGGGAGGACCGAGGTGGGGGAGGGAAGGAGGAGGGCGAGAATGGAGGAGGAGGAGGGGAGGGGCGAGTAGGGGAGGAGGGGGCGAGAATGGGAGGAGGAGGGAGGGCGGGAGTAGGAGGAGGAGGAGGAGGACGAGGAGTAGGAGGGGAGGAGGAGGAGGGCAGGGTAGGAGGAGGAGGAGGAGGACAGTAGGAGGAGGAGGAGGAGGGGCAGTAGGAGGAGGAGGAGGATGAGTAGGAGGAGGAGGAGGAGTAGGAGGAGGAGGACGAGTAGGAGGAGGAGGAGGGGACGAGTGGGGAGGAGGAGGGAGGACAGAGTGGAGGAGGAGGAGGCGAGGGGCGAGTGGGAGGAGGAGGAGGACGAGGAGGAGGGGCCAGTAGTAGGAGGAGGAGGGAGACGAGTAGTAGGAGGAGGAGGGGATGAGTGGTGGGAGGAGGAGTAGTAGGAGGAGGAGTAGGGTAGGAGGAGGAGAATGAGGAGGAGGAGGAGGAGGAGTAGGAGGAGGACGAGTAGGAGGAGGAGGTAGGAGGAGGGTGGGAGGAGGTAGGGAGGAGGTAGGAGGAGTAGGAGGAGGAGGGGAGGGTAGGAGTAGGAGGAGGAGTAGGAGGAGGGCCCGAGAGGAGGAGGAGGCGAGGGAGGAGGGGAGGGGCGAGGAGGAGGGGGCGAGACCTGGGAGGAGGAGGAGGAGGAGGGACCCAGTAGGAGGAGGAGGAGGAGGGGACCAGTGGGAGGAGGGAGGGACCCAGTGGGAGGAGAGGAGGACGAGTAGGAGGAGGAGGAGGGGGACGAGTGGGAGGGAGGGACGAGGGCGCCCAGTGGGAAGGGACGACAGTGGGAGGGGCTTGACAGTGGGAGGGAGGGCAGTAGGGAGGAGGAGGAGGGCAGTATTAGGAAGGAGGACGAGTGGGAGGAGTAGGAGGGCCAGTAGGAGGAAGGAGTGGAGTAGGAGGAGGAGGAGGAGGAGGAGTAGGAGTAGGAGGAGGAGTAGGAGGGAGGAGGAGTAGGAGTAGGGGACGAGGGGAGGAGGAGGAGGGAGACAGTAGGAGGAGGAGACGGAGTGGAGGAGGAGGAGGCCCAGTAGGAGGAGGAGGAGGAGGGAGGGGGCGGAGTAGGAGGGGCGGAGTAGTGGGGAGGAGGAGAGGGGCGAGTAGTAGGGGAGGAGGAGGAGTAGGAGGAGGGGAGGAGGGTAGGAGTAGGGACGAGTAGGAGGAGCCGAGGGCGAGGAGGGCGAGGAGGCGGGAGGGGAGGAGGAGGAGGAGGAGGACGAGGAGGAGGAGGGCGAGGGGAGGAGGAGGAGGAGGGGGCGATAGGAGGAGGAGGAGGGCGATGAGTAGGAGGAGGGCCCGAGTAGGAGGAGGAGGGCCCAGTGGGAGGGGAGGCGGACGACAGAGGAGGAGGTAGGAGGAGGAGGAGGAGGAGGGAGGGGCAGGTAGGAGGAGGAGGGGGCAGTGGGAGGGGCCAGTAGGAGTGGGAGGAGGAGGGAGGGCGAGTAGGAGGAGGAGGGGCAGTAGGAGGAGGACAGTAGGAGGAGGAGGGCCGGAGTGGGAGGGAGGAGGACAGTAGGAGGAGGAGAGGACGAGGAGGAGGAGGGAGGGAGGGCAGTGGAGGGAGGAGGAGGGCAGTAGGAGGAGGAGGGCTGAGTAGTAGGAGGAGGAGGAGGAGGAGGAGGGGACGGAGTGGGAGGAGGAGGAGGATGAGTGGGAGGAGGAGGGGCAGTGGGAGGAGGAGGAGGACAGTAGGAGGAGGAGGGCTGAGGCGGGAGGAGGGCCAGTGGAGGGGAGGAGGAGGAGGAGGACGAGAATGGAGGAGGAGGAGGAGGGCAGTGGGAGGGAGGGGAGAGGCGAGGGAGGAGAGAGGAGGACGAGGAGGGTAGGAGGAGGAGGAGGGAGGAGGGCGAGTGGGAGGAGGAGGGAGGAGGACGAGAGGAGGAGGAGGAGGAGGATAGTAGGAGGAGGAGGAGGAGGACAGAGGGAGGAGGAGGAGGAGGAGGACAGTGGGAGAGGAGGAGGAGCAGAGTAGTAGGAGGAGGAGTAGTAGGAGGAGGAGTAGTAGGAGGAGGAGTAGTAGGAGGAGGAGTAGTAGGAGGAGGAGGAGTAGGAGGAGGAGGAGGAGGAGTAGGAGGAGTAGGAGGAGGAGTAGGAGGAGTAGGAGGAGGAGGAGGAGGAGTAGGAGGAGGAGGAGGAGTAGGGGGAGTAGGAGGAGGAGGAGGAGTAGGAGGAGGACGACGAGGACGACGACGACGAGGACGACGACGACGACGACTCATCTCTTGAAGCATGAAAAACAAAGTCCACCCCTGACAGTGACATGATGAGATAACATTTGATAAGAGCTGATGTTTGATGAGGATACTGGAGGGTGCAGTGATAACACTTGATAAGAAAAGATGAGAGGTGACATTTGATGAGCATCGCCCTGGCTATGTTTTCGCTGGTACACGAACATGCCTGTCTCTGTCTGTCTATTTGTCTGTCCATCAAGCTCTCTGTCTAGCTCTCTCTCAGAGAGCCACAAGACTTTGTTTTCATGTTTACTCACATCTTCAAGCAGAGTATAGCACTTTGTCTGGATTTTTTGGGTTATCCTAGGTAATTTACACTATGTATACTTGTATTTGTGTGTACCTGTGAGACAGAGATAAACAGAGACAGATTGAAAGGGATAGACAGAGACAAAGACAGATAGACACACACAGATACTGAGACAGAGGTAGACAGAGATAAAGATAGAGATAGACAGAGATCGACAGACTCTAAACTTGGGGTTAGCATCACTTTCCTCTTAAGAGTATTAATATGACATTACATCAGTGAATCCTTGATGTTTGCCACACTGTTTGCTCCAGCTGGTGCTCAGTTTAACTGGTGCTTCTACAAGGTACTAAGTGGTCCCAGATTTTTTAATATGGTGCACACTGAGTGTTAAGACCCGTTCTATGCTGACCAGGCATCTCAGGCCAATCGTGCCAAATTTGGAGGCAGGGAAATTAAAACGTATATATACATTTGGAGCACTACGCATAAGAACGTATATATACGTTTTGTGGGGGAAGTTCGTGAGGCAGTAGGTAAAATGAAAGCGGGTAAGGCAGCCGGGATTGATGGGATAAAGATAGAAATGTTAAAAGCAGGTGGGGATATAGTTTTGGAGTGGTTGGTGCAATTATTTAATAAATGTATGGAAGAGGGTAAGGTACCTAGGGATTGGCAGAGAGCATGCATAGTTCCTTTGTATAAAGGCAAAGGGGATAAAAGAGAGTGCAAAAATTATAGGGGGATAAGTCTGTTGAGTATACCTGGCAAAGTGTATGGTAGAGTTATTATTGAAAGAATTAAGAGTAAGACGGAAAATAGGATAGCAGATGAACAAGGAGGCTTTAGGAAAGGTAGGGGGTGTGTGGACGAGGTGTTTACAGTGAAACATATAAGTGAACAGTATTTAGATAAGGCTAAAGAGGTCTTTGTGGCATTTATGGATTTGGAAAAGGCGTATGACAGGGTGGATAGGGGGGCAATGTGGCAGATGTTGCAGGTGTATGGTGTAGGAGGTAGGTTACTGAAAGCAGTGAAGAGTTTTTACGAGGATAGTGAGGCTCAAGTTAGAGTATGTAGGAAAGAGGGAAATTATTTCCCAGTAAAAGTAGGCCTTAGACAAGGATGTGTGATGTCACCGTGGTTGCAGCGAGGAGAAGGCTGGAGGCAGTGGAGATGTCATGTCTGAGGGCAATGTGTGGTGTGAATATAATGCAGAGAATTCGTAGTTTGGAAGTTAGGAGGAGGTGCGGGATTACCAAAACTGTTGTCCAGAGGGCTGAGGAAGGGTTGTTGAGGTGGTTCGGACATGTGAGAGAATGGAGCGAAACAGAATAACTTCAAGAGTGTATCAGTCTGTAGTGGAAGGAAGGCGGGGTAGGGGTCGGCCTAGGAAAGGTTGGAGGGAGGGGGTAAAGGAGGTTTTGTGTGCGAGGGGCTTGGACTTCCAGCAGGCATGCATGAGCGTGTTTGATAGGAGTGAATGGAGACAAATGGTTTTTAATACTTGACGTGCTGTTGGAGTGTGAGCAAAGTAACATTTATGAAGGGGTTCAGGGAAACCGGCAGGCCGGACTTGAGTCCTGGAGATGGGAAGTACAGTGCCTGCACTCTGAAGGAGGGGTGTTAATGTTGCAGTTTAAAAACTGTAGTGTAAAGCACCCTTCTGGCAAGACAGTGATGGAGTGAATGATGGTGAAAGTTTTTCTTTTTCGGGCCACCCTTCCTTGGTGGGAATCGGCCAGTGTGATAATAAAAAAAAAAAAAAAAATATATAATAATATACGTTTGGACCGTTTAGGGATTAAATGTCATAGAATATTATGTGTGGGTGGGTTGGCCTGTTATGGTAGCCTGGCTGACTACCATACATACCACACTTGATTTCTTAAAGTAAATACTACTCATCTCACCCTAGAGTAAGACTACAAATATTTTAAGCTAAGTAATGAGTGTACTATGTGTGTATTTTACTTTTTTATTGTTTTTTAATGCCTAATTCTATTGCTAACTTTAATAAGTGAGGAGCATACTATGATGGTAGTGGGATTCTATCAACCATCTTTAATATTGTTTTAATATCACCTTTGCACCATTTATAACATTTTGGGTATATTTTTAAATGTTTATACAGTAGTGTACTGTACAGTGGACCCCCGACATTTGATGGCATCGACATTCGATAAATCCGACATTCGATGCATTTTAACGCAAAAATTTCGCCTCGACATTCGATGGAAAACCCGACATTCGATGCGATTCGTCTCGTTTCGTATGAGACGTGTCCACGTGTGGCCTGAACTGCACCGTGAGTGCCAGTGTTTACAAGCCAGCCAGTGTGCGCGCATCTAAGGATACATTCGGTACATTCCATATTATCACTATTTTTGGTGCTTGTTTCTGCAAAATAAGTAACCATGGGCCCCAAAAAAGCTTCTAGTACCAAGCCTTCGAGAAAAAAGGCACTAATGACTATTGAAATGAAGAAAGAGATAATTGCAAAGTACGAAAGTGGAGTGCGTGTGTCGGAGCTGGCCAGGTTGTATAGTAAACCCCAATCAACCATCTCTACTGTAGTGAGCAGGAAAACGGCAATCAAGGAAGCTGTTGTTGCAAAAGGTGTAACTTTGTTTTCGAAACAGAGATCGCTAATGTTAGAAGATGTTGAGAGACTGTTATTGGTGTGGATAAATGACGTGCTGTTGGAGTGTGAGCAAAGTAACATTTATGAAGGGATTCAGGGAAACCGGCAGGACGGACTTGAGTCCTGGAGATGGGAAGTACAGTGCCTGCCCTCTGAAGGAGGGGTGTTAATGTTGCCATTTAAAAACTGTAGTGTAAAGCACCCTTCTGGCAAGACAGTGATGGAGTGAATGATGGTGAAAGTTTTTCTTTTTCGGGCCACCCTGCCTTGGTGGGAATCGGCCAGTGTGTTAATAAAAAAAAAAAATGAAAAACAGATAGCAGGAGATAGCATCTCTCAAGTGATCATTTATGAAAAGGCTAGGCAGTTGCATGATGATTTGGTAAAGAAATTGCCTGCAACTAGTGCTGATGCGAGTGACTTTAAGGCCAGCAAAGGTTGGTTTGAAAGATTTAAGAATCGTAGTGGCATACATAGTGTGATAAGGCATGGTAAGGCTGCCAGTTCGGACCACAATGTGGCTGAAAAATATGCATGAATTCAAGGAGTACATAGAAGCTGAAGGATTGAAACCTGAACAAGTGTTTAAATGTGATGAAACAGGCCTGTTTTGGAAGAAATTGCCAAGCAGGACTTACATTACTCAGGAGGAAAAGGCACTCCCAGGACATAAGCCTATGAAAGACAGGCTTACTCTGTTAATGTGTGCCAATGCTAGTGGTGATTGCAAAGTGAAGCCTTTATTGGTGTATCACTCTGAAACTCCCAGTGTGTTCAGGCAAAAGTATGTCCTCAAGGCTAATTTATGTGTGCTGTGGAGGGCAAACAGGCATGGGTCACTAGGGACTTTTTCTATGACTGGTTACGCCATGCATTTGCCCCCACTGTGAAAAATTACCTAACTGAAAAGAAATTAGACCTTAAG
Source organism: Cherax quadricarinatus (assembly GCF_038502225.1). Lineage (NCBI taxonomy): Eukaryota > Metazoa > Arthropoda > Malacostraca > Decapoda > Parastacidae > Cherax > Cherax quadricarinatus. The sequence continues at coordinate 44,478,044 of NC_091301.1, read as the reverse complement.
TGCCTCCTAGTATTAGACAATGCCCCTGGTCATCCTTCAGACATGGCAGAGCAACTTTCTGGGGAGAAGAGCTTCATTAAGGTGAAGTTTTTACCTCCTAATACCACTCCTCTCCTGCAGCCCATGGACCAGCAGGTCATTTCCAACTTCAAGAAACTGTACACAAAAGCTATGTTTCAAAAGTGCTTTGTAGTGACCTCAGAAACTCAGCTGACTCTAAAAGAGTTTTGGAAGGATCACTTTAATATCTTCAGTTGTATAAACCTTATAGGTAAGGCTTGGGAGGAAGTGACTAAGAGGACCTTGAACTCTGCTTGGAAAAAACTGTGGCCAGAATGTGTAGACAAGAGGGATTTTGAAGGGTTTGAGGCTAACCCTGAGAATCCTATGCCAGTTGAGGAATCCATTGTGGCATTGGGGAAGTCCTTGGGGTTGGAGGTTAGTGGAGAGGATGTGGAAGAGTTGGTGGAGGAGGACAATGACGAACTAACCACTGATGAGCTGCTAGATCATCTTCAACAGCAAGAGGCCAAACCTGAGGAAACTGCTTCGGAGGAGGGGATAGAGAAATTGAAGAAGTTGCCTTCTTCAAAGATTAAGGAAATGTGTGCAAAGTGGCTTGAAGTGCAAACCTTTTTTGATGAAAATCACCCTCACACAGCTACTGCAAGCTGTGTTGGCAACCTGTACACTGACAATGTTGTGAACCACTTTAGGAATGTCATAAAGGAACGAGAGGTACAGGCCTCTATGGACAGATATGTTGTGTGACACAAGTCCAGTGACTCTGAAGCTGGTCCTAGTGGCATTAAAAGAAGAAGGGAGGTAACCCCAGAAAAGGACTTGCTACCTCAAGTCCTAATGGAAGGGGATTTCCCTTCTAAACAGTAACAACCTTGACACACTCCCCTCCTCCCATCCAATCAATCATCACCAGATCTTCATTAAAGGTAAGTGTCAATTATTCTGTTGTTATTAATGTATTGTTATTGCTGTTATTGTAATTATTTTATTGCATTAAACTTAATATTTCATGTGGTAAAATTTTTTTTTTCATACTTTTGGGTGTCTTTCACGGATTAATTTGATTTTCATTATTTCTTATGGTGAAAATTAATTCAACTTTCGATATTTTCCACATTCGATAGCTCTCAGGAACGGATTAGTATCGAATGTTGAGGGTCCACTGTATATTGTAATAAACAGAATGAAGGAAATCAGCTCTGATATACAGTGGACCCTCGACTAACGATGGCATCGATTAACGATAAATCCGACTAGCGATACATTTTAACACAAAATTTTTGCCTCGACTGGCGCTAAAAATCTCGACCAACACTATTAGTTCCGTCTGAGACGCGTCCACTTCTGGCCAGTGTTTACAAGCCAGCCAGCCACTGCGGTCGCTTCCAAGCATACAATCGGAACATTTCGTATTATCACAGCCTTTTTAGTGATTGCACCTGCAAAATAAGTCACCATGGGCCCCAAGAAAACTAATAGTGCCAACCCTACAGCAAAAAGGGTGAGAATTACTATGGATATGAAGAAAGAAATCATTGCAAAGTATGAAAGTTGAGTGCGTGTCTCCGAGCTGGCCAGGTTGTACACAAAATCCCAATCAACCATCGCTACTATTGTGGCCAAGAAAACAGCAATCAAGGAAGCTGTTCTTGCCAAAGGTGCAACTATGTTTTCGAAACTGAGATCGCAAGTACTCGAAGATGTTGAGAGACTGTTATTGGTGTGGGTAAACGAAAAACAGATAGCAGGAGATAGCATCTCTCAAGCGATCATATGTGAAAAGGCTAGGAAGTTGCATGATGATTTAATTAAAAAAATGCCAGCAACTAGTGGTGATGTGAGTGAATTTAAGGCCAGCAAAGGTTGGTTTGAGAGATTTAAAGGGAAGGGAAGTAACCCTGGAAAAGGACTTGCCACCTCAAGTCCTAATGGAAGGGGATTCCCCTTCTAAACACTAAGACCATCAACACTCCCCACCTCCCATCCCATCAATCATCACCAGATCTTCAATAAAGGTAAGTGTCATGTAACTGTGCATGTCTTCTTCAGTTTGTGTGTATTAAAATTAATATTTCATGTGGTAAAAACAAATTTTTTTTCATACTTTGGGGTGTCCTACACGGATTAATTTGATTTCCATTATTTCTTATGGAGAAAATTAACTTGACTAACGATAATTTTGACTAACGATGAGCTCTCAGGAATGGATTAATAGCGTTAGTCGAGGGTCTACTGTACATTATTTAGGTATGCATACTGATCAGAGAGCCCATCATAAGTCCGAGTCATAAGTAAATGAGAATGTCACTAAGTGAGGAGAGGCTGTATATTATTTATTTATTTATGCATTAATAACAAAATTTGTGTATCCTTTATTTCTAGAAAATGGACAGCAACCTTATTAACGGAATGTTTACATGCAGTAGTACAAATGAAGATGCCAAGACATCATCTGTTCTCCTGGTGCTCTCTGGATGGTCTCGTGGTGAAGGAGCCTATCTAAGGTATTTCTTAAGCTGGTTCCTTAATAAGGATAAAAATGGTTATTTCTACCCTGGTGGTAATATGTATAGTATAATGGTTGTCCTTAGTTTTTTCTGCTTATTTCTGTTTCTGTATAATTGGTGAAAGCTTCTTTGTAGTATCAATCTCTAAATAGTGGGGATCTTAGTAAAACAAGGTTTTGAATTGTCATCAAAAAGTATGTCCTTGTTTTCCAATTTAATCTTTTCAGGGTTGCGACCCCTGCTCTCAAACTTGCTCTCAGGATTATGACCCCTGCTCTCAAACTTGCTCTCAGGATTATGACCCCTGCTCTCAAACTTGCTCTCAGGATTATGACCCCTGCTTTCAAACTTGCTCTCAGGATTATGACCCCTGCTTTCAAACTTGCTCTCAGGATTATGACCCCTGCTTTCAAACTTGCTCTCAGGATTATGACCCCTGCTCTCAAACTTGCTCTCAGGATTATGACCCCTGCTTTCAAACTTGCTCTCAGGATTATGACCCCTGCTTTCAAACTTGCTCTCAGGATTATGACCCCTGCTTTCAAACTTGCTCTCAGGATTATGACCCCTGCTCTCAAACTTGCTCTCAGGATTATGACCCCTGCTTTCAAACTTGCTCTCAGGATTATGACCCCTGCTTTTCAGCTCTCAGGATTATGACCCCTGCTCTCAAACTTGCTCTCAATTATGACCCCTGCTTTCAAACTTGCTCTCAGGATTATGACCCCTGCTTTCAAACTTGCTCTCAGGATTAAGACCCCTGCTATCAAACTTGCTCTCAGGATTATGACTGCTCTCAAACTTGCTCTCAGGATTATGACCCCTGCTTTCAAACTTGCTCTCAGGATTATGACCCCTGCTCTCAAACTTGCTCTCAGGATTATGACCCCTGCTTTCAAACTTGCTCTCAGGATTATGACCCCTGCTTTCAAACTTGCTCTCAGGATTATGACCCCTGCTTTCAAACTTGCTCTCAGGATTATGACCCCTGCTTTCAAACTTGCTCTCAGGATTATGACCCCTGCTTTCAAACTTGCTCTCAGGATTATGACCCCTGCTTTCAAACTTGCTCTCAGGATTATGACCCCTGCTTTCAAACTTGCTCTCAGGATTATGACCCCTGCTTTCAAACTTGCTCTCAGGATTATGACCCCTGCTCTCAAACTTGCTCTCAGGATTATGACCCCTGCTTTCAAACTTGCTCTCAGGATTATGACCCCTGCTCTCAAACTTGCTCTCAGGATTATGACCCCTGCTTTCAAACTTGCTCTCAGGATTATGACCCCTGCTCTCAAATGACTTCTCAAACTTGCTCTCAGGATTGACCCCTGCTCTCAAACTTGCAGGATTATGACCCCTGCTTTCAAACTTGCTCTCAGGATTATGACCCCTGCTTTCAAACTTGCTCTCAGGATTATGACCCCTGCTCTCAAACTTGCTCTCAGGATTGACCCCTGCTCTCAAACTTGCTCTCAGGATTATGACCCCTGCTCTCAAACTTGCTCTCAGGATTATGACCCCTGCTCTCAAACTTGCTCTCAGGATTATGACCCCTGCTCTCAAACTTGCTCTCAGGATTATGACCCCTGCTTTCAAACTTGCTCTCAGGATTATGACCCCTGCTTTCAAACTTGCTCTCAGGATTATGACCCCTGCTTTCAAACTTGCTCTCAGGATTATGACCCCTGCTTTCAAACTTGCTCTCAGGATTATGACCCCTGCTCTCAAACTTGCTCTCAGGATTATGACCCCTGCTTTCAAACTTGCTCTCAGGATTATGACCCGTGCTCTCAAACTTGCTCTCAGGATTATGACCCCTGCTCTCAAACTTGCTCTCAGGATTATGACCCCTGCTCTCAAACTTGCTCTCAGGATTATGACCCCTGCTCTCAAACTTGCTCTCAGGATTATGACCCCTGCTCTCAAACTTGCTCTCAGGATTATGACCCCTGCTCTCAAACTTGCTCTCAGGATTATGACCCCTGCTCTCAAACTTGCTCTCAGGATTATGACCCCTGCTTTCAAACTTGCTCTCAGGATTATGACCCCTGCTCTCAAACTTGCTCTCAGGATTATGACCCCTGCTCTCAAACTTGCTCTCAGGATTATGACCCCTGCTCTCAAACTTGCTCTCAGGATTATGACCCCTGCTCTCAAACTTGCTCTCAGGATTATGACCCCTGCTTTCAAACTTGCTCTCAGGATTATGACCCCTGCTCTCAAACTTGCTCTCAGGATTATGACCCCTGCTCTCAAACTTGCTCTCAGGATTATGACCCCTGCTCTCAAACTTGCTCTCAGGATTATGACCCCTGCTCTCAAACTTGCTCTCAGGATTATGACCCCTGCTCTCAAACTTGCTCTCAGGATTATGACCCCTGCTCTCAAACTTGCTCTCAGGATTATGACCCCTGCTCTCAAACTTGCTCTCAGGATTATGACCCCTGCTCTCAAACTTGCTCTCAGGATTATGACCCCTGCTCTCAAACTTGCTCTCAGGATTATGACCCCTGCTCTCAAACTTGCTCTCAGGATTATGACCCCTGCTCTCAAACTTGCTCTCAGGATTATGACCCCTGCTCTCAAACTTGCTCTCAGGATTATGACCCCTGCTCTCAAACTTGCTCTCAGGATTATGACCCCTGCTCTCAAACTTGCTCTCAGGATTATGACCCCTGCTCTCAAACTTGCAATTAGGGTTCCAGAATTTAAAAAAAAAAAAATGAAATGATAGAGAATCCTTTTTTGAAACCAAAAAGTACAAAATTTGATAGAAAACTGATGAAATTATGATTTTGCAAATTTTGCTGTGTTAGTGATATTTATGCATCGGCTATTTCATCCAATTTGAGTCTGATTTTAGGCCAATTCCATTGTTCCAGTTGACCAGATTCTTAGCTATTTCACTAGTACAGTGGAACCTCTACTTGCAAGTGCATCCACATGTGAGTTTTTCCAGATGTGAGCAGTCGATCGGTCAATTTTTTGCTTCCATACACGGGCAAAATTTCCATAAGTGAGCAGACCTCAAGGCAGGTTCCTTGATGCTGGTGAGGGGCTCTTGCTCTTGATCTAGGGAATTGGATCTCATGTGTTTGTTGGAGTATCTTATTGAAACTTGGGCAATGTATGATGGAAAGATGCTTCTTAATGTACACAAAAAATGAAACAAATCGGACCATAAATAATGGAGTTCACTTCTCAGCAATTAGCCTCCCCTTAGCGGTATTTTCATATAGTTTTATGATTGTATTCTCATTTTTTTGGTCTCGTTTGATAGAATGGAAGATATATTACAGAAATAGATATGATTTTGATTGGTGTCACGACGAAAAGTACCATGAAATTGAGCTCAAAGTAGGAGAAATTTTTTATTCTTTGGCGATGTAAAGAGTAAACAAATGACATCACTGTCCATTCCAATATGCAGTCGTAAATGGGTTGACATTATATATACAATTATTACAATAATGCAGTAGTCGGCATAATAAATCTTCTAATTTTTGTATGAATAAAAATTACAAATTATTTATATTGTAATAATACAATATAATAATAATACTGTAATAATAATAATCATATAATAATAACGGTATATAATAATATTAATATAGTACATATAATAATAATGTACTATATAATAATAATTATAATAATAGACGGCTTCAAAAGGCCGTCACTAGATGGCAGTGTTTACCACAACAAAATGGGAGCGGTTGTGGCCGCCTCCACCTGTGACATAATGACATGTTTTATTCATTCTGGAGTATATATCAGGTTTCTATGTTATTTATTTTGTTTATTATGTCATATTAAATAAACTGTGATAGAATAAGCCGTATAGATGATATTAGCGAAATTATTCGAGGAGTATTTTGTCCGGTCTCCAGACAAACTCTCATCCACCGACGATACCACTACATGAATGACATTTTATTCATTCTAGAGTACATGTATATATCAAGTTTCTATGTTATCTGTATAGTTTGTCATATTAGATGAATTGTGATAGATAAATAAGCCGTAGAGTTGATATTAGGGATATTATTGAAGTACAAAATTCCACTGGAATGGATTAATTGCATTTCACTTAATTTAACCCTTTGACTGTCGCGGTCGTATATGTACGTCATAGGAGATACCGTGTTTGACGTATCTATACGCATAAATTCTAGCGGCTTCAAATCAAGCAGGAGAAAGCTGGTAGGCCCACATGTGAGAGAATGGGTCTCCATGGTCAGTGTGCACCGTATAAAAAAAATAGAAAAAAAATCGGGGAGCCAGTGGTGCATTGTGGGAATACCATTTCAGTTGTCCTTTTTCAGCATGTCTAGCGGTAAGAAATATGTGACTTCCCAGCAAATCTGGGACTCTTCTCTTCCCAAGTGATGCTCTGACACAGATGGAAGTGTCAATGAAGATCAATTTCATGATTTCGAGGAGTTTGAGACCAAAAGCAATGGAGGAGGTGGAGGAGGAGGAAGAAGAGGAGGAGGAGGAGGAGGAAGAGGAGGAGGAGGAGGAAGAGGAGGAGGAGGAAGAAGAAAAGGAGGAAGAAGAGGAGGAGGAAAGAGGAGTTAGAGGAGGATGAAGAGAAGGAAAAAGAGGAGGAGGAAGAAGAGGAGGAAGAAGAGAAGGAGGAACAAGAAGAGGAGGAACAAGAAGAGGAGGAACAAGCAGGAGGAGGAAGAGGAGGAGGAAGAAGAGGAGGACGAAGAGGAGGAAGAGGAGGAGGAGGAAGAAGAGGAGGAGTTTGAGGAGTTGGAAGAGGAGGAGGAAGAGGAGGAGGAGGAGGAGGAGGAGGAAGAGGAGGAGGAGGAAGAGGAGGAGGAAGAGGAGGAGGAAGAAGAGGAGGAGGAAGAAGAGGAGGAGGAAGACGAGGAGGAAGAGGAAGAGGAGGAGGAAGAGGAGGAAGAAGAGTAGGAAGAAGAGGGGGAGGATGAAGAGAAGGAGGAAGAAGAGGAGGAGGAGGAAGAATAAGAGGAGGAAGGAAGGAGGAAGAGGAAGGAAGGAGGGAGGAGGAGGAAGGAGGGAAAAGGAAGGAGGGAGGAGGAAGGAGTGAGGAGGAGGGAGGGGGGAGGAGGAGGAAGGAGGGAGGGAGGAGGAAGGAGGGAGGGAGGAGGAAGGAGGGAGGGAGGAGGAAGGAGGAGGGAGGAGGAAGGAGGGAGGGAGGAGGAAGGAGGGAGGGAGGAGGAAGGAAGGATGGAGGGAGGAGGGAGGGAGGAGGAAGGAAGGAGGGAGGGAGGAGGAAGGAAGGAGGGAGGGAGGAGGAAAAGAAGGAGGGAGGGAGGAGGAAAAGAAGGAGGGAGGGAGGTGGAAGGAAGGAGGGAGGGAGGAGGAAGGAAGGAGGGAGGGAGGGAGGAGGAAGGTGGGAGGAGGAGGAGGAGGAGGAGGAGGTGGGAGGAGGAGGTGGGAGGAGGAGGAGGTGGGAGGAGGAGGAGGAGGTGGGAGGAGGAGGAGGAGGTGGGAGGAAGAGGAGGAGGAGGTGGGAGGAGGAGGTGGGAGGAGGAGGAGGAGGTGGGAGGAGGAGGTGAGAGGAGGAGGAGGTGAGAGGAGGAGGAGGTGGGAGGAGGAGGAGGTGGGAGGAGGAGGAGGAGGTGGGAGGAGGAGGAGGAGGTGGGAGGAGGAGGAGGAGGTGGGAGGAGGAGGAGGAGGTGGGAGGAGGAGGTGGGGGGAGGAGGAGGAGGAGGAGGTGGGAGGAGGAGGAGGAGGAGGAGGTGGGAGGAGGAGGAGGAGGAGGAGGTGGGAGGAGGAGGAGGAGGAGGTGGTGGGAGGAGGAGGAGGAGGAGGAGGTGGTGGGAGGAGGAGGAGGAGGAGGATGTGGTGGGAGGGAGGAGGAGGAGGATGGGAGGAGGAGGAGGAGGTGGTGGGAGGAGGAGGAGGAGGTGGTGGGAGGAGGAGGAGGAGGAGGTGGTGGTGGGAGGAGGAGGAGGAGGAGGTGGTGGTGGGAGGAGGAGGAGGAGGTGGTGGTGGGAGGAGGAGGAGGAGGAGGTGGTGGGAGGAGGAGGAGGAGGTGGTGGGAGGAGGAGGAGGAGGAGGTGGTGGGAGGAGGAGGAGGTGGTGGGAGGAGGAGGAGGTGGTGGGAGGAGGAGGTGGTGGGAGGAGGAGGAGGAGGAGGAGGTGGGAGGAGGAGGAGGAGGTGGGAGGAGGAGGAGGTGGGAGGAGGAGGAGGAGGTGGGAGGAGGATGATGATGATGAAGAACAAACATTTGTCTGTCTATTTGTCTGTCTGCCAAACTCCCTGTCTATCCGTCTAGCTCTGTCTCAGAGAGAGCCACAAGACTGTGTCATCATCACCTTTACTCACATCTTCAAGCAGAGTATAGCACTTTGTCTGGATTTTTTGGGTTATCCTAGGTAATTTACACTATGTATAGTTGTATTTATGTGTACCTGTGAGACAGAGATAGACAGAGAGAGAGAAAGAGAGACAGATTGAAAGAGATAGAATGAGGGAGAAAGATAATTAGATAGAATGGAGGGGGAAGCAGCATCCGACCCCATTGTTTTGACAGGCGGTAATGGGAGTGACTAATGAGACAATATGTCATTTTGACAGCTGCCGACTCCTGACTCAAAACAATTATAAGCCACACACTCGCACCCAAGACAAGCTTGCTGAAGGGTGATAATAGCAGTTTTATGAAAGTATCTAGTGACTATATATGTGTATATACATTATAGAAACTAGAAGCAAGAAGGGAAGGCAGGAATGAAGGAAGGACTAGATGAAAGGAAGGAAAAAAGTAATGAAGGACAGATGAAGGAATGTAGGAAGAGAGATGGAATGCCCTCCAGGTAGCCTCCAGGTAGGAAAGGAATGAAGGAAATTAGGAAGGAAGGAATGATGACACACGACCATTTACCTAGGATAACTACATAACACAACTGCCTGCTAATACTGTGAAGAAAACTGCTCAGACGACGTGTTTTGTCTTTGTACATAAAAAAAAAACTTCCACAAAAATGCACACACTGATTTTGTGTGTGAGTGTAAAACACCACTGTGTATGACACCATGTTTTATGTGTGAGTGTAAAACACCACTGTGTATGTGTGACACCATGTGTATGACACCATTTTATGTGTAAGAGTGAGGAGTGTAAAACACCACTGTGTATGACACCATGTTTTATGTGTGAGTGTAAAACACCACTGTGTATGACACCATGTTTTATGTGTGAGTGTAAAACACCACTGTGTATGACACCATGTTTTATGTGTGAGGAGTGTAAAACACCACTGTGTATGACACCATGTTTTATGTGTGAGGAGTGTAAAACACCACTGTGTATGACACCATGTTTTATGTGTGAGGAGTGTAAAACACCACTGTGTATGACACCATGTTTTATGTGTGAGTGTAAAACACCACTGTGTATGACACCATGTTTTATGTGTGAGGAGTGTAAAACACCACTGTGTATGACACCATGTTTTATGTGTGAGAGTGTAAAACACCACTGTGTATGACACCATGTTTTATGTGTAAGAGTGTAAAACACCACTGTGTATGACACCATGTTTTATGTGTGAGAGTGTAAAACACCACTGTGTATGACACCATGTTTTATGTGTGAGGAGTGTAAAACACCATTGTGTATGACACCATGTTTTATGTGTGAGGAGTGTAAAACACCACTGTGTATGACACCATGTTTTATGTGTGAGTGTAAAACACCATTGTGTATGACACCATGTTTTATGTGTGAGTGTAAAACACCACTGTGTATGACACCATGTTTTATGTGTGAGTGTAAAACACCACTGTGTATGACACCATGTTTTATGTGTGAGGAGTGTAAAACACCACTGTGTATGACACCATGTTTTATGTGTGAGTGTAAAACACCACTGTGTATGACACCATGTTTTATGTGTGAGGAGTGTAAAACACCACTGTATGACACCATGTTTTATGTGTGAGAGTGTAAAACACCACTGTGTATGACACCATGTTTCACAGAGTTCCACAAGCTGCAGAACTTCTAGGAATATATTCACTGACTGTATATTGGTATATATATTATAGAACAATAGTAATAAACAATTTTTTGTATTGTTTGTTTTTGTAAACAAGTTTTGTAAACAATATATTGATAATTATGTTTGTGTGCTTATTGTGTTGTATACAACGAGTGTATATATGTACATTGCACCTTACTTTGGTCTCACAGGCCACATAAGTTATGTGAAAAAATAAAATAGTGAAAAAAAAACAAACCTTCAAATACAAGTAAACTAAAGTTTACCGGGTGAGCGGCAGTCGCCGCTGTTGCCATACGCGGCTCATTTTCTGCAAACTTCATGCCTCTATATCTCAGTAAGTACTGATGGGAAATTTTTTTTGGGGGGACTAAAACAATCAGAAAAATAATCTTAACACTTTCATAAGAAAAAATAATTTTTTTTTTTCGAATATTTTGCGACACCAGGAGACACTTCAGGATTGGGCCTTTCGACAGTCAAAGGGTTAAATGAGGAAAATTAACTCTGCAAACGAGCAAATTCAGATGCAAGCAAAGTCACGGAATGGATTAAACTCGTGAGTGGAGGTTCCGCTGTATATCTTCCATTCTGTCGATTGAGTACATGAAACTGCCCATTCAACTATTTAAATTACTCAATAAAGTGATCAGAAATTTATAATTTGACCAATTTCACCCATAATTCAAGAAATGCCAGTTTCAAAATAGGGTCCAGAAGTAAACATTGCAGACATTCCTGGCACTAAAATAACATTTTCTCAGTTCATTAGTCATGTCTCCAGGTCCCTCTCCTATTACACTTGTTTTCCATTTTGAATTTTTATTCACACAAAGAGAGAAGTTTTACTGTTATGCAGACTACTGCATTATTGTAATAATTGTATAAATAATGTCAGTGCATTCCTAAATTCATATTAGATTAACATGGCTCACAAAATCATAATGACATGATTGCAAACAAACCATACCACAGTGGTGTAGAAATATACCTAGTTGGACGAATCTTATTGTGGCTAGCTGGTCCAGTGGCTAACGCGACGGTTTGGAGTTTTGGGACACTCTAATCGCGGGTTCTGTCCCCGCTCGTGGTATGGTTCATATTAGATTGGCCATTTAAATACATATTGGACAAGTGATGTCATTTGCAGTGTATTTTTGTATGGTATTTATGGTTGTATTCTAGTTTTCCTGGTCTCATTTTATAGAATGGAAGACATATTACAGAAATTGATATGATTTTGATTGGTTTCATAATGAAAAGTACCTTGAAATTGAGCTCAAAGTAGCAGAAATGTTTGATTTTTACCAAATTTCAAAAGTAAACAAATCATGCCAAGCGTCCAATACACGTCAACTGGTGAGTCTAATATTCTTTCACAAGTGCACTGATGTTGTTTATACCATTTCTACACTAATGCAGTAGTCTGCATAACAGTAAATCTTCTATTTTTTGTGAGAATAAAAATTCAAAGTGGAAAGCAAAAGAGATGTAAGAGGGGCGTGGGGATGTGACTAATGAACAGAGAAAATGCTATTTTAGTGCCAGGAATGTCTGTCTTGCTTATTCTGGACCCTAATTGGAAATTGACATCATCTGATATTCAGTGGACCCCCGCATAACGATTTTAATCCGTGCAAGAGGGGTAATTGTTATGCGAAATAATCGGTATGTGAATGAATTTTCCCCATAAGAAATAATGGAAATAAAATTAATCCGTGCAAGACACCCAAAAGTATGAAAAAAAAAATTTTTTTACCACATGAAATATACATTTTCCCACACACAAAGAGAAGGATACATGCACAATAGTAGAGTAGTACATGCACAGTATATATTGTGCATGTACTAGTCTACTAAATGAAGAATAAATGACACTTACCTTTATTGAAGATGCAGCAATGACTGATGAGACACTGTGTCCTGGGAGTGCTTTTTCCTCCTGAGTACTGTAGGTCCTGTTTGGCATTTTCTTCCAGAACAGGCCTTATCACACTGTGTATGCCACTACGATTCTTAAATCTCTCAAACCAACCTTTGCTGGCTTTAAATTCACCAATATGAGCACTAGTTCCAGGCATTTTTCCCTGTTCACCTGGGTGTTAGTCGACTTGTGTGGGTTGCATCCTGGGAGACAAGATTAAGGACCCCAATGGAAATAAGTTAGACAGTCTTCAATGACACTGACTTTTTTGGGTTATCCTGGGTGGCAAATCCTCTGGGGTTACTTGTTTCTTGGTATTCTCAATAAGCCACACCAACAACGGTGCTACAGCAGCAGCAGCAGCTGACGGTGGTACAGCAGCAACAGACGATGCTACAGCAGCAGCAGACGATGCTACAGCAGCAACAGACGATGTTACAGCAGCAGCAGACGATGCTACAGCAGCAGCAGCAGCTGACGGTGGTACAGCAGCAACAGACGATGCTACAGCAGCAACAGACGATGTTACAGCAGCAGCAGACGATGCTACAGCAGCAGCAGCAGCTGACGGTGGTACAGCAGCAACAGACGATGCTACAGCAGCAACAGACGATGCTACAGCAGCAGCAGCAGCTGCTGACGGTGGTACAGCAGCAACAGACGATGCTACAGCAGCAACAGACGATGTTACAGCAGCAGCAGACGATGCTACAGCAGCAGCAGCAGCTGATGGTGGTACAGCAGCAACAGACGATGTTACAGCAGCAGCAGACGATGCTACAGCAGCAGCAGCAGCTGACGGTGGTACAGCAGCAACAGACGATGCTACAGCAGCAACAGACGATGCTACAGCAGCAACAGACGATGTTACAGCAGCAGCAGACGATGCTACAGCAGCAGCAGCAGCTGACGGTGGTACAGCAGCAACAGACGATGTTACAGCAGCAGCAGACGATGCTACAGCAGCAGCAGCAGCTGACAGTGCAGCAGCAGCTGTACCACCAATAGTAGCGATGGTTGATTGGGGTTTATTATACAACCTGGCCAGCTCGGAGACACGCACTCCACTTTCATACTTATCAATGATCTTTTTCTTCATCTCTATTGTAATTCTCACCCTTATTGCTGTAGGGTTGGCACTAGAAGCTTTCTTGGGGCCCATGGTCACTTATTTTCCAGAAAAAGCACCGAAAACACTGTAATAATACGAAATATTCCGATTGTATGCTTGGATGTTACCGCGGAGGCTGGCTGGTAAACAATGCCACCGGCGGAACATGTGAGCGTGGCTCAGGCCGCACATTGGACGCGTCTCGGACGAAAATCGGTGAGCGGGTTTTTAAGCGGTATGTGAGGCAAAATTTTGGCGATTAAAGCAAGCGGTATGCGGATTAATCGCTGTGTGATGCCATCGGTATGCGGGGGTCCACTGTTTGTGTGAAATTGGCAAAATTGCCAATTTCTAGCCACTTTATTGGATACTTGAAATCGGTAAATGGGTGGTTTCTTGTACTCATTCGATAGAGAAAATGGAGCTCTAGCGACACAGATATGATTTTTGTCGACTAGTACACTGAAATTGGCCAAAAATAGGGCTCAAAGTGGGCGAAATCGCTGATGCGTAAACATCGTCGAGACCACTAACTTCACGAGAGCATAATTCCATAAGTTTTCCATCAAATTTCATACTTTTGGTGTCATTATGATCGGGAAAAGATTCTCTATCATTTCATAAGAAAAAATAATTTTTTTTTTTTTTCGAAAAAATTTCAACCCTGAGAACGAGTTTAGAAGAGGGCCTCTCAACCCTGAAAGGGTTAAGAACAGATCAGCAGCAGAGGAACCTTTCCTGAAGCCATATTGATGGTCACAAAGTAATGAGTGGTAGTCAAAAAACTCTGTCATTTGTCTTGAGATTATTGTCTCAAGGAGCTTGCCAGTGTTTGACAGGAGTGACACTGGTCTGTAGTTGCTGATTTCTGCTCTGCTCTTCTTTTTGTGAACAGGGACTACATTTGCCTCTTTCCACAGAGAAGGCCATTTACACTGTACTAGGCAGCGCTGAAAGATGTGAGTTAGAGATGCTGCTAGCTGGTCTGCACATCATCTCAGCAATCTTGGGCTCAACTTGTCTCGGCCTACAGCCTTTTCCCTATCAAGCAATTTAAGAAGGAAATGCACCTCTTCCTGCCTTATTGTCACCACTGACAGTTCTTGCAGCTAGCCAAGGAGGGTCCCTTGCTGGATCAGGAACTTGCATTTTGGTAGCAAAGTGTTCAGCAAAGAGGTCCGCCTTCTCTTGACTACTAGTAGAGGTGGTCCCATCCTGTCGATTTAGAGGTGAAATGAGTTCATCAGGCAGATAACCTTGTCTGTCCTTGACCAGGGACCACCAGGTTTTAGAGCCTACCCTACCTGATGCTAGCCTTCTTTTTGTGTCCATCTCCCATTTAGCGATGGCCCACATTTGAATGTCACCCATATGCCTACAGGCTTGCCTGTGCAAGTCCCTGTTATAGGTGGTAGGATGTCTCTTATACCTTCGCCATGCCTTGTACTTAGCAGTAGCAGCCTCTCTATAATGAAAGCCAAACCAAGGCTGATCTGTAGGCTTCATCACATTTGCCGTTGAGGAATGTGTTCTTGTTGTAAATTAAGGATGTGTCCAGTGAAGACTTTCACTTGGTTGTCAACATCCCCTTGGAGAAGAGCATTCCAATTGGTGGTGGCGAGCTCAGAGCAAAGGGCTGGCCAATTACCTCTTTTCCATAGCCAGGTTGTGCGTGTGGACTCCTCACCTTGTTCTCTTGGGATCTTAAACAACCTTGTGGTCGGATGATCCAACGTAGCCGAGGGGTTGACAAGTGACTATACCTTCTGCTAGATTACTCACTACTGGGTCAAGGGAGGAGCCAGAGATGTGAGTAGGGAAATCAACGACGTTTCTCATGTCAAATACTGCAAGAAGGTCATCAAAGTACCTCTGTATAAGGTATTGATTGAGGTCACCAACAATTATGACATGTTGACAGTTGTGTTGTAGCAGAAGGGAGTCCACATTTTCCATTAGGAAGTTGATGGGGTCTGTATGTTGCCACTGAGGTTTGTACATTGAACATGCAAGTACAGAGGTACTAGTGTTTATGCATAGCTTGAAGAACATCATTTCAAGATGAGCAGGGATGGCAACATCAATGTGCTGGGCATGTACACTTTTAGAGAAGCACACAGCAACACCATCTCCTTGCCCTTGCCTGTCTCTTCTCATCCATGAGGTGTAGCCAGCAATTCTTGCAAAATTTTCTGGAGTCCTGTCGTCCAAAAATGTTTCAACAACAACTATCATGTTGGGACGTCGAGTGTTCACAAAACTGTGTGAGAGCTCTCCAACATTAGTAATGAAACCTCTAATGTTGGCTGACAGGATGCTGATAGACTGGCTCCTCATGATGTGGTCAACTTGTGGTGAGTGTGTAAGGCATGTAAGGTACCTGTCCTCGAGAGAGGTAGGGCACTGAGGCAGCTGCAGGGATGTAGGTCTGTGGTCTTGTATAAGGCACAATACCACTTGCTGGGCTGAAATAGGAGTAGCTGAGTGGGTGACATGTGAGTGTGTTCACCAGTTCAAAGATCCTGCTGGTTTGTTCTGAGAACAGGTCTCTAAACAGGCGGTCCTGTCTGTCAAGTTCCTTTTTCTTCCGACACTAGTCCTCCTGATGTCCTTTCTTGTGGCAGTAATTGCACTTGGTATCTCGCAGGCAGCTGTTGATGGTGTGCCCCTTCCGGCGACAGCGAGAGCACTGCCTAGGTGCCTGGGAGGGTGGACCATTACTTGTTGCACCTCCTGTGTTTTGCTGATTTGTCCGCAGGTTCTGCCGCTGGGACTCTGTTGGTGGAAGGTGAGACGGCTGTAGATGTCTTCCTCCTTCACGTCCTCTGCCACATCCTCTACCACTCCCCTGTGCAGTTCTGACAGATATGTCCCTGCTGTTCTTCGAGTATTTGCAATCTCTGTTTTGTAAGCATACTTGCACCTTTTGCAGCACTCTCGTACCTTGCGATTATCTCTTTCTTTAATTCGATAGTACACCTCGCCCTTTTTACCACAGGGTTGGCACTAGAAGCTTTCTTGGGCCCATGGTGGCTTATTTAGCAGTTACAAGCACTAAAAACAATGGAATAATACAAAATATGTCGCATGTACGCGTGGAATCGTCCTCGCAACCTGCTTTGTAAACAATGGTACACTGGCTGTACACGGAGTGAGTGGCCTTCCCGCTTTGGCCATGCGGACACGTTCGGGATGAAAGTTATTTGGCATTAGCCGAGCCAATATTTTTACACCAAAGCGAGCCATTAGCCGATTTTGGCACTTAGCGATGAAGCCTTTACCCGTTGGTCCACTGTATTTTTTATGGGAAATATTACATCAGTTTTCATACGTTTCGGATTTAGAATGACCTTCTGGAATGGATTAAGTATGAAATCCAGGGTTTCACTGTATAGCAACATAGATTTGAAAAAAAAAAATGCATGATCACTCTTTGAATGTGGGTCTTAATTGTTCATCGAGAATTACCTCTTCATTTTTAGTGAGTACAAAGTCTGTCATTGAGAATTTGTTGCCTTACTTCACCCACATTGCTGCTCTGATGTGCTTGTGTATAAAGAAACTGGTCACTGCACTGAGGAGTTTGAATGCATTACATGTTCCAGCCTAATAAGCTAACCAGTCTGTTTATGCTAATTGAAATCTGTATTGCAATAATTTTTGCTCATCTTGTCAGATATGTCTTTCCCATGTGTTGTTAAATGATGAATTGTGTAACTTTATAAGATATGTCTTTCTTCTTGGTTTCTGTCACTAGAATTTTAACATTTATGTTTTGGATTTAAATTTCCTTTACTAGCGGTGATTCTTTTTTGCCAAGATTACAAAGCCACCTCATTTCTTTACAGTTATCTCTGCAAAATTGAGTAGTTACACAAATAACCCACACATAACAGAGAGAAGCTTACGACTACTACTACTACCTCTTCTTCTTCTACTACTACTACAACTACTGATGAAATAAAGACACATGTGCGGCGTCTGGTTGTCTTTGTTGTGGACGTTTCGCCATCCAGTGGCTGGCTGGATGGCGAAACATCTACGATGGGGATGCCCGGGTGTTGTGCATGTGTCTTAATTTCATCTTGTCGGTATTATATACAATTCTTGTACTACTACTACTACTACTACTACTACTACTACTACTACTACTACTACTACTACTACTACTACTACTACTACTACTACTACTACTACTACTACTACTACTACTACTACTACTACTACTACTACTACTACTACTACTACTACTACTACTACTACTACTACTACTACTACTACTACTACTACTACTACTACTACTACTACTACTACTACTACTACTACTACTACTACTACTACTACTACTACTACTACTACTACTACTACTACTACTACTACTACTACTACTACTACTACTACTACTACTACTACTACTACTACTACTACTACTACTACTACTACTACTACTACTACTACTACTACTACTACTACTACTACTACTACTACTACTACTACTACTACTACTACTACTACTACTACTACTACTACTACTACTACCACCACCACCTCCACCTCTTCCTGCCTATATATAGCCGTCCTGCTCCACCTCTGTTAGTGTGACTTTGTCAATGGTCCAAGTCGGACCGAAACGACGTTGTAAGCTTCTCTCTTTTATGTGCGGGTTATTTGTGTATCGTTCCAGTCACGGTATTGTGCCTTTTTGTTATTTGAGTAGTTACTTTCAAATTCTACCTCATTTAGATTGTGCATTTACACTCACTTTAGCTTCAGTTAGGTACAATTTTGATTTTCTTCTCAGTTTTATTATTGCTTAATTCTAGTCTCTCAAAGATTAGTTTGTATATGTTTGTATATAAATCCTTTTGACTCGATTTGCATACATGTGTGGTGTGTTCACTTGTGATTGTAGTTAACTGCATAAGAAGTCCTACTCAATAGTCTGTCTAGTTCTTAAGTAACATTTAAGCTTTATGATTAGTTTGCCCAAAATATATTGCATAATTAGTGGTTTTATTTTGTGCCTACCAATGTTTTATTGCATGTAAACTACATTATTTGTACCACATAAAGAAATAAAAATTGTATTGCAATGTTCACGGTTTAATTTTTTCAGGTGCAGAATTTGCAGAAGGATAGTGGGCTTATGGAGTGTTGTTACCAGAGCTGATGAGCTAACAGCTGGTGAAGCAGCAGCATCAAGTGAGACTGAGCCTGATCTAGGAGAACACCTGTCATCTCACACACAAAGTGAAGAAGTAGCAGAAGAAAATAAAAACATTGTTAAGAAAACTACCATTGATAATAATGATGATGATGACGATAATGATAGACTTGACTCAAAGTGGAGTAATTGTTTGAGAGGAAAGCGTATTATTATTGAACAGGGAAATAAAGAAGGCTTCAGCAGACAGGAAGAGCTTGACGATAATAATACAAGGAAAAAAAGACAGAGAATGAGTGGAAATGATGGCAGTGACATTAATGAAGCAGTAGAAGGCAGTCAAGAGGAATCTTCTCTATTGATTATTGGATCATCACCATCCTCACAAATAAAAAAGGTATGAGTGCATCTCTGAGCTTGAATACCTCCATTTCTGTAACACTTGGTGTTGTTTTGCACTCATCCTGTGGTTCTTATTTGCGAGATATAACAAAATATTGTCATCACTTCTCATGAAACTGTTTTGTCAGTCAACCTGTTTGTATTAAGTATTAAGACTTCAAAAACTTGTCATGCATACATTAAGTTGTGGAGCACTTCACAGCTACTTTGCTTAGTATGTGTTTTGAGTTTTTTGGTACATATCTGCCCCATATATGTTTGCCCAAACTAATTTTTGAAGCTACCCAAGGATTTAGTTTTTTTTTTTTTTTTTTTTATCACACTGCCCGATTCCCACCAAGGCAGGGTGGCCCGAAAAAGAAAAACTTTCACCATCATTCACTCCATCGCTGTCTTGCCAGAAGGGTGCTTTACACTACAGTTTTTAAACTGCAACATTAGCACCCCTCCAGAGTGCAGGCACTGTACTTCCCATCTCCAGGACTCAAGTCCGGCCTGCCGGTTTCCCTGAATCCCTTCATAAATGTTACTTTGCTCACACTCCAACAGCACGTCAAGTATTAAAAACCATTTGTCTCCATTCACTCCTATCAAACACGCTCACGCATGCCTGCTGGAAGTCCAAGCCCCTCGCACACAAAACCTCCTTTACCCCCTCCCTCCAACCTTTCCTAGGCCGACCCCTACCCCACCTTCCTTCCACTACAGACATACACTCTTGAAGTCATTCTGTTTATCTCCATTCTCTCTACATGTCCGAACCACCTCAACAACCCTTCCTCAGCCCTCTGGACAACAGTTTTGATAATCCTGCACCTCCTCCTAACTTCCAAACTACGAATTCTCTGCATTATATTCACACCACACATTGCCCTCAGACATGACATCTCCACTGCCTCCAGCCTTCTCCTCACTGTAACATTCATCACCCATGCTTCACACTCATATAAGAGCATTGGTAAAACTATAGTCTCATACATTCCCCTCTTTGCCTCCAAGGACAAAGTTCTTTGTCTCCACAGACTCCTAAGTGCACCGCTCACCCTTTTCCCCTCATCAATTCTATGATTCACCTCATCTTTCATAGACCCATCCGCTGACACTTCCACTCCCAAATATCTGAATACATTCACCTCCTCCATACTCTCTCCCTCCAATCTGATATCCAATCTTTCATCACCTAATCTTTTTGTTATCCTCATAACCTTACTCTTTCCTGTATTCACTTTTAATTTTCTTCTTTTGCATACCCTACCAAATTCGTCCACCAATCTCTGCAACTTCTCTTCAGAATCTCCCAAGAGCACAGTGTCATCAGCAAAGAGCAACTGTGACAACTCCCACTTTGTGTGATTCTTTATCTTTTAACTCCATGCCTCTTGCCAAGACCCTTGCATTTACTTCTCTTACAACCCCATCTATAAATATATTAAACAACCACGGTGACACCACACATCCTTGTCTAAGGCCTACTTTTACTGGGAAATAATCTCCCTCTTTCCTACATACTCTAACTTGAGCCTCACTATCCTCATAAAAACTCTTCACTGCTTTCAGTAACCTACCTCCTACACCATACACCTGCAACATCTGCCACATTGCCCCCCTATCCACCCTGTCATACGCCTTTTCCAAATCCATAAATGCCACAAACACCTCTTTAGCCTTATCTAAATACTGTTCACTTATATGTTTCACTGTAAACACCTGGTCCACACACCCCCTACCTTTCCTAAAGCCTCCTTGTTCATCTGCTATCCTATTCTCCGTCTTACTCTTAATTATTTCAATAATAACTCTACCATACACTTTACCAGGTATACTCAACAGACTTATCCCCATATAATTTTTGCACTCTTTTGTCCCCTTTGCCTTTATACAAAGGAACTATGCATGCTCTCTGCCAATCCCTAGGTACCTTACCCTCTTCCATACATTTATTAAATAATTGCACCAACCACTCCAAAACTATATCCCCACCTGATTTTAACTTTTCTATCTTTATCCCATCAATCCAGGCTGCCTTACCCCCTTTCATTTTACCTACTGCCTCACGAACTTCCCCCACACTCACAACTGGCTCTTCCTCACTCCTACAAGATGTTATTCCTCCTTGCCCTATACATGAAATCACAGCTTCCCTATCTTCATCAACATTTAACAATTCCTCAAAATATTCCTTCCATCTTCCCAATACCTCTAACTCTCCATTTAATAACTCTCCTCTCCTATTTTTAACTGACAAATCCATTTGTTCTCTAGGCTTCCTTAACTTGTTAATCTCCCTCCAAAGCTTTTTCTTATTTTCAACAAAATTTGTTGATAACATCTCACCCACTCTCTCATTTGCTCTCTTTTTACATTGCTTCACCACTCTCTTAATCTCTCTCTTTTTCTCCATATACTCTTCCCTCCTTGCATCACTTCTACTTTGTAAAAGCTTCTCATATGCTAACTTTTTCTCCCTTACTACTCTCTTTACATCATCATTCCACCAATTGCTCCTCTTCCCTCCCGCACCCACTTTCCTGTAACCACAAACTTCTGCTGAACACTCTAACACTACATTTTTAAACCTACCCCATACCTCTTCCACCCCATTGCCTATGCTCTCATTAGCCCATCTATCCTCCAATAGCTGTTTATATCTTACCCTAACTGCCTCCTCTTTTAGTTTATAAACCTTCACCCCTCTCTTCCCTGATGCTTCTATTCTCCTTGTATCCCATCTACCTTTTACTCTGTGTAGCTACAACTAAGAAGTGATCTGATATATCTGTGGCCCCTCTATAAACATATACATCCTGAAGTCTACTTAACAGTCTTTTATCTACCAATACATAATCCAACAAACTACTGTCATTTCTCCCTACATCATATCTTGTATACTTATTTATCCTCTTTTTCTTAAAATATGTATTACCTATAACTAAACCCCTTTCTATACAAAGTTCAATCAAAGGGCTCCCATTATCATTTACACCTGGCACCCCTAACTTACCTACCACACCCTCTCTAAAAGTTTCTCCTACTTTAGCATTCAGGTCCCCTACCACAATTACTCACTTGGTTCAAAGGTTCCTATACATTCACTTAACATCTCCCAAAATCTCTCTCTCTCTCCTCTACATTCCTCTCTTCTCCAGGTGCATACACGCTTATTATGACCCACTTTTCGCATCCAACCTTTACTTAAATCCACGTAATCCTTGAATTTACACGTTCATATTCTCTTTTCTCCTTCCATAACTGATCCTTCAACATTATTGCTACCCCTTCCTTAGCTCTAACTCTCTCAGATACTCCAGATTTAATCCCATTTATTTCCCCCCACCGAAACTCCCCTACCCCCTTCAGCTTTGTTTCACTTAGGGCCAGGACATCCAACTTCTTTTCATTCATAACATCAGCAATCATCTGTTTCTTATCATCCGCACTACATCCACGCACATTCAAGCATCTCAGTTTTATAAAGTTTTTCTTCTCTTTTTTAGTAAATGTTTACAGGAGAAGGGGTTACTAGCCCATAGCTCCCGGCATTTTAATCGCCTCATACAAGACACATGGCTTACGGAGGAAAAATTCTTTTCCACTTCCCCATGGGCAATAGAAGAAATAAAGAACAAGAGCTATTTAGAAAAGGGAGAAAAACCTAGTTGTATGTATGTATGTATGTATGTATGTATGTATGTATGTATGTATGTATGTATATATATATATATATATATATATATATATATATATATATATATATATATATATATATATATATATAGAAATATAAAGATAAATATATATATTATTCTTTTATTTTTTTTATTATCACACTGGCCGATTCCCACCAAGGCAGGGTGGCCCGAAAAAGAAAAACTTTCACCATCATTCACTCCATCACTGTCTTGCCAGAAGGGTGCTTTACACTACAGTTTTTAAACTGCAACATTAACACCCCTCCTTCAGAGTGCAGGCACTGTACTTCCCATCTCCAGGACTCAAGTCCGGCCTGCCGGTTTCCCTGAATCCCTTCATAAATGTTACTTTGCTCACACTCCAACAGCACGTCAAGTATTAAAAACCATTTGTCTCCATTCACTCCTATCAAACACGCTCACGCATGCCTGCTGGAAGTCCAAGCCCCTCGCACACAAAACCTCCTTTACCCCCTCCCTCCAACCTTTCCTAGGCCGACCCCTACCCCGCCTTCCTTCCACTACAGACTGATACACTCTTGAAGTCATTCTGTTTCGCTCCATTCTCTCTACATGTCCGAACCACCTCAACAACCCTTCCTCAGCCCTCTGGACAACAGTTTTGGTAATCCCGCACCTCCTCCTAACTTCCAAACTACGAATTCTCTGCATTATATTCACACCACACATTGCCCTCAGACATGACATCTCCACTGCCTCCAGCCTTCTCCTCGCTGCAACATTCATCACCCATGCTTCACACCCATATAAGAGCGTTGGTAAAACTATACTCTCATACATTCCCCTCTTTGCCTCCAAGGACAAAGTTCTTTGTCTCCACAGACTCCTAAGTGCACCACTCACCCTTTTCCCCTCATCAATTCTATGATTCACCTCATCTTTCATAGACCCATCCGCTGACACGTCCACTCCCAAATATCTGAATACATTCACCTCCTCCATACTCTCTCCCTCCAATCTGATATCCAATCTTTCATCACCTAATCTTTTTGTTATCCTCATAACCTTACTCTTTCCTGTATTCACTTTTAATTTTCTTCTTTTGCACACCCTACCAAATTCATCCACCAATCTCTGCAACTTCTCTTCAGAATCTCCCAAGAGCACAGTGTCATCAGCAAAGAGCAACTGTGACAACTCCCACTTTGTGTGATTCTTTATCTTTTAACTCCACGCCTCTTGCCAAGACCCTCGCATTTACTTCTCTTACAACCCCATCTATAAATATATTAAACAACCACGGTGACATCACACATCCTTGTCTAAGGCCTACTTTTACTGGGAAATAATCTCCCTCTTTCCTACATACTCTAACTTGAGCCTCACTATCCTCGTAAAAACTCTTCACTGCTTTCAGTAACCTACCTCCTACACCATACACCTGCAACATCTGCCACATTGCCCCCCTATCCACCCTGTCATACGCCTTTTCCAAATCCATAAATGCCACAAAGACCTCTTTAGCCTTATCTAAATACTGTTCACTTATATGTTTCACTGTAAACACCTGGTCCACACACCCCCTACCTTTCCTAAAGCCTCCTTGTTCATCTGCTATCCTATTCTCCGTCTTACTCTTAATTCTTTCAATAATAACTCTACCATACACTTTACCAGGTATACTCAACAGACTTATCCCCCTATAATTTTTGCACTCTCTTTTATCCCCTTTGCCTTTATACAAAGGAACTATGCATGCTCTCTGCCAATCCCTAGGTACCTTACCCTCTTCCATACATTTATTAAATAATTGCACCAACCACTCCAAAACTATATCCCCACCTGATTTTAACATTTCTATCTTTATCCCATCAATCCCGGCTGCCTTACCCCCTTTCATTTTACCTACTGCCTCACGAACTTCCCCCACACTCACAACTGGCTCTTCCTCACTCCTACAAGATGTTATTCCTCCTTGCCCTATACACGAAATCACAGCTTCCCTATCTTCATCAACATTTAACAATTCCTCAAAATATTCCTTCCATCTTCCCAATACCTCTAACTCTCCATTTAATAACTCTCCTCTCCTATTTTTAACTGACAAATCCATTTGTTCTCTAGGCTTCCTTAACTTGTTAATCTCACTCCAAAACTTTTTCTTATTTTCAACAAAATTTGTTGATAACATCTCACCCACTCTCTCATTTGCTCTCTTTTTACATTGC
>NC_091301.1:44288048-44448048 GCF_038502225.1 Cherax quadricarinatus | reverse complement strand
CCTACATACTTGTGGACAACTTTAAATACATATGCAGTGTAGGTAAAAGATTTAACATTAGTTTCCCTACACCAGAGTGTATGAGGTGGCAGTAGCAAAGCCGCACTGGTTACTCAGTGCATTTTCATGACAATGTACAGTGGACACTCGACCAGCGATGGCATCGATTAACGATAAATCTGACTAGCGATACATTTTATCGCAAAAATTTTGCCTCGATTAGCGCTAAAAAACTCGACCATCACTATTCGTTACATCTGAGACGCGTCCACTTCTGGCCAGTGTTTACAAGCCAGCCAGCCACAGCGGTCGCTTCCAAGCATACAATCGGAACATTTCATATTATCACAGCCTTTTTAGTGATTGCACCTGCAAAATAAGTCACCATGGGCCCCAAGAAAGCTTCTAGTGCCAACCCTACAGCAAAAAGGGTGAGAATTACTATGGATATGAAGAAAGAGATCATTGCTAAGTATGAAAGTGGAGTACATGTCTCCGAGCTGGCCAGGCTGTACACAAAACCCCAATCGACCATCGCTACTATTGTGGCCAAGAAAACGGCAATCAAGGAAGCTGTTCTTGCCAAAGGTGCAACTATGTTTTCGAAACTGAGATCGCAAGTGATAGAAGATGTTGAGAGACTGTTATTGGTATGGATAAACGAAAAACAGATAGCAGGAGATAGCATCTCTCAAGCGATCATGTGTGAAAAGGCTAGGAAGTTGCATGACGATTTAATTAGAAAAATGCCAGCAACTAGTGGTGATGTGAGTGAATTTAAGGCCAGCAAAGGTTGGTTTGAGAGATTTAAGAATCGTAGTGGCATACATAGTGTGATAAGGCATGGTGAGGCTGCCAGTTTGGACCAAAAAGCAGCTGAAAAATATGTGCAGGAATTCAAGGAGTACATAGACAGTGAAGGACTGAAACCTGAACAAGTGTTTAATGGTGACACTGACAATGTTGTGAAACACTTTAGGAATGTCATAAAGGAACGGGATGTACAGGCCTCTATGGGCAGATATGTTGTGCGACAGAGGTCCAGTGACTCTCAAGCTGGTCGTAGTGGCATTAAAAGAAGGGAAGTAACCCCGAAAAAGGACTTGCCACCTCAAGTCCTAATGGAAGGGGGATTCCCCTTCTAAACACTAAGACCATCAACACACTCCCCTCTTCCCATCCTATCAATCATCACCAGATCTTCAATAAAGGTAAGTGTCATGTAACTGTGCATGTCTTCGTCAGTTTGTGTGTATTAAAATTAATATTTCATGTGTTAAAATTTTTTTTTTCAATACTTTTGGGTGTCTTGCACGGATTAATTTGATTTCCATTATTTCGTAAGGGGGAAATTAACTTGACTAAAGATTATTCTGACTAACGATGAGCTCTCAGGAACGGATTAGTAGCGTTAGTCAAGGGTCCACTGTATAGGTAATTACCTAAGTGTTCATAACATTTAGAATAGGACAAATCTAAGTCACATGAAAAATTAATTTTATAAATAACTTTCCATTTTCACTTTTTCAATTATTTAAATCTCATTTTTAAATAGTTCTTTAAAGAAATATTTTTAGTACAAAATTTATTTTGTACTTGCAGTACAACTCTTCAGCTGTCAAAACTTCTCCATTTTTTCATCACAAATATGGAGTAAGTTCAGTACTCATTAAACTGTATTAGACAAGTACGATCATGCCAATTAATTACCAGAATTAACCCTTAAACGGTCCAAACGTATATGTACGTTCACGCGCATAGCGCCCAAACGTATATATACGTTTTATTTTTCATTCGTTCAAAATTAGCGCGATAGGCCTGAGTCGCCTAGACATGAGAGAATAGGTATGCGCACTCAGTGTGTGCAGTATACAAAAAATCTGGGACGCCTGGGTACCACATGGTAGGACCAGTTACATTCAGCTCCATCCTGGGTCAACATCATGGCACATCCTCGTGATTTACTCACGCCTCATCGTATTAACACACTACTATTCGAGGAAAGTGATAGAGATCGTGAGTTTAGTGGATTTGACACCAATTGGGCCAGTAATATTCAAGGAATTAGTGAAAATATCAACGATGAATTTGGTAGGGTATGCAAAAGAAGAAAAAAGTGAATACAGGAAAGAGTAAGGTTATGAGGATAACATAAAGATTAGGTGATGAAAGATTGGATATCAGATTGGAGGGAGAGAGTATGGAGGTGGTGAATGTATTCAGATATTTGGGAGTGGACATGTCAGCGGATGGGTCTATGAAAGATGAGGTGAATCATAGAATTGATGAGGGGAAAAGGGTGAGTGGTGCACTTAGGAGTCTGTGGAGACAAAGAACTTTGTCCTTGGAGGCAAAGAGGGGAATGTATGAGAGTATAGTTTTACCATCGCTCTTATATGGGTGTGAAGCATGGGTGATGAATGTTGTAGCGAGGAGAAGGCTGGAGGCAGTGGAGATGTCATGTCTGAGGGCAATGTGTGGTGTGAATATAATGCAGAGAATTCGTAGTTTGGAAGTTAGGAGGAGGTGCAGGATTACCAAAACTGTTGTCCAGAGGGCTGAGGAAGGGTTGTTGAGGTGGTTCGGACATGTAGAGAGAATGGAGCGAAACAGAATGACTTCAAGAGTGATGTAAGTGATGATGAGATTGATTTTATGCCAATTGAGGATTCGTCTAGTGATAGTGACGTTCATTATTCACCAGTGAAACATACTTTTAGGCGTCGTTATCTACGTTCAGGCAGTGTTCCATATGCAATCCCCAAGGGTCGTGGCAGGTCACGATCCAAAACCCCGGCCACTGATAGTGAAAGTGATCACGAAGGGGAGTATGCGGGGATGGAGGAAGTAGTGGTGGGTGGCATGGTGCCTGGACCACATGGCGCAGTGGGTGGACAGACAAAGGACTGCCCAGCACCCCCTCAACCATGTGCTGCCTCCACTCCTCTCCCTCCTCCTCCTGCCCCCCCTCGCCCCATGCCACAGGTCCACCCTGCACCATGTGATCGTGAGTGGAACTGGACACAAAGTATATTCGTGCCACAGCCTTGTGATTTTGATGCTAGTGGAAGTGGTATCCAGCCAAAATGTCCCATAACAAATGAGTCTACAGAGTTAGACTATTTCCAGTTGTACTTTGACGAGCCTATAATGAACTTGATAGTGACTCAGACAAACATTTATTACCAATATGTCATGAACAACACAGCAGAGGTTGGAAAATCATCACTGCTGCACAGGTGGAAAGACACAACAGTGGCTGAAATGTATTTATTCCTTGCCACTGTCATGCTTATGCCACATATCTATAAGAACAATATATGTAATTACTGGTGTACAGACCACTTCATCAGTACTCCAGTTTTCCGTGACCTCCTTCCCTGCAACAGATTCACTCTGTTGCTACGAATGTTGCACTTCGCAGACAGAAATGACCTTCTATACAAAATCCGGGAAGTGTTTATGTATTTGAAGCAGAAATTCAGTGTATACTTTTATCCCTTCAAGAACATTGTTGTTGATGAGTCCTTGATTCTGTTCAAGGGATGCCTGTCATTCATGCAATATATACCGAGCAAACGTAATAGCTTTGGTATAAAACTTTTTGTTATGTGTGACTGTGAGAGTGGTCTTGTGTTGGATGTAATTGTATACACAGGGAAAAACACACTCGATGATGACAAAAGGATGTTGGGCATTTCCGGTGATGTTGTTCGCAGGATGATGGAACCATACCTTGGCAAGGGCCATACATTGTACACAGACAACTGGTATACAAGCCCTATGCTTGCTGATTTCCTACTTGTGAACAATACTGATATATGCGGAACAGTGAGAAGGAATAGGAAACATATGCCAAGGTTCACTGGAGGCAGTGCTGAAGGTGAAGTGCAAGCGTTTCATGCTAATGACATCATGGCACTGACGTGGCATGACAAACGAGACGTGACATTGCTATCAACCATCCACAGAAACGAGATGGTACAAACATACAGACTGAGCAAGTTCAACAACGAACCTATTGTGAAGCCACTTGCTGTCATGGACTCTACAAACAATATGCGACTAGTTGACAAGTGTGACATGATGATAGGGTTTGTTGACTGTGTGCGTAGGAGTCGCAAGTGGTATATAAAACTGTTTTTTCACCTTGTAGACATTGCAGTGCTCAATGCATTCAATACGTACGAAGTAAAGACTGGAAAACGACAACGTTTTGCAGATTTCTCTCTGAATCTCGTCAAACAGATAGCAAGAAAGTATGGTACCACACCTGTACCTTCCCCTCAACAGTGACATGTTACACCACAACCTGTCCCCCAACCACAGCCAGTGGGGGAAGTGCCAGACCGAATCACTCCTAACTGTCACTATCTGGTACCAATACCACCTACCCAAAAGAAGAAGAATGCCCAGAAAAAGTGTGTTGTGTGTGCTACCACCAAAAAACGACCCCAACAGCGGACACTGGTGACACATGATTCATGTGTCACCAGTGTGGGGGTGGCACTCTGTATGAATCCATGCTTCATGGAGTATCATACACTTGTGGAGTTCTAGAAACATAAGTGGGACATGTAAATACTTGTATATAGTTGTAGATAATAATGTGTGATTCAGCCAGGTGTGCAAAATCACCTGTCAGTGTGTACATGTGTGTTTATGACAATATGATAAAAATTTCGTATGTAATATTGGTGTATAAACAAAAATTGGCATTGATATCAAATGACTTACTATGAAACATAATTATCATATCATGAAAACCAAGAAAATTAAAAAAAAAATGGAAGAAAACGGTAAATATGTTGAATTTCTGCAAGCAGCAGTGCTCCATGTTGCCGTCAGGTGATCGCCAAGTGCCAACTTCGTGGCCTCATACTTCGGTAAATACTGACCCTAAATTATTTTTTTTATGCTAAAACACTTTAAAAATGTGGTCTTTTTTCTATATAAAAAAAAAAAGATTTTTTTTTTTTTTTAAATATTCGGGGCGCTGCACGAGTGAACATATATATACGTTTGGACCATTTAAGGGTTAAACAAAATAAAGACTGCATAAAAGAAGTAGCTTAAAGCATGATATACCTTCACTGGCAAAAATATTCATACTAAGTTGAACTAAACATTCGTGCTATCTACCACAATGTAGATACCAGCTCAGTGTAGTGGGAACGGCAGTAGCCCTGAGAGTTACCTCAGTGTTGCCAATGCAGGGTCCCTTACTGACCTCGTAGACATGCGTTGCCTAGTCAACAAAACAGTCGCACTTCCCTCTGGAACACTAAGGGGAGTGAGGGGCAGCAGCAGGAGCTCACGACACAGCTCCAAGATTGGAAGAGATGCCAAGAGAGGCGGCGGTAGTGCCTCTGAAGACTATGCAGAAATTGTCGATGATGAGGGCAACTTCTGTACTCTGAAGACCACAGATGACGAGCAGAAGCGCTGAAGTGTACATCGAAGAAATCATTGGAGAGGGTCAGTTTAGTGATGCGGGAAGTGTATGCTGACTCCTGCTCAGGGACTAACTCGAGCTACAGAGGCTAGTGTGTCAGAAGAGTATGCTGACTCCTGCTCAGGTACTAGCTTGCATAACAGAGGCTGGTATGTCAGGAGGCGTATGCAGGCTTCTTTGTCTCCCCGCAGCTGTGCCACATCACAAGTTGCTGAAGCAACAACTCCAGCCGTAACTGAGACAGGAAGACAATCGCTGGCTCACACACGAGGAAAACAATATGAGAAAGCACATGTTGCTTGCCATAAGTACCTTTGACAAGTCCGACTCAGAGAGCGACTTCCCCATCATAGACATCCTGTCAAGAGCACTGTTAAAGTCTCAAGTGACAGTAATTTGACCACTCCTTTATTACTCCTGTAGGCATTCTTTGAAGAATTCTCCGTCGCGTCACCTGTGACTGAGGGTGTCGGCAGTGACTAACATCTCACTCTTGAGTGTAGTCACCCAAGGTTGTAGCGTCATCCGTGACTAGTGTCATCATTGACTAACACCTTATCTCCGCTCATTACTCATCACGTACGGCCAGTGGTGATAACCTCACACCACACTGTTTCCATAAAAGCTTGAACAAATACAAGTCTTGTTTCTCATCTTAGTCTTTAATGTCGGCAAAGTGTCGACAATAAGACCAATACTAAAATGATTTCTACATACAGAAATTGCACACAGAGGCACCAGCAGTATCAGCCAGACCAGTAGCTGAACCAGCAATACCAACAAGGCTGCAGAACAGATTAATGAAGTCCTCATTAACCTGCAGCAGACATAAAGGAACTAGAGAGTAGGTTCTGTTTCTAAATGTCATTACTTGTATCCTTTCAATATACCAACTGTAATGATATGCTTCATCCCAGGACAGCAGTGACTCACCGAAAATGACTGAAATTCTTGGTCATACTAGGGGCGCGAGCAGCAGCACCAACCATGCTAGTTCCTGTTGTGTGGATGCTCTTGGCTACTCCGACACATGATGAGACAATCAAACCAATCTTCATAGCTCCAAACTTACAGGGAGGCACCCACCAAGAACCTGTCAAAATCAATCCTTTCACTGGACTCAGTAATGGTGTCGCCAATACCATACCATCAGAGTGAGTGTGAGTGAAAGCCAAACATCAGTAGACATCATTGCTGGGAGTCACTAAACAATGAAGTTAGCAAAGTCCCGATCTAGAGCTCTCTTTACAGATTGCCATACTTTAGCTTTTTTAGGACATCCATTTTAATCAGAAAGAAGGAACTTCAATTTGTTGTGGTAACATACCGCATTGATCCTTTTCCTTGGATCAGATTCCCGGATGCAGGGTGCCCATTTATTGGGTGGAGTATAGATCAAGATCCTGGACAGGCCCCCATTTATTACGATATGGAGTGTTTAATATTGGGTTACTGATACTTGATGGGGTATCAGTTGGTAGGTTGGCCATTGTCTAGGGGTAGCTCCATAGCAACAAGGTTTTAGTGCTGCAAATATAGCAGTTTTAAGCACTTTCATTGTTAACCTTCTTTCTGTAGGATGGCCAAAACTCAAATAAAATCTGTCTTTAATAACAATAAAAACTTACATAAGATCTTCATATATCTATGAACTATATCTTAATTAAAATAGAGCAATAAAATTGCTTTTTCCTTTACACATAAAGGATACTATTACATATATACACAGCTATTATTATGACACAAGAGTTTACTGGGAAAACATTCCCAGTAGTAGAGTTAGGCAATCAATCTGTTGTTAAGATAGGATTTTAGGTAATATGATCAGTGAACTCTTAGGAATCAGAGATCAGACTAGAAGTGAGAGTGCTAGTCTGAGTGAGTGTGGTGAAGCTACTCAGAGCAAGTGCGGTGAACCTACTCCAAGCAAGGGTGGTGAATCTACTCCGAGCAAGGGTGGTGAACCTACTCGGAGCAAGGGTGGTGTGCCTACTCAGAGCAAGGGTTGTGAACCTACTGACAGTACCACTGAGTGGTAAGCTGACGTCAGGTTGGTCACATGACCGAGGGAGACATCAGTACCTGAACTAGTAACTGGCGCTCTAACTAGTAGTTTCCCACTACATGAAAACACTTAATATAGACTAACAAAACATATTAGCATTAATATTAGCCTTAACATATATTATTATAAGAAAAAGGAGCACGCAGAATTTACCTCCGTCGTCTTCGCTCCGCTGCTCTCTCTTTACCTTCCCTTCTCACTGATGGACCCACCTTTCATCCGGACTCTCATTGACTTTTTGACAACAACTGACTTACTCCACAAACTCTGATGATACCTTCAGCACTTTCTACCTCAATCTCTTGCTACCCTCTACCCCCGCACTATCCCCTGCCCCGCTGTTTTCTGTAACCTACTAATCATCCCTCCCCCCTTCTGCCGCCCAATACCCTCGCTTCCTTCCCTACCCTGCAGCAGTGTATAGCCCTTGTGGCTTAGCGCTTCTTTTTTATTATAATAATGTAAAATATAACCGGTATGGCCATACTTGTAACAAGCAGTAATACTAGCACCAGCAGCAGTAATAGTAGCACCAGCAGCAGTAATAGTAGCACCAGCTGCAGTAATAGTAGCACTAGCAGCAGTAATACTAGCACCAGCAGCAGTAATACTAGCACCAGCAGCAGTAATACTAGCACCAGCAGCAGTAATACTAGCACCAGCAGCAGTAATAGCACCAGCAGCAGTAGTAATAGTGGCACTAGCATCAGTAATAGCACCAGCAGCAGTAGTAATAGTAGCACCAGCACCAGAAGTAATAGCCACAGCAACAGTAATAGCTGCAGCAGCAGAAGTAATAGCAGCAGAGGTAATAGCAACAGCAGCAGCAGAAGTAATGGCAGCAGCAACAGTAGCAGCAGGAGTAATAGCAACAGAAGTAATAGCAACAACAGAAGCAATAGCATCAGCAATAGCAGAGGCAGCAGCAATAGTTGTAGGAGCATCAGCAATAGTTGTAGGAGCATCAGCAATAGCAGTAGCAGTTGCAACCATAGCAATGGCAGCAGCAATAGCTGTAATAGCAGCAGCAATAGTAGGAGCAGTAGCAATAACAGCAACAGAAGTAATAGCAGCAACAGAAATAAAAGCAGCAGAAGTAATAGCAACAGCAGTAATAGCAACAATAGCAGAGCCAACAGAAATAGCAATAGTAGCAGCAACAGTAGCAATGGCAGCAGCAGTAGTAGCAGCAGTAGCAATAGCAGCTGCAATAGCAGCAGTAATAGCAGCAGCAGCTGCAATAGCAGCAGTAATAGCAGCAGTAGCAATAGCTGCAATAGCAGTAATAGCAGCAGTAGCAATAGCTGCAATAGCAGCAGCAGTAGCAATAGCTGCAATAGCAGCAGCAATAACAGCAGCAGTAGCAATATCTTCATCATTCAATCATCATCATCCAATCATGATGCATCAGTTTGGTTACTAAACAAGTAGTTTGTGATAAACGTATGCAGCAAGCTAGTTTTGCTCCCTTCCTCCCAGGTCTCCTCCATCACTCCCTGCCACTGCTCCTCCATCACTCCACTTCTCCCACTACTTTTTCTTCTTGTTTCTTATTTAAGGTTTGTGTACATGTCATAAAAATATTTTTACAGTGGTCTTGAGGGCACAAGGATGCTGTGGCTAGAAAAGAACATAAGAAAGAAGGAACACTGCAGCAGGCCTACTGGCCCCATGTGAAGCAGGTCCAATTCTCCCCTCAGCCCAAGTCAATGCCTTAACCTAGTCAGGTCAGGTCACTTTCACTTAACCCTTTGAGGGTTTTCGTCGTACTAGTACGTCTTACGCGTAGGGGTTTTTGACGTACTAGTACTCATAAATTCTAGCGGCCTCAAATCTATTGGGAGAAAGCTGGTAGGCCTTCATATGAAAGAATGGGTCTATGTGGTCAGTGTGCACAGTCTAAAAAAAATCCTGCAGCACACAGTGCATAATGAGAAAAAAAAAAATTTTACCGTTTTT
The DNA here is from genome assembly GCF_038502225.1 of Cherax quadricarinatus. Taxonomy (NCBI): domain Eukaryota; kingdom Metazoa; phylum Arthropoda; class Malacostraca; order Decapoda; family Parastacidae; genus Cherax; species Cherax quadricarinatus. The sequence goes on along the minus strand of NC_091301.1, from coordinate 44,438,569 downwards.
TTTTTAATAAATCAGCGACTTTGCAGTGTATTTTCGTATGGTATTTATTGTTGTATTCTAGTTTTCTTGGTCTCATTTTATAGAATGGAAGACATATTACAGAAATTGAGATGATTTTGACTGGTTTTACAATGAAAGGTGCCTTGAAATTGAGCTCAAAGTAGCAGAAATGTTCGATTTTTACCAAACTTCAAAAGTAAACAAATCGTGCCGAGCATGCAATACACGTCAACTGGTGAGTCTAATATTCTTTCACAAGTGCACCAATAATATTTATACCATTTTTTACACTAATGCAGTAGTCTGCATAACAGTAAATCTTATATTTTTTGTGAGAATAAAAATTCAAAGTGGAAAGAAAAGGAATATAAGAGGGGCCTTGAGACGTGACTAATGACTAGAGGAAATGTCATTTTAGTGCCAGGAATGTGTTTCTTGTTTATTCTGGACACTATTCGGAAATTGGCATCTTTTGAAATTTGTGTGAAATTGGCAAAATTGCTAAATTCTGACCAATGTACTGGATAGTTGAATTTATAAATGGGTGGTTTCTTGCACTCATTCGATAGAAAAAATGGAGTTCTAGCGGAATATTCATGTTTTTTGTCGACTAGTACAGTGAAATTGGCCGAAAATGGGTCTCAAAGTGGGCAAAATCGCCGATGCGTAAACATCGCCGAGACCGCTAACTTTGCGAGAGCATAATTCCGTAAGTTTTCTATCAAATTTCAAACTTTTGGTGTCATTATGATCGGGACAAGATTCTCTATCTTTTCATAAGAGAAAATAATTTTTTTTTTTTTTTAAATTTGGCCGACCCTGAGAACGAGTTTCGGAGAGGGCCTGTCGACCCTCAAAGGGTTAAAGGAGCAGCATGACATCTGACCTAGTAGCACAGGCTAGTCGGGTCCAACTCACACCCACCCGCACATCATAATCTTGGGTATCTTTAAAAACTGGTTGGACAAATATACGAGTAAGAAGGATTGAAGTGGAGATAGACCTGCTTAGCATGGACCAGTAAGCTGAACAACCACTGTGAAAAGAATAGTGAACTTTGCACTTGCAAGTTCAATATTCTTTTCACAATGGTTGTTCTGCATATTATGATATCACCTGTTTACTGTGATCATATTGCATGGACCAGTAAGTTTACTGCAATGCTGAAAATTGAGACACTTTTGCAACATATGGGATTCTTTATTGAGATTCCCATATGTTGCCAAAGTGTCTCAGTCTTCAACTTATCAGTTAATATAATAATAATAATAATATAATTAGCTGTTGGAGTGTGAGCAGGGTAATATTTAGTGAAGGGATTCAGGGAAACTGGCACTTTTTGGAGATACTAGTCTACTTCCTTCTTGAAAACTTCTACCTAATATTTCTGGTACCCACTAGTAACAGGTAGTCATTGGCAAACTTGTAACTATTTTCTTTCATGTTCAAAAAAGTTAAATTAATTAGAAAAGATTCACACTAGCTAAAGTCATAAAATAGGAGAAGGGCAATAATTGTTGCCTCTTAACATTTCTGACATTTTACATACAAGATTTCTGTAAAATGGGTTATAAATGTTTATTTCCTTTCAAAATGTATATTTAGCTGTGAAAAGGAAGGCAGAAATTTCCTTTTTATTAAAGATTTGCATGGTAAGGAAAAGCTTATATTGATGAATCTCAAATAATTTTTTATATCCATTTAGAATTTTATGTATCTTTTGATTTGGTGCATTGGTAGCATTGCTGGTCATCTCACACTGAGGCAGGGTGACCCAAAAAAGAAAGACTTTCACCGTCATTCACATTACCACTCGCTTGCCAGAGGTTTGTAGATGTGACATTTCAGATGTCTATCCAAACAGCAAATATCTCCACCCCTTCAAACACACAAGGTAACAGGTATATCTTGTTACTTCTACTTACACTTAGATCACACTACACATGCAGGTACATGTATACACAGCACACCCATCTGAGTGTTCTGTTTTCTTAATAGTCCTTGTTCTTATTTATTTCCATTCATCTCCATGGGGAAGTGAATAAGAATCCTTCCGCCGTAAGCCATGTGTGTCGTAAGAGGCAACTAAAATGCTGGAAGCAAGGGGCTGGTAACCTCTTCTGTATAAATTACTAGATTTAAAAAGAAAAATTTTCATTTTTCTTTTTAGGTCACCCTGCCTTGGTGGAATATAGCCAGTTCATTTGAGAAAAAAAAATTGAGTAACTGTTGTTTAAGTTTATCAGTGATCTTTAATACATTTGCTTATTTCACACTTTGCTCTTTTCACATTTTGATTACAACATTTTTTCCTTTTTTTTTACATTTTTTTTTTTTTTTTTTTTTTTTTGACAGCTTGAAGAGAAACGGTATTTTCATCCCCTGGAAGAACATCGTCATTGGTGTCCATGGGTGATCAAGATTCAATTAGAAAACACTGTCATGAAACAAGGATATGAAATGGTTATTGATCAAATAAAAGAATTGATTTATTTATCAAATAGAAAAGATTTAAGCTCATCGGAAAAATACGTAAGTATGTATATGTTAACTACTTTTCCTCCCCTATTTTTCCTAGATGTACATACAGTGGAACCTTAACTTACAAATGTCCCAGCGTACGAGTTTTTTGAGATATGAGCCATCGATAGGTTGATTCTTTGCTCTGAGTTACGAGCCAACATTTGAGTTATGAGCCAGCTCCCCAACCCCCCCCACTTCCCCCTCAACCCAAAACCTGGACACCTCTCTTGTTTATCTATGATTTCATGCTTTAATTCCATAGAAATCATCATCTTTTTCTTCTCAGCACTGTCCTTTACACTTAGTACTTTCTTAGGACTCATGGTCAGAAAATTTGGCCAAATGACTGTCAAAAATGCTCTCATTGTTATAATAATGTATTATTATTACTAATTTAGGGAACTGAAGCTCTATAGTTAGTGATTATTATTATTATTATTATTATTATTATTATTATTATTGATAATAATTTAGTGAACTGAAGCCCCTCACCAGCGCCAAGGTTCCTTGATGCTGGTGAGGGGCTCTTGATCTAGAGAATTGGATATGTGCTCTAGTTCCCTAAATTAATAATAATAATAGTAATAATAATTATAATAACAATAGAGCTTCAGTTCCCTAAATTATCAATAATAATAATTATAATTACGTATTATTACAATTACGTATGTATTATGTACATAATACGTACGTAATAATTATGAATGCTGCCACTAGTTAGCGCACCTGGTTTCAAAACATCCGGGAAGCAGTACACATGTTTACATCACTGTGGGAACAGTTCTCTCCTGCTTTTTTTTACATTTTTGACAGTCATTTGGCCAAATTTCGCTTTTCTAACCATTGGTCCTAAGAAAATAAGTGCAAAGGACAGTGCTGAGAAGAAAAAGATGATGATTTCCATGGAATTAAAGCATGAAACCATAGATAAACATAAGCAAGGTGCATGAGTTGTTCATTTATCCAGACAATACCAGCACAGTACAGTGGTCCCTCAATAATCGTCCATAATCCATTCCTGGAAGTGGGACTATTATCGAAATGGACGATTTACAAATCAATTTTCCCCACAAGAAATAATGTAAATTCAATTAATCCGTTCGTGACACCCAGAAGTATTTAAACAAAAAAATTTTTTACATGAAATATAGATGTAGTACATAAACAATACAGTGGCACATGGTGAATTAAACATTAACAGAATAACACTTACCTTTATTGGCGATTCTTCTTTGTGTATGGAAGACTGGAGAATGAGACTGATTGGATGAATTACTGTTTGGAAGGGGAATCCCCTTCCATCAACACCTCGGGTACCAATTGCTTTTCTGGGGTTGCTTCTCTTCTCTGTTTCTTAATGCCACTAGGACCACCTTGTGAGTCACTGGAGTCCTGTCTCACAAAAAAACTGTCCAGAGAGCTCTGTTTCTGGCATCTCTTTAAAACTTCCCTAAAATGGGCCAAGACTCTGTCACTGTACAAGTTGCCGATATGGCTTGCAACATCCTTCTCTGGGTGATGTTTCTCCATAAATCTTTCCATCCTACCCCACATTTCAAAAATCTCCTTAATTTCTGAAGAAGGCACCTTCCTCCATCTCTCTTCCTCCTCCTCTGCAGCAAGATTCAGAGCTGCCATCTGTTGCTGTTCCTGCTGAAGCTCTTGCAGCTCCTCAGTGGTTAGCTCTGTTGTGGTCCTCCACCAACTCTTCCACATCCTCCAAACTCACATCCAACCCCATGGAAGTCCCCAGTGCCACAATGGATTTAACAACTGACATAGGCTCATCAGGGTCAGCCCCAAACCCTTCAAAATCCCTCTTGTGGACACAATCTGGCCACAATTTTCTCCAAGCAGAGTTCAAAGTCCTGGTAGTCGCTCCCTCCCAAGCCTTACCTATAAGGCTTACGCAATGGAGAATACTGAAATGTTCTTTCCAAAAATCTTGTAGGGTCAAGTGAGTGTCTGAGGTCACATTCAAGCACCTTTCAAATGTTGCTTTGGTGTAGAGTTTTTTAAAGTTTGCAATGACCTGCTGGTCCATGGGCTGGAGGAGAGGAGTGGTATTCGGGGGCAAGAACTTTACTGTGACGAACCCAAACTCTTTCAGAATTAGGTCATCCAAGTTTGGAGGATGAGCAGGTACATTATCCATTACTAGGAGGCACTTGAGATCCAATTTCTTTTCCAGGAGGTAATTCTTCACACTAGGGCCAAACACTTCATTGAACCACTCTACAAAAATTTCCCTCATGACCCATGCCTTACTATTAGATTTCCAAAACACACACAATTTACTCTTCATAACATTGTTTTTCCTGTACACTCTGGGATTTTCAGAATGGTACACTAGTAATGGCTTCACTTTGAAATCCCCACTAGCATTAGCACAGAACATTAGCATCAGCCTGTCTTTCATAGGCTTGTGTCCTGGCATTGCCTTTTCCTCTTGTGTAATGAAGGTCCTCTTTGGCATTTTCTTCCAAAAGAGGCCTGTTTCGTCACAACTGAACACTTGTTCAGGTTTCAGTCCTTCAGCCTCTATGTACTCCTGGAATTCATGCACATATTTTTCAGCCACCTTGTGGTCCGAACTGGCAGCCTCACCATGCCTTACCACACTGTGTATGCCAGTACGCTTCTTAAATCTCTCAAACCAGCCTTTGCTGGCCTTAAATTATCTCACATCACTAGTTGCAGGCAATTTCTTTACCAAATCGTCATGCAACTGCCTAGCCTTTTCACAAATAAGCGACGTCATAAGACTGTCTCCTGCTAATTGTTTCTCATTTATCCACACCAATAATAACTTCTCAACATCTTCGAGTACTGGTGATCTCATTTTTGTCAGCATATTTACCCCCTTTGCAACAACAGCGTCCTTGATTTTCTTTTTCTTGGCTATGATGGAAGATATGGTTGTACGGGATTTGTTATACATCCTGGCCAGTTAGCCCACACGTACACCACTATCATATTGTTCATTGATGTTTTTCTTAAATTCAATCGTATTTCTCACCTTTTTTACCAAAGGCTTGGCACTAGGAGCTTTATTTGGAGCCATGGTAGCTTATTTAGCACTTAAATAACTTGCAAGCACTAAAATAAATGAAATATGAAATATTTCACTGGAGCACGTGAGGGGACCGTCGCTCACTGGTAAACAATGGCACACTGGCTGGGAAGGAAAGGCCGAGGCCGCTCAGACCGTGAGTACACGTCCGGGACGAAGGACTATTAGCGAGTTACTGGACCATTTCCGAGCCAATATTTTGACGAAAAAACAGGACTATTTCCGAAATGGATGACTTTCAGGCCGGACGATTATTGAGGGACCACTGTACATCTACTATATGTACGATACTAAAGCAGAAGGAGTCGATAAAGGCTATAGCACCAGCCAAGGGTGTTAAAATAATGTCCAAGCTGCGGACCTCTGTCCATGAAAAGATGGAGAAGCTGCTGCTGACGTGGTTGAGAGAGAAACAGCTCGTAGGAGGTACCGTGACTGAGGGTATCATCTGTGAGAAGGCATGAGGCAGTGAAAAGTAAGAACAAATGAAAGAAGTGAAAAGTTAAAACAAATAGTATCAGTTATGTTCAGTGATTTAACAAAACAAATTGTATCAGTTATGTTATAAAACAAATTGTATGAGTTAAGTTCAGCGATGAAACAAAACAGTGTTGTTGTTGAAGGTTTACAGGGCCACTAACATCATACACCGCACTGTGAACCTCCCCTACACTCACCCTCCCCTACACTCACCCTCCCCTACACTCACCCTCCCCTACACTCACCCTCCCCTACACTCACCCTCCCCCACACTCACCCTCCCCCACACAACCTCCCCTACACAACCTCCCCTACACTCACCCTCCCCTACACTCACCCTCCCCCACACTCACCCTCCCCTACACTCACCCTCCCCTACACTCACCCTCCCCTACACTCACCCTCCCCTACACTCACCCTCCCCCACACTCACCCACCCCCACACTCACCCTCCCCCACACTCACCCTCCCCCACACTCACCCTCCCCCACACTCACCCTCCCCTACACTCACCCTCCCCTACACTCACCCTCCCCCACACTCACCCTCCCCCACACTCACCCTCCCCCACACTCACCCTCCCCCACACCCACCCCCCCCCACACAACCTCCCCCACACTCACCCTCACCTACACTCACCCTCCCCCACACACCCTCCCCCACACACCCTCCCCCACACTCACCCTCCCCCACACTCACCCTCCCCCACACTCACCCACCCCCACACTCACCCACCCCCCCACACAACCTCCCCCACACAACCTCCCCCACACACCCTCCCTCACACTCACCCTCCCTCACACTCACCCTCCCCCACACTCACCCTCCCCCACACTCACCCTCCCCTACACTCACCCTCCCCCACACTCACCCTCCCCCACACTCACCCTCCCCCACACTCACCCTCCCCCACACTCACCCTCCCCCACACTCACCCTCCCCCACACTCACCCTCCCCCACACTCACCCTCCCCCACACTCACCCTCCCCCACACCCTCCCCCACACTCACCCTCCCCCACACTCACCCTCCCCCACACACACCCCCCCCCACACTCACCTCCCCCACACTCACCCTCCCCCACACTCACCCTCCCCCACACTCACCCTCCCCCACACTCACCCTCCCCCACACTCACCCTCCCCCACACTCACCCTCCCCCACACAACCTCCCCCACACTCACCCTCCCCCACACTCACCCTCCCCCACACTCACCCTCCCCCACACTCACCCTCCCCCACACTCACCCTCCCCCACACTCACCCTCCCCCACACTCACCCTCCCCCACACTCACCCTCCCCCACACACCCTCCCCCACACTCACCCTCCCCCACACTCACCCTCCCCCACACTCACCCTCCCCCACACTCACCCTCCCCCACACTCACCCTCCCCCACACTCACCCTCCCCCACACAACCTCCCCCACACTCACCCTCCCCCACACTCACCCTCCCCCACACTCACCCTCCCCTACACTCACCCTCCCCCACACTCACCCTCCCCCACACTCACCCTCCCCCACACTCACCCTCCCCCACACTCACCCTCCCCCACACTCACCCTCCCCCACACTCACCCTCCCCCACACCCTCCCCCACACTCACCCTCCCCCACACTCACCCTCCCCCACACTCACCCTCCCCCACACAACCTCCCCCACACTCACCCTCCCCCACACTCACCCTCCCCCACACTCACCCTCCCCCACACTCACCCTCCCCCACACTCACCCTCCCCCACACTCACCCTCCCCCACACTCACCCTCCCCCACACTCACCCTCCCCCACACTCAACCTCTGCCTCCATCTTTGCTCCAAGTGTGTAAGTACATATACACTTTATATAAACAGTTTATTATTTCTTTACATTCTGTAGTGTATTATAATTGTGTGTTTATATACGATATTTTCAGCGTTTTCCTTAGAAAACTAGTGATTACTGCAGTTAGCCTCAAAAAATACTCCATTTTCTCTTACAATAAAAGCAGGGGAAGATACTATATAGTCAAAGTTGGACAGGAAATATGGTGGCAGAGGCAGCGGTGGTGGAACACAGTGTCTACCGCTGCCTCTGCCACCATATTATGGACTATTTTATTCATTCTAGAGTATATATCGTGTTTCTGTGTTAATTATATTGTTTATTATGATATATTAGATGAATTTTGATAGATAAATGAGCCATACAGTTGATAGCGTCATATTCAAGTATTTTTTCGTCTCTCCAGAGTGCAGGAATGGATTTATGGCTTTTCAGTTAATTTAACCCTTTCAGGGTCCAGAGGCCAAATTTCAAAGTGCGCACCAGGGTCCAAGAATTTAAAAAAAAAAAATAATTTTTTTCTTATGAAATGGTAGAGAATCTTTTTCTGAAGGTAATAAAAAGTACGAAATTTCATGGAAAATTGATAAAATTATGCTCGCGAATTTTGATGTGTCAGCAATATTTACAAATCGGCGATTTTGCTCACTTTGACTCCCATTTTAGGCCAATTACATTATTCCAGTCGACCAAATTCTTAGCTGTTTCACTAGTATTACTTATATCGATTGAGCACAAGAAATTGCCAAGTCAACTGTTTTAACAGTTGTGATCAGAAATTAGTAATTTGGCCAATTTAACACACAGGTCAAAATATTCCAATTTCAAAATAGGGTCAAGAATAAACAATGTAGGTATTTCTGGCACTAAACTAACATTTCTTTTGCTCATTAGTTACATTTTGAGGCTTTACAAATGAATTCCATTTTGATTTTTTATTCACATAATGAATTTTTATTCAAAAAAAACAATAAAAGATTTACTGTAATGCAATATTGTAATAATTGTATAAATATCATCACCACATTTGTGAATGTATATTACACCCACCATCTGGTGTGTATTAGACGTGTGAAGTCGTTTATTTACTCTTGAACATCGGCAAAAATTTAACATTTCCGCTACCTTGAGCTCAGTTTCAAGCCATTTCCAGTGCCAAAACCAATCAAAATCATCTCTATTTCTGTAATATGTCTTCCATTCTAACAAATGAGACCAAGAAATCGCAAATACAACTATAAAAAACATACGAAAAAACACTGCAAAGTTGCTGTTTTAATCGAAAATCACGGTCTCAGTTTCTTTTTTCTCTCATTATACACTGTGTGCTGCAGGATTTGTTTTATGTGGTGCATGCATACCACATAGATTATTCTCTCATGTCTAGCCCCAAATTTACCACTCGCAGCTTATCAGAGTGAGCTGAGCTCATGGCGTAGATCTACGGTTTGGACCCTGAGCGTAAAGCCATAGATCTATGGCACGGACCCTGAAAGGGTTAACCCTTTGACTGTTTACGCAGTATAAATACGTCTTGCACGCCACTGTTTCTGACGTATCTATATGCATAAATTCTAGCGGCTTCATATCAAGCAGGAGAAAGCTGGTAGGCCCACATGTGAGAGAATGGGTCTCCATGGTCAGTGTGCACCATATAAAAAAAATCAGGGAGCCAGTGGTGCATTGTGGGAATGCCATTTCTGTTGTCCTTTTTCAGCATGCCTAAGGGTAAGAGATATGTGATTCCCCAGCAAATCTGGGACTCTTCTCTTCCCAAGTGATGCTCTAACACAGATGGAAGTGTCAGTGAAGATGAATTTCATGGTTTTGAGGAGTTTGTGACCGAAAGCAATGCCCAGGATACCAGAAGAATGGAGGAGGAGGAAGGAGAAGGAGGAGGAAGGAGGAGGAGGAGGAAGGAGGAGGAGGAAGGAGGAGGAGGAAGGAGAAGGAGGAGGAAGGAGAAGGAGGAGGAAGGAGAAGGAGGAGGAAGGAGAAGGAGGAGGAAGGAGAAGGAGGAGGAAGGAGGAGGAAGGAGGAGGAGGAGGAAGGAGAAGGAGGAGGAAGGAGAAGGAGGAGGAAGGAGAAGGAGGAGGGAGGAAGAGGAAGGAGGAGGAGGAGGAAGGAGGAGGAGGAGGAAGGAGAGGAGGAGGAGGGGAGGGAGAAGGAGGAAGGAGGGAGAAGGAAGGAGGGAGGAGGAGGAAGGAGGGAGAAGGAGGAAGGAGGGAGAAGGAAGGAGGGAGGAGGAGGAGGAAGGAGGAGGGAGGAAGGAGGAGGAGGAAGGAGGGAGGAAGGAGTGAGGAGGAGGAGGGAGGGAGGAGGAAGGAGGGAGGAGGAAGGAGGAGGAAGAAGTTATATGAAAGTATCTAGTGACTATATATGTGTATATATATTATAGAAACCAGAAGCAAGAAGGGAAGGCAGGAATGAAGGAAGGACAGATGAAGGAATGTAGGAAGAGAGGTAGGAAAGAAGGAATGATGACACACGACCATTTACCTAGGATAACTACCTAACACAACTGCCTGCTAATACTTTGAAGAAAACTGCTCAGACGAGGTGTTTTGTCTTTGCACATAAAAAAAAGGTCCACAAAAATGCACACACACTGGTTTTATGTGTGAGAGTGTAAAACACCATTGTGCATGACACCATGTTTCAAAGAGTTCCACAAGCTGCAGAACTTCTAGGAATATGTCCAGTGACTGTATATTGGTATATATATTATAGAACAATACAGTGGACCCCCGGTTAATGATATTTTTTCACTCCAGAATTATGTTCAGGTGCCAGTACTGACCGAATTTGTTCCCATAAGGAATATTGTGAAGTAGATTAGTCCATTTCAGACCCCCAAACATACACGTACAAACGCACTTACATAAATACACTTACATAATTGGTCGCATTCGGAGGTAATCGTTATGCGGGGGTCCACTGTAGTAATAAAAAAATTTTTTGTATTGTTTGTTTTTGTAAACAAGTTTTGTAAACAATATATTGATAATTATGTTTGTGTGCTTATTGTGTTGTATACAATGAGTGTATATATTTATATTGCACCTTACTTTGGTCTCATAGGCCACATAAGTTATGTGAAAAAATAAAATAGTGAAAAAAAACAAAAAACCTTCAAATGCAAGTAAACTAAAGTTTACCGGGTGAGAGGCAGTCGCGACTGTTGCCATACGCGGCTCATTTTCTGCAAACTTCACACCTCTTCAAGGGGGGCTCCTTGGCGTGGTGAAGAGGCTCTTGGTCTGAGGAATTAGACCTGTCGGTCTTCTTCCTCAGACCGAACCTAATTACCCCCCAATCTCCCTTCCCCTATCCCATCCTCCCCTTTTTCCTTTCCTCCTCCTCCTCCCCACCCCTCCCTTTTGCCCTTCCTCTTTTCGGCCTTTGGGATTTCTCCCACAGGCGCGCTAGTTCCTAGGTAGGGGAAAGGATACCGGGGTCCATCCCATTCCGTTGAGGCTCTTGGCGGTGGCGTAGTTTGCCGTGGAATCTGGATCACCTGGGGATGTCCCGATCCCTCTCTGGTATCCCGGAGTAGCTTTGGGTGTCTTTCGGGCGACGGGTGTATCTCTGGAAGCCACCTTTCAGATTCCGGGGGTGGTGGCCGAAGGAGGTATGCTTTGTGGCGGATATCCGGCCGCCCTCTCTTTTGTCCACCGAGGTAGCTCGGCAGATGTGAGGTTGCTATCCCAGATTGTTAGTTTACTAGCATGATGGGTAGGGTATGGCACGGGTTCCATGCTGCATCTGCGCTACTTGTGGTGCTGAGGTCCTCTTGGGCGCGGAGGGAGATTTCTGGCCCTTTCATTCCTCCTAGGAACTATCCCTCCCCGGTCCCCCTTTTTTTTTATTCTTTTTTTTATTATTTTCTTTTCTTTTCTTTTTTTTTTCTTAAAAACAAAAAGAAAGAAGTAACCTAACCATGGCAGCCCTAGTCCATGAACCTCCTACCCCCGGGCCCCTTCTTGATACCGCACCCCGTTCTGACCCCGCCTCGTCTTTGGACCACTCTTCAGACACTCCTCATGCCTCTGTACCTCTTGCCGGTGCTGTTTCCTCACCCGCTTCAGGTACTGAGGCCTCGACTGACTCCTTCGATTTATCGGACCTTCGCTCTCCTCTGACTATGCTTCCGGCCTCTCCCTCTACGGTGCGGCAATTTTCAAATCGCCGACCCGTTCCACGTCGGACCAACTCTGGTCCCATGCCTAAACGCCAACGACAATTACCTGCTGATGATACTTCTCCACCTTCTCGTTCTTCTCAGAAACGATCGACACGTCCTTCACTACCTTTCCATGCTCAGTTTCAGACTGAACAATGGACTAAATTCTTCACTTTACGACTGACTTCCTCTACTGCCTATCTTTCTGACCACAGTATTGGCAAGGCACTCCTACGCCATGTTGGTAAAGATATTTCTTTTCATGCTCTTAAGAGCGGTACGCGCATCATCACCGTACAGAATGCTACCCAGGCTCATGAGCTCTCTCGTCTTTCCCATATCGATACTGTTCCTGTCACTCTTGAAAAACATCATTCCCTCAATTCTTGTAGTGGTACCGTCATTCTGCCCCATACCATAGTTCAACAAAATTTCCAGACATGTGGCACTGACATTCTTGAACAGCTGGAACTCCAAGATCTCCCAATCCTCAAGGTAGACACTTACGTTCTTCCTGCCCGCGGGCGGAGACGATACCCTAGCAATGTGGCTCGTTTAACTTTTGACAGCCGAGAACTCCCATCCTCAGTTTATATAGCAGGACATCGGTTACAAGTCCGAAGGGTGATCCTTACACCGCAACAGTGTAGAAATTGCTGGCGATTTGGCCATCCAGCGAAATATTGCAGATCTATCGCCGAATGCCCAGTCTGTGGTGCCGATGACCATTCTCATACGTCTTGCAATCGATCTCCCTCTTGCCTTAACTGTCATGAGGCTCACCCTTCGTACTCTCGCCGTTGTCAAGTCTATTTAAACGAGCGGGAAATCCATTACCTCAAAGAGACAGAAGGTCTCCCTTATGCCATGGCAGTTTCTCATCTCCGCCTCCAAGGGAGACTCCCACGTGTTTCTTATTCCCGTGTTTCAAAACGTCCCCCCACTTCTGGTATCCCATCTTCTACACCCACCTCTGTGGTTACCTCTCCCATAGTCACTCCTGTATCTAATCCTTTTGCTGTCCTCGGCTCAGACGTCCCTACTTCAACGCCTCAGTCTGATCTCGCTTCTTCGTGTTCTCTCTCACAAGCCTCAGTAACGACGAGATCTCGTATGACACCTCCTCCCAATCGTCCCTCTACTTCTCAAAAGTCAAAAAAAGGTCCATTAACACCTCCTACCCATCTTCCACCTCATTTTACCCTCCCTGTCTCTGTCCCTGGTTCTCCCCCTCTCACTGGCTCTGTTACAAGTGTAGAGGTTCACCCTCCTCCTCGTACTGTACCTTCCTCCCCTGTTCCCTCCCAGGTTTCTTCCTCTTCTGCCACCTCCCAGGTTTCTGCCTCTTCTGTCCCCCTCCACGCTTCTCCAGTTCCCTCCACCCTTTCGCCCCCCCCCCTACCTTGGTACAGTCCAATACAGTTCCAAACTTTACTCATCCTCCCCCTACCATTTCCAATATTGTCTCCCATACGACGTCTCTGAATTCCGAAACACTTGAAGCAATCTCTGAATATATTGCAGAGACCAAACCATCAATGGAGACTGATCCACCCTCTGTTCCTTCTCTTTCCTCTCCTCCATCTGCGCAACTCCTTTCTTCACAGCGCACCGTTCCTTCGCTGATTGAACGTTTTCCACTGCCTCCGCATGTGGACTTTTCTAACCCCTCTAGTCCGTAGGAACCCTTACCTGCGGATTTCAAGTATCTTTATCATTGCCAATCATGGCCTATTTACAGTGGAATATACGCGGCCTCGGGTAATCGGAGTGAGCTTCAGATGTTACTCTCCCAGTTTGCCCCTGTTGGTGTTTGCTTACAGGAACCAAAATTACACTCTGCTGTTATCTCTCCCATCTCAGGCTATAATTTATTGTATTCTTCAGATCCTTTTCCTGATGGGACCTTTAATGAAAGTGCCCTTCTTCTATGCACTGATATTCCGTACCATCAGCTATTTGTTCATACTTCGCTGCATTACACAGCAGCCCGTATCCACTTGCATAGGTGGTATACGCTCTGTTCTTTATATCTCTCTCCTTCTCGGGCATTATCTATTCCGGATATTGCCTTTCTTGTTTCGTCATTACCGCCACCGATTCTGTTACTTGGTGATTTTAATGCCCACCATTTCCTCTGGGGGGGTCTCACTGTGATTCCCGTGGAATTCAGTTAGAGGCTTTTCTTGCCACCCACCCCCTCCATGTTTTAAATACAGGTACGCACACCCATTTTGATCCTCGGACTCATACTCTCTCTTGCATCGATCTCTCAGTCTGCTCTTCCTCCACCGCATTAGACTTCACTTGGTCTGTTCTCCCGGACTTACATGACAGCGATCATTTCCCAATCATTCTTACTTCCCCTTCATATTCACCACCTCTTCGCATCCCACGCTGGCAATTTGATCGGGCAAATTGGAACCTTTACTCACACCTAACTGTTTTTAGAGAGGTTCCTTCTTCGTCCTCCATCGATGAGCTTTTACACCTCTTCTCGTCCTCCGTTTTAACCGCAGCTTCTCATTCTATACCCCAAACTTCGGGCAGGCATTCTCAGAAATGCGTGCCTTGGTGGTCTCCTGCTTGTGCTCGTGCAGTACGTTTGAAACGCGCTGCATGGGGCAGGTACCGGTACAATAGAACCACAGAGAGACTCCTTGATTTTAAACAGAAGCGTGCGATCGCTCGCCGTGTCATCCGTGACGCTAAACGCACTTGCTGGCGAGATTGTCTCCACCATCACCTCTGCTTCCTCTATGAGTGCAGTCTGGAAAAAAGTACGAAAACTGAGTGGTAAATATTCTCCTGACCCGGCTCCTGTTCTGCGGGTTGCCGGTGTTGATATAGCAAACCCACTAGATGTTGCCAATGAAATTGGCAATCATCTGGTCCGTATTTCTCAGGGACTCCATCTATGCCCCTCATTTCTTTCCTCAAAGTCTGCCAGAGAGTTAGCACCCTTGGACTTTTCTTCTCTCAGAGAAGAACAGTATAATGTGCCTTTTACACTTCAAGAACTGGAGGCAACACTCTCAGCTTGCCGATCATCGGCAGCTGGGCCCGACGACATTCATATTCATATGCTACAACATTTACATCAGTCAGCCCTTGCAGTCCTATTATGCCTTTACAATCTTATTTGGTCACAAGGAGTTCTTCCACAGCTGTGGAAATCCGCCATTGTTCTCCCTTTCCGCAAACCAGGCACTACGGGACATGAAACCTCCCACTATCGTCCCATTGCTCTTACCAGTGCAGTTTGCAAAGTAATGGAACGCCTAGTAAATAGACGTTTAGTGTGGTATTTAGAGACACACAACAGTCTCTCCACTCGTCAATATGGCTTTCGTAAGGGACGTTCTACCATAGACCCCTTACTACGCTTGGATACGTATGTTCGTAATGCCTTTGCGAATAACCACTCAGTTATTGCCATATTTTTTGACCTTGAGAAGGCATATGACACAACTTGGAGGTATAATATTTTAGCCCAAGCCCACTCCTTAGGCCTTCGAGGCAATCTACCATCCTTCCTTAAGAACTTTTTAACTGACAGGCATTTCCGTGTTCGGGTTAATAATGTGCTCTCCCCGGACTTTATCCAAGCTGAAGGTGTCCCCCAGGGATGTGTTCTGAGCACAACACTTTTTCTCCTTGCTATTAATGATTTGGCCTCTAGTCTTCCATCAAATATTTGGTCATCACTCTATGTTGATGACTTCGCTATTGCCTGTGCAGGCGCTGACTGTCACCTCATTACAGTTTCTCTCCAACATGCAGTCGACCGTGTTTCCAATTGGGCCACCACACGTGGGTTTAAATTTTCCAGCACTAAAACCCACCAAATTACTTTCACTAGATGCTCTGTCATCTCCGATCATCCTTTGTACCTCTATGGCTCCCGTATCCCTGAACGTGATAGTCAAGTTTCTGGGCCTCCTCTTTGATCGTAGGTTATCCTGGAAACCTCACATTACCTCTCTGAAGGCAACTTGTCACAGCCGGCTGAACCTTCTTAAAACCCTTGCTCATCTTTCATGGGGAGCTGATCGTCGAACCCTCCTCCGCCTACATTCCACCCTTATTTTATCGAAACTTGATTATGGTGACCAGATCTATTCAGCGGCATCTCCTGCTACTCTCTCTAGCCTTAACCCCATTCATCACCAAGGATTACGTTTATGCCTTGGTGCTTTTCGCTCTTCCCCTGTCGAGAGCCTCTATACAGAAGCGAACGTTCCATCCTTATCCGATCGCCGTGATGCCCATTGCCTGTGCTACTATGTACGCTCTCATGATCTCCGCAATCCTTCCATTTATAGAATGGTCACTGATATTAGTAGACATTCTTTATTTGTTCGCCGCCCCTGTTTACTCCGTCCCTTCTCTCTTCGCCTTCATTCGCTCTTGTCTTCTCTTCAACTACCACCTTTCTATGTACATGTAGCATCTCACTTTTCCCTACCCCCCTGGGAAGTTCCAGCTGTTCGAGTCTGTTCTTTCTCCCTCCCTTGCTCGAAAGCCCAACTGTCTACGGTCGCTTCCCGCTCTCTTTTTCTTGACCACTTTCACTCTCATTCTCATGCCATTGCCGTGTACACAGATGGCTCTAAGTCTTCTGACGGCGTAGGATTCGCAGCAGTGTTTCCGGACAGCGTCGTACAAGGGCATTTACTATCTTCGGCTAGTATTTTTACTGCTGAATTGTATGCCATCCTTACAGCACTTATCCATATTGCATCTATGCCTGTGTCATCATTTGTGGTTGTCTCAGACTCCCTTAGTGCTTTACAGGCTATACAAAAATTTGATACACCTCACCCCTTAGTCCTCCGTATCCAACTTTGGCTACGCCGCATCTTTACCAAGCATAAAGATATTGTTTTTTGTTGGGTCCCTGGTCATGTTGACGTACAGGGCAATGAACAGGCAGACACTGCTGCGCGGTCAGCAGTACATGACCTACCAGTTTCTTATAGAGGTATTCCATTTACGGACTATTTTGCTGCAATATCTTCCCACCTTCACACCCGTTGGCAACAACGTTGGTCTACTATGCTCGGCAACAAACTTCAATCTATTAAACCGAGTATAGGTTACTGGCCGTCTTCTTATCACCAGTGTCGAGGTTGGGAGACTACTCTCTCCCGTCTTCGCATTGGCCATACTCGTCTTACTCATGGATATCTCATGGAGAGGCGTCCTGCTCCTCTCTGTGAGAATTGCCAAGCTCCATTATCAGTCAGCCACATTCTGTTGGACTGCCCACTTTATCAACGAGCACGCAGAATTTACCTCTGTCGTCGTCTTCGCTCCGCTACTCTCTCTTTACCTTCCCTTCTTGCTGATGGACCCACCTTTCATCCGGACTCTCTCATTGACTTTTTGACAACAACTGACTGACTTCACAAATTCTGATACCTTCAGCCCTTTCTACTTCAATCTCTTGCTACCCTCTACCCCCGTACTATCCCCTGCCCCGCTGTTTTCTGTAACCTGCTGATCATCCCTCCTCCCTTCTGCCATCCAATACCCTCGCTTCCTTCCCTACCCTGCAGCGCTGTATAGCCCTTGTGGCTTAGCGCTTCTTTTTGATTATAATAATAATCTGCAAACTTCACAGCTCTATATCTTGGTAAGTACTGATGGCAAAAAAAAATTTTTTTTTACTAAAACACTCAGAAAAATAATCTTAACATTTTCATAAGAAAAAAAAAATTATTTTTTTCGAATATTTTGCGACAGAATGACAGTTTCAGAAAGGGGCTTGCGACAGTCAAAGGGTTAAATGAGTAAAATTAATTTGATATACGAGTAAATTGAGTTATGAGCTAGCTCATAGAACGGATTAAATTCATAAGTCAAGGTTCCACTGTACTTTACTCAAGCCATAAAATTCAACTTTAAAGAATGTTATTTAATAATTATTTGTGCATAATTATTTTAGAGAGAATGGATCAAAGTAGAATGATATGGAGAGTGTATAAATCTGTAGGGGAAGGAAGGCAGGTCTGAAAATCAGTTTAAAACTCTTCTCAAAAGCCACTTAACCCCTTCAGGGTCCAAGGCCAAAATCTGAAGTGGTGCTCCAGTGTCCAAGAAATTTTGAAAAAAAAAAATAATTTTTCTTACAGAATTAAAGAGTATATTTTTGTGAAGGTAATAAGACAAAAAAAAATTTTCTGATCAGTACTTACCGAGATACAGCGGCGGGAAGTTGACCCAAAATGGCCGGGTGGCAGCAACATCAGTGACTTCCGCAAAATCCCATTTTTTTTATTTTACGTTTTTTATACTTTTTTCTTTTCTTTTCTAATTTTTTTCTTTTTCTAATAACATTTGTGGCCTGTGAGATCAGTATAATGTATATTGTATAAGTGTACGCTTGTTGTATTCAACACAATAACTGCACTAATTTGTTAATCATTATATTGCTTACAAAACTTGTTTACAAGTTTATTGTAAACAAAATGATGAAAATATTAGTGCGGTTATTGTGTTGAATACAACGGTACCATATGGCACAATGGTGCCATAGGGTGCAATTGTACCATATGGTACAATGGCACCATATGATACAATGGTACCATATGGTACAGTGGCACATGATACAATGGTGCCATATGATACAATGGTACTATATGGTACAATGGTACCATATGGTACAAGGGCACCATTTGGTACAATGGCACCATATGATACAATGGTACCATATGGTGCAATGGTACCTTATGGCACCATATGATGCAATGGTACCATATATTACATTGTACCATACAGTACAATGATACCATATGGTTCATTGTACCATATGGTACTGTTGTATTCAACACAATAAACACACTAATATTTTCATTATTATTTTGTTTACAATAGGTGTTTACAACAAAAATATGCAAAAATGTTGTATATTAGTAATGTTCTATTATATATTTACAAGTGTACAGGAACTTGACGTGTTCCTTGAGGTGGATGACAAAGCACTTTGTCTCGGAAACTGCGGAGTCAGTAGCTAGCTTGTGTCGCCACTCACTCAGTCTTGGCTGGTGTCTCATGCCACCAACTATTGACCATATGGTACATGGTATCATATGTTACAGGGTACCATATGGTACATTATACTATATGATATAGGGTACCATGAGGTACAGGATAACATATGGTGCAGGGTACTATATGGTACAGGGTACCATACAGTACAGGACACCATATGGCACAGATACAGTGATAACTATAGAAATAAGTCACCCTGACTTTTTTGGGTTATCCTAGGATTTTATATGTATGCTGCTATGTATGATAATCTATGTACGTAATTGTATTTCTGTACACCTGAAAAAACTTACTCGAGTGCATGCGGCATCATATACACAAATAAAGTTACATAGAATGTCATACTTAGCAGCATATGTTTGGAGAACCTAGGATAACGCAAAAAAGTCAGACAGACTTATTTCCATTAG
Organism: Cherax quadricarinatus; assembly: GCF_038502225.1. Lineage (NCBI taxonomy): Eukaryota > Metazoa > Arthropoda > Malacostraca > Decapoda > Parastacidae > Cherax > Cherax quadricarinatus. The sequence continues at coordinate 44,419,018 of NC_091301.1, read as the reverse complement.
GGTCCCTGTACCCTGTACAGGGACCATAATATACTATATGGTACATTGTACCATATGGTACCACTCTACCATATACCACTCTACCATATGATACCATTGTACCATATGATACCATTGTATGACATGGCACCATTGTACCATATGGTACCATTGTACCATATGGCACAATGGTACCATATGGTTCAAAACCATAGAATTCGTCTTCATCTCCACTTCCATCAGTCTTAGAACTGTAAGTTGTGAAGAGGAGAGTTAGAATTCGCCCAGAGAGTGAGTGGGGAGTGAGAGCTTCCTTGCTGCCAGGCACAGTGAACAAAGCTACTTTGCCGGCATTCCCACAATGCCATGTGGGCGTCCAGATTTTTTCTATGGTGTGCACACTGACCACCCAGACCCATCCTCTCAGATGTAGGTCTACCAGCCTTCTCGGGCTAAATTTGACGCTGCTAGAATTTTGGCATAGATATACGGTTTGGATCCTGAACGTAAAGCCGTAGATCTACAGACGGACTAAATACACAATACTCAATATTTAACCCTTTGACTGTTTTGGTCGTACTATATATACATCTTACGAGCCAGTGTTTCGGATGTATATACACTCAATAATTCTAGCAGCTTTAAATCAAGCAGGAGAAATCTGGTAGGCCCACATGTGAGAGAATGGGTCTGTGTGGTCAGTGTGCACCATATAAAAAAATCCTACAGCATGCAGTGCATAATGAGAAAAAAAACTCCGACTGTATTTATCGTTGTATTCTCGTTTTCATGGTCTCGTGTGATAAAATGGAAAACATATTACAGAAATAGAGATGATTTTGATTAGTTTCACGATGAAAACAACCTTGAAATTGAGCTCAAAGTAGTGGAAATGATCGATTTTTACCAATGTTCAAAAGTAAGGAAATCACACCACACGTCCAATACACGTCAACTGGGGGGTCTAATATTCTTTCACTAGTGCACTGATATTATTTATACCATTTTTACAATAATGCATTAGTCTGCATAACAGTAAATCTTCTATTTTTTGTATGAATAAAAAATCAAAACAGAAAGCAATAATGTAAGAGGGGCCTAGAGACGTGACTAATGAACAGAGGATATTTTATTTTAGTGCCAAGAATGTCTACATTGTTTATTCTGGACCTTATTTTGAAATTGGCATCTTTTTTAATTTGTGTGAAATTAGCCAAATTGACAATTTCTGACCACTTTATTGGGTAGTTCAAATTGGTAAATGGGTGGTTTCTTGTACTCAATTGATAGAAAAAATGGAGTTCTAAAGAAATAGCCATGAGTTTGGTCAGCTGGAGCAACAGAATCGGCTGAAAACAGGGCTCAAAGTCGGCGAAATTGCTGATGCATATATGTCGCCAAGACCGCTAACTTCGCAGGAGTGTAATTCCGTGAGTTTTCGACCAAATTTCGTACTTTTGGTGTCATTACCATCGGGAAAATATTCTCTATCATTTCATAAGAAAAAAATAATTTTTTTTTTCCAAAAATTTTTTGACGTAGAATGACAGTTTCGGAAAGGGGCTTGCGACAGTCAAAGGGTTAACACTACCAATAAATCTACCAATTACCTAAATCTTAAAACTTCATAACTAGACAACCAAGCTCATGTATTGACAAATTACCACATAGAAGTATACATACCTACCAAAATCAGTATTGCCCTGTAAACTATTCCTGAATCATGTTTCATAAAAAATCATTTGTGAATACGTGAATATATCCTTTGGTTTTTATAAATTAGATTCACTTATCACTAAAAGAACTGTACAACTATGATAATTTCTTTAGTGACAAGTAGTCAGTAAGCCATTACATTAAGTCAGCCCATAATGCCAAGGCATAATAGAGGCTCTCTTTGCACTGCAACCCATCATTGTAACAATATAATCTCAATGTCCTACTTGCAAAGAAATAAATGAATTTGAATTTGAAGAAGGGAAATAACCCCGGAAAAGGACTTGATACCTCAAGTCCTAATATAAGGGGATTCCCTTTCTAAACATTAACAACTTCAACACTCTTCCCTCCTCCCATCCCATCAATCACCAGATCTTCATTAACCCTTAAATGGTCCAAACGTATATATACGTTTTTTCAAAATCTGAAAGTATGTAAAAAAATGTAGATCTTTTTTTTTTGTTTTACATTTGAAAACGTGTAAAAAAAACTTTTATCTACATTTTTTTTTGTTACATTTGAAAATATATTGTAAAAAAAGTAGATCTACTTTTGTAGCACTACGAATTTGAACGCCGATTTGTTTGGACCGTTTAAGGGTTAAAGGTAAGTGTCATGTATTCTATTGTTAGTAGAGTACTACTAACTGTGCATGTCTTCTTCAGTTTGTGTGCATTAAACTTAATATTTCATGTGGTAAAACTTTTTTTTTCATAATACTTTTGGGTGTCTTGCATGGATTAATTTGATTTCCATTATTTCTTATGGGGAAAATTAATTCGCCTTCCGATAATTTTGGCATACGATGAGCTCTCAGGAATGGATTAATGTCATATACCAGGGGTCCACTGTATTTTGAGGTAGGTTTTAATAGAAGCTTAAGGATGTTGCATTTTTGGAGTGTTTAAAAAGAAATTTTGTCAGTCAGAGAAAGCTGCAAAAAGTATGTATCAAAATTGGCTGCTATAGGAAAGCATAAAAAAAATTGAAGTAGGCAAGAAAGTTAGAGTAGTGCCTACCAATAACCCTACAATCATAGAAATTGGGATGAATACATAAAAATGTTCTTTAAGATAAAGCTAGGCATGTTAGACATATTTAAGGTTGCTTGCGAGCATTTCACTTTATTCTACTCTTTCAGAGGTGAGTTCCAATAAAAAAAGTTTACACGAGTTTTATGTTTAGTGCTTTATGACCATTTGAGATTTTAGTATGTTCTTGCACTAGTGACAGGGGTGAGCTCTAGTCCTTGGTTCTTCAACTTTCTAGCCCACATATGGACTAGCCATCACATTCATTTATTTTTAACCCCTCTGTGAGGCCTTGTTTACCATATAATTGCTCAGTGCTCCTGTAACTCGATGCACTCGGCTCTCGCACTGAAGTCTGGGGATCAAACCCCTAGTACTGCTGGAAAGCATTAGGACATGTTTCCATACGACTTCTGCTGTCTCTGTTCACCCTATCAGTAAAATGGATACCTGGGTGTTAGTCGATTAGTGTGGGTCGCATCCTTGGACAGAATTGGCCTAATTTGCCTAAAATGCTCTGCATAACAAAGGGCTTTCTATGTAGTAGTATGTCATTGATGTCAGCTAAGCCTGTATACCTTGTATATGTAGAAATAAAGATATTATTATCTTAGGGGGTACCTTGATCCAAGGAATTAAGAGCACTAGAACCATTTTGTTAAGTGCTGTAAATATATTCTGTTTCTTACATCATTTAAACTATCATTATTAACTCTTCTACTGTTGTGACCAGTTCTCTCATTCCATAAATAACAGCAAGGAAAAATATTCAAAGTATTTTCTACATTTCCCAGTGTCAACAAATTTCAATGAAAAGCTAAATATCCTCATCATTTATGTGACTACAGATGCTGGGTTCTTAGATAATCATCCTGTAGGGAGAGTGGCACTCTCAGACACATCCCTAACCCTACTGAGGTGACCCAGCATCAGTAGGCATACAGGTTTAGTGCTAACCCTCGAAAACCTGTATATTAACCCTTTCAGGGTCAACAGGCCCTCTCCGAAACTTGTTCTCACGGTCAGAAATTTTTCGGGAAAAAAAAAAATCTTATGAAATGATAGAGAATCTTTTCCCGATCATAATGACACCAAAAGTATGAAATTTGATGGAAAACTTACGGAATTATGCTCTCGCAAGTTAGCGGTCTCGACAATATTTACACATCGGCAATTTTGCCTACTTTGAGCCCTATTTTCAGCCAATTCCTATGTACCAGTCAACATAAATCATAACTATTTCGCTGGAACTCCATTTTCTCATTCAATAGAGTACAAGAATCCACCCATTTACCAATTTCAACTATCCAATAAAGTGGTCCAAAATTGGCAATTCTGCCAATTTCACAAATTTCAAAAGATGCCAGTTTCCAAATAGGGTTCAGAATAAACAAGACAGACACTCCTGGCACTAAAATAAAATTTCCTCTGTTCATTGGTCACGTCTCCAGGCCTCTGTTACGTTTCTTTTGCTTTCCATTTTGAATTTTTATTCTCACAAAAAATAGATTTACTGTTATGCAGACTACTGCATTAGTATAGAAATGGTGTAGAAATGGTATAAATAACATCAGCACACTTGTGAAAGAATATTAGACTTGCCAGTTGATGTGTATTGGACACATGGCTTGATTTATTTACTTTTGAACTTTGGCAAAAATTTAACATTTCTGCTACTTTGAGCTCAATTTTCCACTCAAGGAAGGTTCCTTGATGTTGGTGAGGGGCTCTTGATTAGGGAATTGAATCTGTGCTCCAGTTCCCCGAATTAAGCCTGAATGCCTTCCACATCCCCCCCCCAGGCGCTGTATAATCCACCGGGTTTAGCGCTTCTCCCTTGATTATAATAATAATAATAATAATAATAATAATGAGCTCAATTTCAAGGTAATTTTCATTGTGAAACCAATCAAAATCATCTCAATTTCTGTAATATGTCTTCCATTCTATAAAATGAGACCAGGAAAACTGGAATACAACCATAAATAGCATACGAAAATACACTGAAAAGTCATTGTTTTAAACCAAAAACACGGTTGTAGTTTTTTTCTCATGCACTGTGTGCTGCAGTTTTTTTTTTTTTTTTTTTTTTTTTTTTTTACTACTGACCACATAGACCCCATTCTTGCTAGATTTGAAGGCGCTAGAATTTAGGTGTACTAGTATGGCACCAACTCTGAAAGGGTTAATAATCGAATTTCGATCGTTGATATTGTGTTAAAATATATTGATATCCTTGTGGTTGGAGTGTGTATTTTCCAACTTTGCCTTAATGATGTTTATTCAGTGTACATTCTTCTGATAGTGTTATTTTTACAGGCGAAGAACGTGGAGGGCCTGCGATCAATTCGCAGTATGCTGCATGATTTATCAGAAGCCTAGTGTTAAGTAAAACCACTTATCTACAAACAAGTATTGATGCAATATTTTATTTTATTGGAGATGTATTTTTTTTTGTATTGGAATAGTTTTCATACAATAAAAAATAAAATAACTTGGTAATTTTATTTTTGTTTGCACTACTGGGGTTGCTTTATATACAAAAGGTTATGATGATTTGTCCTGACTAAGCACAAATGTTGAGAGTTAAACAGGTGTAGCAGGTAGAACTGCTTTTTCCCATGGATAGCCCATTGCCAGGATTTACATGTCTTATCTGGACCAGGTTTAAGATATGGGTTACTGCCAGGTTATGGGGGGCCGTCTTAGCAACAGTTAGATACTGGACAACTACTATTGCTCATAGGCTGCAGGATTATTGGATGAAGACAACTGCCTTAGCAACTACTGTTCTGTAACACCATGAAATACTGTAATATTTTCTCTAGCAGTGAGGATTCTTCCTCATATTGAAATTGGGTTATATCCATAGGGAAAGTCAGGTCAACAGACATAAAACTTAACACCAATCAGTATCTTCCTCAGTAGTTTAATACCAACTACTCTGTACAGTGGCCAGTCATACAATCAAGTGCACCTCATGCATAAACATTCACATGTGTATCTGGCATGCATGCACACACACAATGTACACATGCTCTCGTACATACACACATTGAAGAGCATGAGAGCTGTGGGTGGAGGTGGGTAACAAGTGGTGGCCAATGTTAACACTTATATGGGATCATCTGGAAACACTGCATATTCCTAATTTCTACAAGAAATACACAGTGTTTATTCATCCTCTCTTGAGCACTAAAGAAACATCATTTGGACAGACACTGTTATGCCTGCCATTACAGAGGCCAATTCCACACCCATAGCATCAATATCTACCCTCCCTTATTTTATTTTTACATCCCCATGCATGCACCCTTGTAAATGTTTGAAGAATTGAAACAGATTCTTTTTAACAAAAACAATAGTGAGTCCAACAAAGATCCAACCAACCCTGGGTGATGGAATAAATATTTAGTGCCTATACAGAGCACTTATTTTGTACAATGTCACTAAATGTTATACTAGTGAACCTATACTAAAGCCTAGGTGAGCTAGCATACAACGCATTTATATTCTAAATGATGTATCCCAGTGCCTCAGGGCTAGCTGCATTAGCATCTACAGGTGGGGTGACCTCCAGACTTAACATACAAAAGAAACTTCTACCAGTGGCCTGCACATGAGTTTTCAACAAACATAACCTGGAATGTACAAAGGAAGTTAGTTTGAATCCATTTCATGTTCTGGAAAAGATATTTTACTCCATTTTTCTGTCATGCTGCATTATATGAATTCAAACCACATCACATTGTCAAAAACATTCATATTACTTTCATTTAGAATTTGAAAGACTTTGAAAACAGTCACAAACTATTCAATCTTCAAGCACTCACACTATAACATCACTTGAATGAAATTGCCCTATAAAGAATCTCTTGAAGCCTGCACACCACGGAAAGGATAAAAGTGGAGTACAACAGCCTTAACAGCAAGTGATGTTACCTGGTGAGCACTGATGACTGGCAATGGCCACCCCATCCTTTTTCTCTTCCACAAATTACTATTTCGTAATTTTCCAAAGATATGCTGTTACATATATTTGTTGAAATTGTCAACAATCAAAAAATAACCTAAAAGATAAGCATGATTGTATGTTCTCCATCAATGAAGATTACAATCCTAGTGTGTTTCACATCCACATTACCATAACCTGCTAGTTATGGAATCCTGAATATGATATTCTTAAAGATGGTGACATGCCAAATTTGTTAAAAAATAATTAACCTGCAAAACCTAAGATATACACATATATAATATATAAACAAATATATTATATATATTTAATAACAAACTTCATATTAAAAATCATTTTCAAAAATCAATGAACGTAAAAAGCTCAGGGAGCAACATAAGATAACCTGTACTATCAAACTGTTTATTGTACAATACACAAACATTATGCATATTAAAAAAGCCAATTAAAGGGCAGTCTTCATATGAGTGAAATTGCTTTCATTATAATATATAAATATATTGCAACTATTGAAACATACAAAACTCATGATTTAAACTTTCAGGTTGCATTCAAAATACAACTAGCATAAGGAAATTATATACCAACAATGCTGTTCTACATACAAATGGAATGCACGCACCTCTTTATAACACATTAAAACTACAGTAAACCTAGACAATATAGCTTTATTTATCACTTTCTAATATAAAAGATAGTAGTCAAGAATTAAGCAAGTGATGGAAATTGGAAACTTTTACTGGGGAAGTAGGAGCAGGGAGTAGTCAAAGTCTAAACTTACTAAAAAAAACTGACTAAACCTTGATGTTAATCAGTAACATGTATATGAAATGCCAGAATCTTAAGTATAGCTGCTGACAAATTCTAAATCTTGTTATCACTACTTTACTCAGAGAAGTGTTATAGTGTTGATGCTAGCTGTATGGTAATCTAAATAGATCTAGAAATATCTCTGCATATCCCACTGCATGAATACTACATAACACCCATACATATAATTAAATGTTTATTGCTATGGGGGAATGATTAAAGCAATATGAATGATAATGGCATGCCATTACTTTTACTTTTTTAGGTAAAATGGTTGCTTCATTATGGCAACACAAGTTTTAGTAGAGGATACTCTGTATTAAAATAGTTTATAAAGTATATTACACTTTGAATTGTAATCATATTTATATTTTTAAAAGACATCAAAAGACAACCATGCTGTTCAATTTGTGGGTTTGTATTACACATTCGACTAGAAAAAATTATGCTTGTGTATCACAAAAAAATCATCAGTGTTGAAGCAGAAGTTTATCAAGAAATTATCCCAAAACTTGCAATTTATCTTTTATAGTATAAAATAAATTTAACACTCCCTGAGCTATATAGAATAATATAAGTTTCATGAGGTGAAATTTATCTATAAAATTTAAGAACTGCAAATTGGATGTTCTAGAAGGAAAAATGTCAATAGTCATTTTACCAAATAGTACCAGTTCACCACAAAAAATAGGTATAATACTTAACAAAAAATTACTGAAAACCTACACAATGTAACCAAATCTCAAATAGCATACTGTATAAGCAAGATAAAGGTACAGTACTTTCAGAAAACTCATGCTATAAAGGACTTGTTGGACTCTTTTAAGCGTTTTCATGATGGGGGGGGGGGGACGTGTGAGGTGCTGCGACATTTAACTACAGTAAGGTGCTGGGAAGGCTCTGGAGAAAATTTAAAAGGAAAAACAAGATGCTTAAAATAACTTGGATAACTTTAGCTAAATGATAATAGTTTTACCAACAGATAGTATTGCTTTAAATACCATCTTAAATCAGTCATGAAGCTCCTTTTAAGATAAATTATATTAACAAATTAAGCTCGCTTCCCGACCGAGATTGTCCTGAAGCATTAATTAAACCCGCAATGTTTTCAGCACCTGGCTTACTAAATGAAAAAAAAATTGAGCTGAGCCATCCCTGTACCTGTAGGTTGAATGTCACCTCTGCAAGCTGAGTGGTGGACGGACTTGAGCCATTCCAGTAAGAGATATAACTCTGGGATACTTATCACTAGTAATAACAAAACTTGTAGATATTTTAACAAGGATACTGCTTTTAAAATAACCAACTTAATATCAAGTTAGAAAAGAAGTTTTACTTGATACTGAAGCTAGAATCAACAGAATTAAAAATAACTAGTGAATTCACCTGGAGTTTTGTCCCTTACTGGCCGTTCTCATCCATCTCAAAACCCTACATGGTATGATACTATGGTGTGAAGAGAGAGACGAGAGACTCTGCATATTCTTGGCAGAGTTTGGGACGTCATGTTCTGCCTAAATATGAAATGGTAAAATGGATGCTAAAAGACTGCAAACAATCTCCAGTTGCCTTTTACCATACAATTCATTTCACAAAAAACAACAGAGTTTCATCTGTACAGGAAATATAAATTGAGACAACTGTACATTTGTAGATTGCTTGCTTATGAGACCCATGGAAGAACTGGTATGCTAAAAAGGGGTTAAAACCAAAAAAATAACTTTTTATCACATTAATAGATCTCAAAATATTTCATTGATGTCTTGAATTAACGCAAGTCCAACACATATCTCCTCACATAACTTTCCAGTAAAAAGAAGTTTTACAGTTCTTGTTGTAAATAAGCAACCATCACACAGTCATTATTTGATATGCCTTACTTTTATTTTTTATTTAGCAGCCATAAGCAAAGCTTTCTAAACGAAAGCTTTTGCAACACTTTTTCCCTGCACATGTTCTGCAAACTTTTTAGGAAATATTTAACCATGAAATTATAGAGTAATATTGACAAGCTGAGCAAGACTGATGACTTCTTGCATTAGTTTATTTGGTACAAGGTACCCAATAAACTGCATTTTGCAAACTAATCTTATTTGTAAGTATGGTAACACTGAAGTACACAGGTTCTCTCTGATGTTGATGAGATATAAAGCAGGAAATTATCTACAGCTTACAGTACCTAATTTGCATATTTTTTGTCTATCATGATGGTTTGAATGGTATTTTCAAACATCTGATGCATTCACTCTCACACACACTCTGACACAACACAAAATGGACACAGAAGATGATGTGGACTACACAGAATGATGTGCTTCAGCCAAGAAGCACAAGAGGGATATCAGAGATGTCACATAACTGCACAAGATTTTCAGCTACTGTACAGTTGCTTGAAGTATAAACCTGCAGTGCCCAGTCACAAGAAGTGACAGTTACTCCTAAGAAATGATGCACATAGCTGTTAATTGAGCTCAATCAAACAGCAAACTACTGAGAAATACTGGCCCATACATTCTGTTTCTGAACAAAAAATCCATCATATTTTCATACTCATGTTAAGTAATGGCGAGCTAACCACCTTTGCAGACTCTTGACGGGTACCAGTCTCCTGCCAGTAGCATATGTGAATTATGTGCAACAAAGGAGAGAGCTGGGAGGGCAGGCATGGGGCGGAGGGACTGCTAAGACGGTTGAGGGCAGCCCTATCTATGATTGGGGCGATGTTGGTCTTGGTCCCCATCTGCAGTTGCATTGGTGGCAGCAGGTGGGGCATGGGCATGAGTGGTAGCTGGTCCACGTGCACCAGCCCCAGCACCACCTGGAGAATTATAAACCAGCTCATAGTCCATTACTTCCTTGTAGATAAGTTCCTTCCATTGATCAACTGTATGTTCACGGTCATCTACACTATGGTCGTATGGGCCTGGTGCAGGCTGGAGGAAAAAAAAAATTGTAATGAAAGTAGTTTGAAGCCAACAAAATAAATGAACAGTTATTCAATGCAGATAAAGTGGAACACCGAAAGTTTGGCCTGATTGGGGCCATAGGTCATGTGACAGTTTGTTTGTCCAAAGATACCAGGAAAAGACAAGAAAAAGACTCACCAATTCCTGTCGTCCTCATTCTTTTGTGAAGTATATGTACAATATGTTGGCTATGTGTTAAGTAAGGCTAGAAGTGAAATATCAATGTTAAGAACCAAAATGTCTTCCAAAACATGATAAAATTTTATATAGATTCTCAACATCGTCAAATAACCCCACTTTTACACTCATTTTATCACACACTAATAACTGTACACTTTACCATGCTGTAGCATACAGTATGCACATGGTCTATAGTTATTAATAATTAAACTTGGTAATCTCAAGGTCACATTTTATTTCCAAGAATTACAGAGTGTGGATTTAGCTTTACCATTACACCTCATTGGAACAGTCTTTGGAAAGCCCCTTATGTGAAACATTTTATACAGGCTGAAACTAGCATTAACAAACTACAGTACTTACTACTAAGTATTTAGATAAGGATGATAATATGTGCTTTTAGTTTGCATCATAATTCACCATGAATAATTTCTGTATATGAGAGATTTTGATTACAAAGGAGAGGAAGCAACTGAATATGCTAGTGGCATAGGACACAACTGAAACAGTAAATATTTATTATCATTACATATTATAATACAATAAACCCTCTCATAATGTGGGGATACATTCCTAAATATCAGCACCTTATGGAAATTAGCAGCATGCAAAGTAAAGAATACTTGAGGTAAAGAAGAGTTACTGTCCAGTGACCTCCAAATTTAGTAAATATCTTTTTTAAATATTCTACATTTTAGTAGAGAAGGTTGATATGGCCCTACTGGATTCAGGTGGATGGCAGTGGTTCATGTATTGATGTGAAAGTAGATTGTCAGTAGTTGATAGTTGTAATGAGTGCTCAAGTATTCTGTAATGCATCTCAGGTTTGTTTTCCTCTGCAGTGGTTTATTCAAGTAATGATATGGTATCATCAGTTAATCCACACAGCACTTCTAGGTGTGTCAGCACCCTGTTCAGTGAAAAAGTCTGCAATTTTACCAAAAACATGGAACTGCATTTGTAATATTGCTGTTTATCTACAAGTTCTTCTACCTCATCCTTTTGGAACTGAGGTTTTCCAGCATTTCTTCTGCAGCTGGTTCATCATCCTCTTCAAGCAGTTCACTGGCATCTTGTTAATGCATTATCTTCAAAACCCTCATGTCTCAGTCCTCTACAGAGTTACAATTTCTTGGATATGAATACTCACTGAGGGAAAAACCAGAGAAATATTCACCACAGGCCATAACTGATCCCAGCCTGCATTTATGGTTGACTGGGGCACTTCACACCCATGACACTTTAATTAACACAAGTGCATCTGTCCTAGGTAGTAGGTTGGTAGATAGCATCCACCCAGGAGGTACTACTGTCCTGTCATGTGAGTGTGAAATGGAAGCCTGTAATTGTTTTAGACGATGGTAGGATTGCTGGTGTCTCTTTTCTGTCTCATAAACATGCAAGATTTCAGGTACAAACATCCTGCTACTTCTACTTACACTTAGGTCACAATGCACTTGCATGTACAAGCACATATACACACACACACACACCCCTCTGAGTTTTCTTCTATTTTCTTACTAGTTCTTGTTCTTGTTTATTTCCTCTTATCTCCATGAGGAAGTGGAACAGAATTCTTCCTCTGTGAGCCATGCATGCCATAAGAGGCAACTAAAATGCTGGGAGCAAGGGGCTAATAACCCCTTCTCCTGTATATATTACTAAATTTAAAAGGAGAACTTTCATTTTTCCATTTGGGCCGCCCTGCCTCAGTGGGATACAGCAGGTTTGTTGAAAGATGATGATGGTAGGATTGCTGGTGTCTTTTTTTCTGTCTCATAAACATGCAAGATTTCAGGTATGTCTTGCTACTTCTACTTACACTTATATCACACTACACTTGCATGTACAAGCATATGTATGTATACACACCCCTCTGGGTTTTCTTCCATTTTCTTACCAGTTCTTGTTGTTTATTTCCTCTTATCTCCATGGGGAAGTGGAACAGAATTCTTCCTCTGTAAGCTATGTACTGTGGGCCCCCGGTTTTCATAATAAATCTGTTCCAGAGAGAGTGACTAAACCCGAATCTGACTTATTCCGAATTAATTTTCCCTGTAAGAAATAATGCAAATCCAATTAATCCGTTTCAGACACCCAAAAGTATTAAAAAAATGTTTTCTACATGAAATATACATTTATCTACACAGAAAACAATAACATCACATTTACCTTTATTGAAGACATGGTGATGTATGGAAGATGGGAGGAGGGGAGAAGATGGAGGAGTTTACAATTGTTTGGAAGGGGAATCCCCTTCCATAAAGACTTCAGGTTCCAAGTCCTTATCCTGGGTTACTCCCCTCCTTTGTTTTTTGATGCCACTAGGATGAGCTTGAGAGTCACTGGACCCCTGTAGCTCAAAAAAGTGTTCCAGAGAATTGTGTTTGGAGAAAGGACAAGATAGTCCTTCAATATGACACTAATATCAGCTCTATGGCTTATTTATCTAGCACAATTCATCTAATATGACATAATAAACAATATTAATAACATAGAAACATGATATATACTCTAGAATGAATAAAATATGGCATTAAGAATGTCACTAGTGGTGTTGTGTTGTTAGTTGTTGGGTGTATAAAGTCCACTGAAAGATAACCCTTACATAGTGGTGGTGAAGGCGGCAGCAAGAAGCAGCAGAGGCGGTGGTGTTAGTCAGTAGCCCTATATACCTCCAACAACAATGAAGGAGTCAGTTTCGTGCTGTCCTTTTTCTATCGATTAATCGCTTAACATACTTGCTACACTCATAATGCTACACTTTATCGCTGGCTGGCGCTATAGCCTTTACTGACTCCTGCTGCTTTAGTATTGTACATATTGCAGAATCATTGAAAAAGGCACATTCTCCCCTCTTTCTCAGCCCTTTACCAAAGGGCTGGCTGGCACTAGGAACTTTCTTTGGGCCCATGGTGGCTTATTTAGCAGTTGCAAGCACTAAAAAGAATGGAATACAAAACATACTGTATGAACGTGTGGGATCGTCCTCACTGGCTGATAAACAATAGCACACTGACTGTACATGGAGTGTCGGGGCCGCTCAGGCCACGTGGACACGTTCCGGATAAATGACTTATACCGAGTTCAGTGACGATCACCGAGCCAATATTTTGATGAAAAAATATTACTTATTCTGAATACAGTGGTCCTTCAATTATCGTCCTTAATCCGTTCCTGGAAGTAGGACTATTATCGAAATAGACGATTTTCGAATTAATTTTCACCATAAGAAATAATGTAAATCCAATTAATTCGTTCCAGACACCCAGAAGTATCAACAACAATTTTTTTTTTATCTAAAAGATAGATTTACATGCACAAAAGAATGAACATTCAACATAACAGTTACCTTTATTGAAGGCTGTTGTTGATGAATGGAAGACAGGGAGGAGGAGAAAGGGCGGAGAGGTTATTGTTTGGAAGGGGAATCCCCCTCCATAAGGACTCTAGGTCCTTCTCTAGCATAAATATAGATTTACATGCAGAAAAGAATGCCAAATAAATGTAAAGCACTAATAAAATGTATAAATGAACATTGGTAATAGGGGTAGTTGATGAGTGGAATGGGCTGCCTAGTAGGGTGATCAAAGCTAAAACATTGGGTAGTTTCAAATTTAGGTTGGATAAATACATGAGTGAGAGGGGTTGGATTTGAGTCGGACTTGCACCTGAGCTTATTGCTTGGGTAACATTTGTTCTGTTAGTGGGTTGGATTTGTGAAGGACCAGCCTAGTATGGGCCAGCAGGCCTACTGCAGTGTTCCTCCTTTCTTATGTTCTTATTGAAGACTTGTTTGTGTGAGGGAGGGATGGTAAGTTTATTGTTGGAGAATATGACACTAATATCAACTCTACGGCTTATTTATCTATCACAATTCAACTAATATGACATAATAAACAATATTAATAACATAGAAACATGGAATATACTCTAGAATGAATAAAATAAGTCATTACATATGTCACAAGAGGTGTTGTGTTGTGTTGTTGTTGGGTATATAAGGGCCACTGAGAGCAAGCCGTCCATAATGGTGGTGAAGCAGCAGCTGAGGCGGCGGTGTTTTCTGTAGCCCTATGTAACTCCAACAACATTAGAGGAGTTGGTAGAATCGCTAAATCACTAAAGAAGGAACCCTCTACCACCATCACTACGACCTTCTACCACTATTACAACTGTTACCACCATCACTACTACCTTCTACCACCATCAACCACTATCACAACTGCTTCCACTCTACCACCACCACCACCTTTGTATTTTTCTACAAACTTTTTCATAAATTATATGTGTTTTTCACATTATTTACCAAAGGGCTGGCACTAGAAGCTTTCTTTGGAGCCAAGGTAGCTTATTTAGCACTTGCAAGCACTAAAATCAATGGAATATTATGAAATATTTCATAGGAGCAAGTGAGGGGACCATCACTCACTGGTAAACAATGGCACACTGGCTGGGAAGACAGGCCCAAGCAGCTCAGAGTGTGAGTACGCGTCCCAGATGCAGGACGATTAGCGAGTTAATGGACCATTTGCGAGCCAATGTTCAGACGAAATAATGGGACTACAGTGGACCCCCGGTTAACGATATTTTTTCACTCCAGAAGTATGTTCAGGTGCCAGTACTGACCGAATTTGTTCCCATAAGGAATATTGTGAAGTAGATTAGTCCATTTCAGACCCCCAAACATATGCGTACAAACGCACTTACATAAATACACTTACATAATTGGTCGCATTCGGAGGTAATCGTTATGCGGGGGTCCACTGTATTTCCGAAATGGACGACTTTCAGGCCAGACGATTATTGAGGGACCACTGTATTACGTATTCCTACGACGACATAATTCGGGGGTCCACTGTATGTCATAAGAAGTGATTAACATGCTGGGAGCAAGGGGCTAGTAACCCCTTCTCCTGTATATGTTACTCAAGTTTAAAAAGAAACTTTCCTTTTTCTTTTTGGGCCACCCTGCTTCAGTGGGATACAGCCAGTTTATTGAAAGAAAAAAGTGCATCTGTAATGTTAAATTTACATACGTGTAGTGGCACTTCTATGTCTTAACTCTTCTTGATGCAGTGACTGCATTAAAGATGCTATTGGGTAGTAAAAACACAACCTTCATGTTTGGGTACAGAGACAGCAAGATATGAGTATGACTACAAGAACCGTCAAAGAATGGAAAGAACTGTGAATGCAAGGTTCTTTCTGGGTAGGTGTATCTTGACTGCAGGAATACTATAATAATGCATGAGTCAATCAAGAAACCAGGCTTTAGCAATCCACGTTTCCTGTTAGATTACCAAATAATAGGCAAACTTTGTCTTAACCTTATAAAGTTCAAGGATTCTCTGTGTGAAAAATTATCATAGGCTTGCAGTTGAAATCACCTGCTACATCTGCACAGAAAAGCAAACTGAAACAATCCTCAGCTGCCCTGAAAGTAGCTGAACTCTTTTCTATTGCTTATTAATGTATTTTCTTGACAGCATACACTTCAAAGATAGTCATGTCCCATCAGCATTAAATACTTGGTTTGGACTGTGATTGCTCTAAGAAATAATTTGCACAAAATCAGCAGGGAAATTGCCTCTGGCAATCTGATCACCTGAAACAATCTTTCTACTCAACCTTATGAAGTTCACTGCAATTTATGTTTCAAACCGTTTAGAGCTAAATATACATTGTTGTGAAGGCTCTCTCCTTGTGCACAGTTTCATAGTAGGACAGGACTTTGTGCCTTATTAGGTATCTTCAAAGGGATGCCTGAATTTTGTTTCTCTTCCAAGATTTTCATTAGTAACTCAAGGACATCTCATTCTATCTGCTTTAAATTTTCAATGCTCAAGTACTGAAAGCAGCTGGGGAAAAGTTGTGCAACTACTGACATGTGCAGGTGCCCTTTTGTCAATGTCATATAGCTCATTCTCAGTCTTGGTTCCCATGCAATAACTTAACAAAGCCTCTTCTGATTGGCTTCAAACTTAGTACAGTGGTGTATTCTACTTAGGAGGACACTGGGGTTGTTATTGAGTATGGGTGTCAATTTGTCAAGTTTTATTTTTTAAAATCGTGTGATACTGTGATATTTTTTCCATAAAATATTTTGACTATATATGAAGGGCTTCAATCTTTAGCCCTATTACTGTGCAAAGTGTATTTATATGCAGGGGAACAGTCTGTGTATGATGCATATATACATGTGTAAATTTTTGTAGGCCTCAAATTTACCATGCACCATCATTTTATGGCATAGTTTGACTGTTAGGTTGTCATGCCAAGGAAATGTATGACCACTGGGGTCTACACAGCATATCATGGGAATCAATTAGGGATGTGCCACAGTATCAGTATTGGCTAATTTTGATGGCAACGGTATACATGAGTACTGGATAATTCTGATGGTATTAGTATCAACCCAAATCTGAATATCAATACTGGCAAAAAAGTATCATGCCATCCATGGTAACAATGGATGTATTTTTAACCTAGGATACCCAAGAAAGTTCAACAATATGACTTTTCAAGAAAAAAAAGACAATACCATCATAAGTTTCATTCTGTGTGGGTTATTTGTGTATTATTTTCATATTTCGAGAGGGATAATATAACGTTTCCTTGTAAATAGTGACAGAAGACAAAATCAGTTAAAATAAGGAAAAAAAATATTAGTACCAATTTATACTGTATATTCCATGTAGGGCTGTGTTAAGCATCTTTCTGTTTTGAGTACTAAAACATATCTAGTACATTATGATAAAAAACTACAATAGTGTAGTAGTAGTAGTACATCATGTTAGACATTAAAAGCAAACAAAAAACAAGAAAAAAAATTATGGTTATCTGTCTTAGAAACAAAATAAATGTATATACAGGTCCTCCATCACAAATCCGGCATCATTGGGACCTGTAGTGTGCCGGATTACTGAGTTTGCCAGATTACAGAGTGGTTAGGTTAGAATACACTTGACTTACACAAAGTTCATTGAACATCGGCAAAAATTGAACATTTCTGCTACTTTGAGCTCAATTTCAAAGTACTTTTAGCCATGAAAGCAATCAAAATCATGACTATTGTAATATATCTTCCATTCTATCAACTGAATCCAAAAACCTGAGAATACAACCATAAAAACCATACGAAAATATACTGCAAAGAGGCGGCTAATGGCTGAGAAGTGAACTCCCTTATTTATCATCCGTCTTTTTTATTTTTGTTGTACATTAAGAAGCATCTTTCCATCATACAATGCCCAAGTTTCAATGAGATAGCCCAACAAACAACAGAAAAAAAAAAGAAATACTTACCAAAAATCATATATGGCAAGCCCAAGCCAGGTACTGGAAATAAGTCACTTTGTCTGACTTTTCTGGGTTATCCTAGGTTCTCTATACATACACTGCTATGTATGATAATCTATGTACAGTAACTGTAATTGTGTATACCTGAATAAACTTATTTACTTTTAGTCTGTCAACTGAGTACAAGAGACTGCCCATTCACTTATTTCAACTACCGAATAAAGTGGTCAGAAATTGGCAATTTGGCCGATTTCACACAAATTTCAACAGATGCCAATTTCAAAATAGGGTCCAGAATAAACAATGCAGACATTCCTGGAACTAAAATAACATTTTCTCTGTTCATTAGTCATGGCTACAGGGCCTTCTTATATTACTCTTGCCTACCATTTGGAATTTTTATTCACAAAAAAATAGAAGATTTACTGTTATGCAGACTGCTGCATTATTGTAATAATTGTATAAATAATGTCAAGCCATTCTTGACTCCATACTGGAATTTAGACTGGCAGGCAGACAGGTATTGGACGGTGACGTCATTTGTTTACTCTTGAGCTTCGCTAAAGAATAGAACATTTTCGCTACTGTGAGTGCAATTTCAAGGTACTTTTCGTCATGAAAGCAATCAAAATCATATCTATTTCTGTAATATATCTTTCATTCTATCAAATGAGACTGACAAAATGAGAATATAACCATAAAAACCATACAAAAATATACTGCTAAGCGGTAGTGAACTCCGCTATTTATGGTCTGATTTCTTTCATTTTTGGTGTATACGTATTAAGAAGTATCTTTCCATCATACATTGCCCAAGTTTCAATAAGATAACCCAACAAACAACTGAGAAAATAATAATAATAATAATAATAATAATAATAGGTAGTAGGTTGGTAGACAGCAACCACCCAGGGAAGTACTACCATCCTGCCAGATGACTGTGAAACAGAAACCTCTAACTGTTTTACATGATGGTAGGATTGCTGGTGTCTTTTTCTGTCTCATAAACACGCTAGATAACAGGGATATCTTGCTACTCCTACTTACACTTTGGTCACACCTCACAGACACGCACATGCATATATATATATATACAGTGGAACCTCAAATATCGAACTTTCTTCGTTCCAAACAGCTGTTCGAGTGCTGTTACCGAACGAATTTATTCCCATCAGGAATAATGTAAATTAGATTACTTCATTTCAGACCCTCAAAAATACACTTATAAAAGCACTTACAAAAATACGCTTACATAATTGGTCGTGTTGGGAGCAGTTCGATATTTGAGGTTGCACTGTACACACATCTAGGTTTTTCTCCTTTTTCTAAATAGCTCTTGTTCTTCTTTATTTCTTCTATTGTCCATGGAGAAGTGGAAAAGAATCTTTCCTCCGTAAGCCATGTGTGTCGTATGAGGCGACTAAAATGCCGGGAGCAATGGGCTAGTAACCCCTTCTCCTGTAAACATTTACTAAAAAGGAGAAGAAGAAAAACTTTATAAAACTGGGATGCTTGAATGTGCGTGGATGTAGTGCAGATGACAAGAAAGAGATGATTGCTGATGTTATGAATGAAAAGAAGTTGGATGTCCTGGCCCTAAGCGAAACAAAGCTGAAGGGGGTAGGGGAGTTTCAGTGGGGGGAAATAAATGGGATTAAATCTGGAGTATCTGAGAGAGTTAGAGCTAAAGAAGGGGTAGCAATAATGTTGAAGGATCAGCTATGGAAGGAGAAAAGAGAATATGAATGTGTAAATTCAAGGATTATGTGGATTAAAGTAAAGGTTGGATTTGAAAAGTGGGTCATAATAAGCGTGTATGCACCTGGAGAAGAGAGGAATGTAGAGGAGAGAGAGAGATTTTGGGAGATGTTAAGTGAATGCATAGGAACCTTTGAACCAAGTGAGAGAGTAATTGTGGTAGGAGACCTGAATGCTAAAGTAGGAGAAGCTTTTAGAGAGGGTGTGGTAGGTAAGTTTGGGGTGCCAGGTGTAAATGATAATGGGAGCCCTTTGATTGAACCTTGTATAGAAAGGGGTTTAGTTATAGGTAATACATATTTTAAGAAAAAGAGGATAAATAAGTATACAAGATATGATGTAGGGCGAAATGACAGTAGTTTGTTGGATTATGTATTGGTAGATAAAAGACTGTTGAGTAGACTTCAGGATGTACATGTTTATAGAGGGGCCACAGATATATCATCACCTTTTAGTTGTAGCTACACTGAGAGTAAAAGGTAGATGGGATACAAAGAGAATAGAAGCATCAGGGAAGAGAGGTGAAGGTTTACAAACTAAAAGAGGAGGCAGTTAGGGTAAGATATAAACAGCTATTGGAGGATAGATGGGCTAATGAGAGCATAGGCAATGAGATTGAAGAGGTATGGGGTAGGTTTAAAAATGTAGTGTTAGTGTTCAGCAGAAGTTTGTGGTTACAGGAAAGTGGGTGCGGGAGGGAAGAGGAGCGATTGATGGAATGATGATGTAAAGAGAGTAGTAAGGGAGAAAAAGTTAGCATATGAGAAGTTTTTACAAAGTAGAAGTGATGCAAGGAGGGAAGAGTATATGGAGAAAAAGAGAGAGGTTAAGAGAGTGGTGAAGCAATGTAAAAAGAGAGCAAATGAGAGAGTGGGTGAGATGTTATCAACAAATTTTGTTGAAAATAAGAAAAAGTTTTGGAGTGAGATTAACAAGTTAAGGAAGCCTAGAGAACAAATGGATTTGTCAGTTAAAAATAGGAGAGGAGAGTTATTAAATGGAGAGATAGAGGTATTGGGAAGATGGAGGGAATATTTTGAGGAATTGTTAAATGTTGATGAAGATAGGGAAGCTGTGATTTCATGTATAGGGCAAGGAGGAATAACATCTTGTACGAGTGAGGAAGAGCCAGTTGTGAGTGTGGGGGAAGTTCATGAGGCAGTAGGTAAAACGAAAGGGGGTAAGGCAGCCGGGATTGATGGGATAAAGATAGAAATGTTAAAAGCAGGTTGGGATATAGTTTTGGAGTGGTTGGTGCTATTATTTAATAAATGTATGGAAGAGGGTAACGTACCTAGGAATTGGCAGAGAGCATGCATAGTACCTTTGTATAAAGGCAAAGGGGACAAAAGAGAGTGCAAAAATTATAGGGAGAGAAGTCTGCTGAGTATACAGTGGACCCCTGACATTCGATAAATCCGACATTCAATGCATTTTAACGCAAAAATTTTGCCTCGACATTCGATCGAAAACCTGCTATTCGATACAATTCGTACTAGACGTGTCCACGTGTGGCCTGAACTGCCCAGTGTGTGCCAGTGTTTACAAGCCAGCCATGTGCACGCATCTAAGGATATATTCGGTACATTCCATATTATCCATATTATCACTGTTTTTGGTGCTTGTTTCTGCAAAATAAGTAAGCATGGGCCCCAAGAAAGCTTCTAGTGCAAACCCTTTGAGAAAAAAGGTGCTAATGACTATTGAAATGAAGAAAGGGATAATTGCAAAGTACAAAAGTGGAGTGTGTGTGTGTCGGAGCTGGCCAGGTTGTATAGTAAACTCCAATCAACCATCTCTACTATAGTGAGCAGGAAAACGGCAATCAAGGAAGTTGTTGTTGCAAAAGGTGCAACTTCGTTTTCGAAACAGAGATCGCTAGTGTTAGAAGATGTTGAGAGACTGTTATTGGTGTGGGTATATGAAAAACAAGTCCTAATGGAAGGGGATTCCCCTTCTAAACACTAACACCATCCACACTCTCCCTTCCTCCCATCCCATCAATCATCACCAGATCTTCTTTAAAGGTAAGTGTCAATTATTCTATTGTTATTAATCTATTGTTAGTGTTCTTATTGTAATTATTCTATTACATTAAACTTAACATTTCATGTGGTAAAATTTTTTTTTTCATACTTTTGGGTGTCTTGCATGGATTAATTTGATTTCCATTATTTCTCACGGGGAAAATTAATTCGACTTTCGATATTTTCGACATTCGATGAGCTCTCAGGAACGGATTAATATCGAATGTCGGGGGTCCACTGTACCTAGTAAAGTGTATGGTAGAGTTATTATTGAAAGAATTAAGAGTAAGACAGAGAATAGGATAGCAGATGAACAAGGAGGCTTTAGGAAAGGTTGGGGGTGTGGACCAGGTGGACCCGCTTCACACACGGAGGGCCCGGGTTCGATTCCCGGCGGGTGGAAACATTTCGACACGTTTCCTTACACCTATTGTCCTGTTCACCTAGCAGCAAATAGGTACCTGGGTGTTAGTCGACTGGTGTGGGTCGCATCCTGGGGGACAAGATTAAGGACCCCAATGGAAATAAGTTAGACAGTCCTCGATGACGCACTGACTTTCTTGGGTTATCCTGGGTGGCTAACCCTCCGGGGTTAAAAATCCGAACAAAATCTTATCTTATCTTATCTTACAGTGAAATATATAAGTGAACAGCATTTAGATAAGGCTAAAGAGGTTTTTGTGGCATTTATGGATTTGGAAAAGGCGTATGACAGGGTGGATAGGGAGGCAATGTGGCAGATGTTGCAGGTGTATGGTGTAGGAGGTAGGTTACTGAAAGCAGTGAAGAGTTTTTACGAGGATAGTGAGGCTCAAATTAGAGTATGTAGGAATGAGGGAGATTATTTCCCAGTAAAAGTAGGCCTTAGACAAGGATGTGTGATGTCACCGTGGTTGTTTAATATATTTATAGATGGGGTTGGCAAGAGGCGTGGAGTTAAAAGATAAAGAATCACACATTAAGTGGGAGTTGTCACAGTTGCTCTTTGCTGATGACACTGTGCTCTTGGGAGATTCTGAAGAGAAGTTGCAGAGGTTGGTGGATGAATTTGGTAGGGTATGTAAAAACAGAAAATTAAAAGTGAATACAGGAAAGAGTAAGGTTATGAGGGTAACAAAAAGATTAGGTGATGAAAGATTGGATATCAGACTGGAGGGAGAGAGTATGGAGGCGGTGAATGTATTCAGATATTTGGGAGTGGATGTGTCAGCGGATGGGTCTATGAAAGATGAGGTGAATCATAGAACTGATGAGGGGAAAAGGGTGAGTGGTGCACTTAGGAGTCTGTGAAGACAAAGAACTTTGTCCTTAGAGGCAAAGAGGGGAATGTATGAGAGTATAGTTTTACCAACACTCTTATATGGGTGTGAAGCATGGGTGATGAATGTTGCAGTGAGGAGAAGGCTGGAGGCAGTGGAGATGTCATGTCTGAGGGCAATGTGTGGTGTGAATATAATGCAGAGAATTCATAGTTTGGAAGTTAGGAGGAGGTGCGGGATTGCCAAAACTGTTGTCCAGAGGGCTGAGGAAGGGTTGTTGAGGTGGTTCGGACATGTAGAGAGATTGGAGCAAAACAGAATGACTTCAAGAGTGTATCAGTCTGTAGTGGAAGGAAAGCAGGGTAGGGGTCGGCCTAGGAAAGCATGGAGGGAGGGGGTAAAGGAGGTTTTGTGTGCGAGGGGCTTGGACTTCCAGCGGTCATGCATGAGCGTGTTTGATAGGAGTGAATGGAGACAAATGGTTTTTAATACTTGACATGCTGTTGGAGTGTGAGCAAAGTAACATTTATGAAGGGATTCAGGGAAACCGGCAGGCCGGATTTGAGTTCTGGAGATGGGAAGTACAGTGCCTGCACTCTGAAGGAGGGGCGTTAATGTTGCAGTTTAAAAACTATAGTGTAAAGCACCCTTCTGGCAAGACAGTGATGGAGTGAATGATGGTGAAAGTTTTTCTTTTTCGGGCCACCCTGCCTTGGTGGGAATCGGCCAGTGTGCTAATAACAATAATAATAATCTTTATTTACTACACGTACATGTACAAGGTATACAGGCATAGCTGACATCAGTGACATACTACTATATAGAAAGCCACTTGTTATACAGAGTATTTCAAGCAAATTAGGTCAGTGTCCCAGGATAACACCCACACTAGTCGGCTAACACCCAGGTACCCATTTACCGATGGGCAAATATTGACAACAGGTGTAAAGAAACATGCCTAATGTTTCTACCCTGGCTGGAAATTGAATATTTACCAAAAATCATATATGGCTAACCCAAGCCAGGTACCAGAAATAAGCCATGTTGACTTTTTTGGGTTATCCTAGGTTCTCTACCCATATGCTGCTATGTGTGATAATCTATAGAGAGAAAATAACTTTTTTGTTTTATGTTTATGGTGCAGCACAAGTGTATATCACAGTTAGCCCTGTGCTATACTCCATTTTCTCTAATATAAGCCCCCAAGACAAGGATAGGAGAATGGTATTTGTATACCATATCCTCTTCATACCTCCGTCGAACTGCTCGGTGTTATGCCAAATATTATTTATTCTGGAGTATTTAACATACTTTATGTTATTTATATTGTTTATTATATCATATTAAATCAATTGTGATAGGCAAATAAGCTGTAGTGTTGATCTTTCTTTCTTTCAACACACCGGCCGTATCCCACCGAGGTGGGGTGGCCCAAAAGGAAAAACGAAAGTTTCTCCTTTTACATTTAGTAATATATACAGGAGAAGAGGTTACTAGCCCCTTGCTCCCGGCATTTTAGTCGCCTCTTACAACACGCATGGCTTACGGAGGAAGAATTCTGTTCCACTTCCCCATGGAGATAAGAGGAAATAAACAAGAATAAGAACTAGTAAGAAAATAGAAGAAAACCCAGAGGGGTGTGTATATATGTGCTTGTACATGTATGTGTAGTGTGGCCTAAGTGTAAGTAGAAGTAGCAAGACATGCATGTATGAACAAAGATCACTTACTACTCTCAGGTGACTTCAATATAAATCTCCTGCAAGACCAGGACCCACACGTTACTGAATTCACAAACACAATGAGTAACTGCATGTTGCTACCAACAGTAACAAAACCTACAAGAGTTACGGAGACTAGTGTTTCCCTACTTGACCACATCTGGACCAACACCATATCCCCCTTAAAATCAGGCATAATCACAGATAATACCACAGACCACTACCCTACTTTCCTCATTACAACTCTTGGTAAATTACCCCAAGACACTCCTAAAGTCACCTTCAGACTTCACAATGAGGCAGCCATTAATAACTTCACAACAGCAGTAACAAACATTGACTGGCACACTGAGCTAGAAATCTATACAGACATTGACGAATGTATTAATAATTTTCTAAAAAAGACCCAATACCTCTATAACAAGCACTGCCCTAAAAAAACTAAACAGATGACAGCTAAGAGACTGAACAGTCCCTGGCTAACACCCAGCATTCTCAAATCCATAAATACAAAACACCAATATGAAAAACAGTACAGAATGGGTCACAACCAGAGACCAAACCAAACCTTACTCGTCAATCCTAACCAGCCTGATAAGAAGGGCAAAAAAATTGTATTATGAGAACAGATTATCCAACTTACGAGGTGACACGAAAAAGACCTGGAAAACCCTATCAGAAATTCTAGGAACAAAAAAGATAACACGAAATAGTGAAATTAAATTAACAAAAGCAGATGAACCCCAACTCCCACCAACAGAAACAGCAAACAGACTCAATGATTTCTTCTCCACTATAGGAAAAAACCTTGCCAATAAAATCCCAAGCACAGATACCCCACCAAATGACTACCTCACTGGCAACTACCCGAACACACTGTTCCTAGCTCCGACTAACCCATATGAAGTCTCCCTTATTATCAACACACTAAAAAACAAGACAGGAGATCTAAATACCTTACCACCCTTTATATACAAAAAAGTGTCACAAGTGCTATCACCAATCATTGCAACACTCTTTAATAAATCCATTGAATCCTCTACCTTTCCTACAGTTCTCAAAATAGCAAGGGTCACCCCGATCCATAAAGGAGGAGACCAAACCGAGTTGAATAACTATAGGCCAATATCCAACTTACACCCTCTCTCAAAAATCTTCGAAAAATTAATTCATAAACGAATCTACTCCTATCTCATCTCCCAAAACATGCTCAACCCCTGCCAATTTGGTTTCAGGCCTAATAAAAATACAAATGATGCTATTATACACATGCTAGAAATCCCACTGGGGATCTTCATTGACTTACGAAAAGCCTTTGATACAGTTGACCATGACTTGCTCCACATAAAATTGTCTCACTATGGTATAAGAGGGCACTCCCTCAACTACCTCAAGTCATAACTCAGCAACAGAAGCCAATATGTGTACACAAATGGGGCAAACTCTTCCACACAACCAATTACAGTTGGTGTCCCACAGGAAAGCGTCCTTGGCCCTCTTCTCTTTCTCCTATACATAAATGACCTACCAAATGCTTCGCAATTACTCAAGCCCACACTATTTGCAGATGACACTACATACGTCTTCTCTCACCCGAGCCCAGTCATGCTACCCAATACTGTAAATGCCGAATTACAGAAAATATCAACCTGGATGAGGACTAACAAACTTACACTAAACATTGACAAAACCTACTTCACTCAGTTTGGAAACAGAGCTGCAGATGTCCCTCTTAACATAATGATAAACGAATCACCTATCACAAAGCTAACAGAGGGAAAATTCTTAGGAATCCACCTTGATAATAGACTCAAATTTTATACACATATACAACAAATTTTTAAGAAAATTTCCAAGACCGTAGGCATATTATCAAAGATACGTTACTATGTTCCACAGTCAGCCCTCCTGGCCCTGTATCACTCTCTTATTTACCCCTATCTCACCCATGGAATTTGTGCATGGGGCTCAACAACAATTAACCACCTCAGACCACTAATTATTCAACAAAAGGCTGCAGTCAGAATGATAACAAATTCCCACTACAGGCAGCACACTCCACCAATATTCAAAACACTTAACCTACTCACCATACAAAACATCCATACTTATTACTGCACCTATTACATACATAGAACACTTAACTCTGATATTAACCCTCCCCTCAAACATCTGCTTGCCAACCTCCACAGAACTCATGACCACAACACAAGACACAGATCACTCTTTGATGTTCCTCGTGTCCATCTCACACTATGCAAAAACTCAAGGCACATAAAAGGCCCTAAAATCTGGAACTCATTACCTGTAAATATAAAAGAAACACTACCTGTTTATAAATTCAAGTTTCTTCTCAAAGATCACTTACTCACCCAAATCCAAATAAATACTGAATAATTGAACCTTATAAATTGTATATCCTAAATGTTTCTCACAATTATATCATATAAATGTTAAACCTAAGACCCAATCTGTTATTTTTTAAATACACTACCTAACAGAATACTCCATTCTACTGAATGTACAGCAATGCATGCAACCATATGACCTGTCTTTGTAATACTCATTTGTGCTTTATTGTTATCTGTTTACAATAATATTTTATCACTGATTACATCATTGCTTAGTTAATCTTAAGCCAGCCCGTAATGCTATGCATACAAGTGGCTTTGGCATGCTGCTCTTACCTGTATTTTTTGTACCTCTGTATATGCTCAAATTACTAAATAAATAAATAAATAAAAAGGACCTGGCAAACCCTCTTCAAAATTTTGGGCTCTAGAAAACTGTAGAAATAGAGAGATAACCTTAACTAAACCTCGCATACAGTCTATAGACAAGGCCAGCAAGCTTAATGCTTTCTTCTCTGCTGTAGGATCAAATCTAGCAAGCAAAATTCCAAGCTCAAATACTCAGCCAAAAGACTACCTCACTGGCAACTACCCAAATACGGTGGAACCTCTACTTGTGAGTGCATCCACATGCAAGTTTTTCCAAATACAAGCAGTTGATGGGTTGATTTTTTGCTTCCATACGTGAGCAAAATTTCCATAAGCGAGCAGACCTCAACAAAGGTTCCTTGACACTGGTGAGGGGCTCTTGCTCTTGATTTAGGGAATTGTATCTTATTTGTTTGTTGGACTATCTTATTGAAACTTGGGCAATGTATGATGGAAAGATGCTTCTTAACTTACACCAAAAATGAAAGAAATCGAAGCATAAATAATGGAGTTCACTTCTCAGCAATTAGCCACCACTTAGCGGTATTTTCGTATGATTTTTATGGTTGTATTCTCATTTTTTTGGTCTCATTTGATAGAATGGAAGATATATTACAGAAATAGATATGATTTTGATTGCTTTCACGACAAAAAGTACCTTGAAATGAGCTCAACGAGGGAGAAATGCTCGTCTGCTTGACTATGTTCAAGAGTAAACAAATGACATCACTGTCCATTCCAATATGCAGTCATGAATGGGTTGACTTTATTTATACAATTATTGCAATAAGGCATAACAGTAAATCTTATATTTTTTGTGTGAATAAAAATTACAAATTATTTATATTGTAATAATAATAATAATAATAATGTATAATAATAATAATAATATGTATAATAATAATACATATATAATAATAATGTACTACATAATAATAATTATAATAATAGACAGCTTTAAAAGGCTGTTGCTAGATGGCAGTGTTTACCACAACAAAGAGGGAGTGGTTGTGGCCACCTCCACCTGTTACATAATGATATATTTTATTTATTCTACAGTATATATCAGGTTTCTGTGTTATTTATATTGTTTATTATGTCATATTAGATGAAGTGAGATAGATAAATAAGCCATAGAGTTGATATTAGCGAAATTATTGAAGCACAGAAGTCCACTGGAACGGATTAATTGCATTTCAATTAATTTAAATGATAAAAACTGACTCTGCAAACGAGCAAGTCCAGTTGCGTGCAAAGTCACGGAACGGATTAAACTCGCAACTAGAGGTTCCACTGTACTCTATACCTAGCTCCACCTAATTCTACTGAAGTCTCACTCATCATAAAATCACTAAAAAACAAAAAAGAGATCTAAATAACTTGCCACCATTCATATATAAAAAAGCAGCTCATGTGCTGTCACCCTTTACTGCAACACTGTTTAATAAGTCTGTTGAGTCCTCAACCTTCCCATCCACACTCAAGACAGCAAGGGTTACCCTGATCCTTAACTCCTTAACTGTCCAAATGTAGATCTATGTTCTCTCGCCTAGCGCTCTGAATATTTTGGAAAAAAACAAAAAATAAATAAATAAAGAGGACATTTTTTAACAAACTACAGTGGACCCTTGAGTTTTGAACCTACCGACTATTGAACATTTCGAGTTTCAACTGCTTTTTTTTAACCAATTTTGTTCCAAGTATCGAACTCTACCCGTCTTTCGAACTGCCGGGTACCGGACCTGTCTGCCAGCCCACTCTGTCCACGTCCTCCAGTTTATTAAGTGCTACTATGAAATAAGCTATCATATCATATCAGACCACTAATTACCCAACAAAAGGCTGCAGTTAGAATGATAACAAATTCTCACTATAGGCAGCACACTCCACCAATATTCAATACACTAAACCTCCTCACCATACAAAACATCCATACTTACTACTGCACCTATTACATACATAGAACACTTAACTCTGATATTAACCCTCCCCTCAAACATCTCCTTGCCAACCTCAACAGAACACATGACCATAACACAAGGCACAGATCACTCTTTGATGTTCCTCATGTCCATCTCACACTATGTAAAAACTCAATGCACATAAAAGGCCCTAAAATCTGGAATTCATTACCTGTAAATATAAAAGAAACACTACCTGTTTATAAATTCAAGTCTCTTCTCAAAGATCACTTACTCACCCAAAACCAAATAAATACTGAATAACTGAACCTTATAAATTGTATATCTTAAATGTTTCTCACAATTATATCACATAAATGTTAAACCTAAAACCCAATCTAACTTTATTATTTTTTAAATACACTACCTAACAGAATACTCCATTCTACTGAATGTACAACAATGCATACAACCATATGACCTGTCTTTGTAATACTCACTTGTGCTTTATAGTAACCTGTTTACATTAATGTTTTATCACTGATTTCATCATTGCTTAGTTAATCTTAAGTTAATTTTAAGCCAGCCCGTAATGCTATGCATAGTATAAGTGGCTTTGGCATACTGCTCTTACCTGTATTTGTTGTACCTCTGTATGTGTGCTCAAATTTTTAAATAAATAAATAAATAAATAAATAAATGGTGGTGATGGTATTGGTAGATGGTGGTGGTGGATGGTGGTGATGGGTAGTGGTGATGGGTGGTGGTGATGGGTGGTGGTGATGGGTGGTGGTGGATGGTGGTGGTGATGGGTGGTGGTGATGGGTGGTGGTGATGGGTGGTGGTGATGGGTGGTGGATGGTGGTGGTGGTGGATGGTATTGGTGGATGATGGTGGTGGATGGTATTGGTGGATAGTGGTGGATGATGGTGGTGGATGGTGATGATGGTGGTGGATGATGGTATTGGTGGTGGATGGTGATGGTGGTGGTGGTGGATGGCAGTGGTGGTGGTAGATGGTGGTGGTGGATGGTATTGGTGGATGGTGGTGGCTGGCTGGCTGGCTATCTGGCTGGCTGGCTGGCTGGCTATCTGTCTGTCTGGCTGGCTGGCTGGCTGGCTGTCTGTCTGGCTGGCTGGCTGTCTGTCTGGCTGGCTGGCTGGCTTGCTATCTGGCTGGCTGACTGACTGGTTGGCTGGTTATCTGGCTGACTTGTGGTCTGTCTGTGTCTCACAGGTACACATAAATACAATTATACATAGTGTAAATTACCTAGGATAACCCAAAAAATCCAGACTGGCAAGTAATACATATCAGGACACAGATGTGACGCAGTGACTACTGTGTCGTGTGTAATACGTGTTGGTTCACTAGTGGCTCTCTCTGAGACAGAGACAGAAAGAGACAGACAGACAGAAAGACAGACATGTTTATGTGTACAGTGAAAACAAATAAAGTGAAGGCAGTGTACCCTCATCAAATGTCACCACTGTCATTAGTGGAGTGATAAGATAAGATAAGAGACACTCATCAAATGTCTCTACTGCCAGCCAGC
The DNA here is from genome assembly GCF_038502225.1 of Cherax quadricarinatus. Classification (NCBI taxonomy): domain Eukaryota; kingdom Metazoa; phylum Arthropoda; class Malacostraca; order Decapoda; family Parastacidae; genus Cherax; species Cherax quadricarinatus. Next base: position 44,388,117 of record NC_091301.1, on the reverse strand, counting down.
CAGCCTCCATGCCTGCCAGCCATGTTGTTTACACAACCCCATGCTCCCTTCAACAATTTTTTTTTGGCCTATAACACTCAAAAAAATATGCTCTATCATTTCATAAGAAAAAAAGATTTTTTTTTTATTCAAAAATTTTTCGACCCTGAGAACGAGTTTGGGAGAGAGTCTGTCGACCCTGAAAGGGTTAAAGACTTGTCACCTAAAGTCTTCATGGAAGGGAATTCCCCTTCCAAACAATAAGTGCTCCCTCACTCCTCCTCCCTATCTTCCAGATGCCATCAACAATCTTCAACAAAGGTAAGTAAAAATGTTATTTTACACGTTTATTTAAATGTTTATTTATCTATCACCAATTGTACTATGTATGTTTATTGTGCGTAATCTCTATAAAATGTTTTTTTGTTTTTTTTTGTGAATATTTTTGGGTTTCTGGAACGGATTAATTGTATTTCCATTATTTCTTATGGGAAATATTGGTTCAGCTTTCAAACATTTCGACTTTAGAACTAGCTCCTGGAATGGATTAAGTTCGAAACTTGAGGGTCCACTGTAATGTAAAAAAAAAATTTAGAGTCAGTACTTACAGAGATATAAGGCCACAAAGTCGGCGCTTGTCGCTCACCTGACGGCAACATGAAGCTCTGCTGCTTGCAGAAATGTTGATGACATACCTTTTTTTCTCATTCTTTTTTTTAATTTATATAATTTTTATGTTCTGATAATTACAATTTGTAGTAGTTCTTGTGATTTCAGAGTCAATCATTGTTCTGACACTAATATTAGGTACTGAAATAGTACTCAGTCACAAACACAGTGACAGGTGAACATTTTCACTTACCTTAGTCACATACTATTGTCTAGAAATACATACATACATAGTATTTATAGGTCCCAGCAATGTTTTGGACATGCAGGAGTAAGACAAGTGCCACTCCACTGCCAACAGTGCAGCAGTGGAGTGACACTGGATGATCGTGCACTGCCTTGGCTTAATTTGTTTTCGTAAGTAAATAAATAAATAAAGTTTATTTCTTTGTAAAGGTTACAATGTGTAATTACAATTTTGATTTGCTAAGTACAAAGATAGCCACTATCATGCTGAGGCATTGCGGGCAAACTAATCCTAATACACAGTAACTAATTAAAACTAGATAAGATAATAATACATAGTAATTATACTTAAAATTAAACAAGGAATAGTGGTTAGCTGTTTTACAATCTTATTTGAACTTAATACAATCTTAGTACAAAATCTAACTTACAAGTAATGGTGCAGGTGGTAATATTTTATGGAATGGCAGAATTAAAAGCCAGGAGGTCAGTCACATGATAAGACTAATTAACAGATGTTTTGGCAGATTTGGTTAATATTGTTTTTAGCACTTGTAACTGCTAAATAAGCCACCATGGGCCTAAAGAAAGCTTCTATTGCCAGCCCTGTGGTAAAGAGTGTGAGAAATACTAATGAATTCAAGAAAGAGTTCATCGCAAAATATGAAAGTGGAGTGCGTGTCTCCGAGCTGGCCAGGTTGTATAACAAACCCCATACAACCATCATTACTATCTTGGCCAACAAAAAGACAATCAAGAAAGCTGTTGTGAAAGGTGCAAACGTGCTTACAAAACAGAGATCGCAAATACTCGAAGACGTGGAAAGACTGTTGTTGGCGTGGATCAATGAGAAACAATTATGAGGAGATAGTGTTTCACAGTATATTACAGTGGACCCTCGGGTAACAGAGGCATCGGCTAATGCCAAAATCAGATAGCGGCATGTTTCTGCATCAAAATATTGGCTCAGCTAATGCCCAAGAACTCAGTTAAGAACATTCAACCTGAATGTGTCTGCGTGGCCTAAGCCCATGTACAGCCAGTGTGCCATTGTTTACAAACCAAAGAGGATGATTCCACGCATACATGCGATATATTTTGTATTATTTTATTGCTTTTAGTGCTTGTAACTGCTAAATAAGCCACCATGGGCCCAAAGAAAGCTTCTAGTGCCAGCCCTGTGGTAAAGAAGGAAAGAAACACAAAAGAGTTCAAGAAAAACTCGTAGCAAAATACCAAAGTGGAGTAGGAAGAGAGAGGGGAGAATGTGCCTTCTGCAGTGATTCAGTGATTCTACAGTATGTACTATACTAAAGCAGCAGGCATCGATAAAGGCCATAGTACCAGCCAGCGATAAAGTGTAGAATTAACAGTATAGCAAGTAAGTTAAGCGAGTAAGCGACAGAAAAATGACAAGAAAGTAACTCTCCAATGTTGTTGGATGTGTATCGGGCCAATAAACATACGCCGGCCTGCTATCTTTCACTGCCCTAAACCTCTGCCAGCATCTCCTCCATCAAACTAATTAAACTATTATCTCCTCCAAGGTAAGTGTAAATATTGAAGTGTAAGTATAAAAGTAAATGTAAGTATAAATATAAAAGGACCGCAATGGAAATACGTAAGTCACTCTGACTTTTTTGGGTTATCCTAGGTATTTTACACATATGCTCCTATGTATGATAATCTATGTATGTAACTGCATTTGTGTATACCTGAATAAACTTACTTAATTATAAATTAAAATATAAATTCTTTCTTTCTTTCAACACACTGGCCGTATCCCACCGAGGCAGGATGGCCCAAAAGGAAAAACAAAAGTTTCTCCTTTTACATTTAGTAATATATACAGGAGAAGGGGTTACTAACCCCTTGCTCCTGGCATTTTAGTCATCTCTTACAACACGCATGGCTTACGGAGGAAGAATTCTGTTCCACTTCCCCATGGAGGTAAGAGGAAATAAACAAGAACAAGAACTAGTAAGAAAATAGAAGAAAACCCAGAGGGGTGTGTATATATATGCTTGTACATGTATGTGTAGTGTGACCTAAGTGTAAGTAGAAGTAGCAAGACGTACCTGAAATCTTGCATGTTTATGAGACAGAAAAAAAGACACCAGCAATCCTACCATCATGTAAAACAAATACAGGCTTTCGTTTTACACTCACTTGGCAGGATGGTAGTACCTCCCTGGGTGGTTGCTGTCTTTCTTTCAACACACCGGCCGTATCCCACCGAGGCGGGGTGGCCCAAAAGGAAAAACAAAAGCTTCTCCTTTTAAATTTAGTAATATATACAGGAGAAGGGGTTACTAGACCCTTGCTCCTGGCATTTTAGTCTCCTCTTACAACACGCATGGCTTACGGAGGAAGAATTCTGTTCCACTTCCCCATGGAGGTAAGAGGAAATAAACAAGAACAAGAACTAGTAAGAAAATAGAAGAAAACCCAGAGGGGTGTGTATATATATGATTGTACATGTATGTGTAGCATGACCTAAGTGTAAGTAGTAGCAGCAAGACATACCTGAAACCTTGCATCTTTATGAGACAGAAAAATGGACACCAGCAATCCTACCATCATGTAAAACAATTACAGGCTTTCGTTTTACACTCACTTGGTAGGGCGGTAGTACCTCCCTGGATGGTTGCTGTCTACCAACCTACTACCTTTAATAAAATGTAAATATTTCTTATTTATAAATTACATACATTGTTTAAGTGTGAACAGTGTTGGTGACTTCTGCTGCCGCCGCCTCCACCACCACCACTATGTACGGCTTCTCTCAGTGGCTCTTATTATCCCAACTACAACACCACCACCATTTACTCCTCTCATACATTATGATATATTTTATTCATTCTAGAGTATATATCATGTTTCTATGTTATTAATATTGTTTATTATGTCATATTAGATGAATTGTGATAGATAAATAAGCCATAGAGATGATATTAGTGACACATTGAAGCATAATAAACTCGCCTCCCTCTCGTCTCCTACCTGTTTTCCATACACCAACAAGAGTCAATAAAGGTAAGTGTGATGTTAAATGTTCATTTATCCATTTTATTAGTGCTTTATATTTATTTGTCATTGTTTTCTGTATGTATATCTATATTTAATCTTTAAAAAAAATATTTACTGTTAATATTTTTGGGTGTCTGAAATGGATTAATTGGATTTCCATTATTTCTTATGGGGAAAATTAATTCGGCTAATGGCAAAAATCGGTTAAAGGCAAGCTCTCTGGAATGGATTAATGTCTTGCCTTTTCACATACATGTGAAAAGGCAAGGCTGGAACTAGTGCTCATATTGGAGAATTTAAGGTCAGCAAAGGTTGGTTTGAGAGATTTAAGAATCGTAGTGGCATGCACAGTGTGATAAGGCATGGTGAGACTGCCAGTTCTGACAAAAAAGCGGCTGAAAAATATATGCAGGACTTTAAGGAGTACATAGAGGCTGAAGGATTAAAACCCCAACATGTGTTCAATTGTGATGAAACAGGCCTGTTTTGGAAGAAACTGCCAAACAGGACCTACATTACTCAGGAGGAAAAGGCACTCCCAGGACACAAGCCTATGAAAGACAGGCTAACTCTCATGTTCTGTAGTAATGCTAGTGGGGATTGCAAAGTGAAGCCTTTACTCGTGTATCACTCTGAAACTCCCAAAGTGTTCAAGAAAAACAGTGTCGTCAAGCCTAAATTGTGTGTGATGCGGAGGGCAAACAGTAAGACATGGGCCACTAGGGATATTTTCCTCAATGACGTGTTTGGCCCCAGTGTGAAAAAATACCTCCTGAAAAATAATTTGCCACTTCAGTGCCTCCTGTTAATGGACAATGCTCCTGCTCATCCTCTAGACTTGGAAGAGCAAATTGTGGGGGAGTTAGTTTCATAAAAGTCAAGTTTTTGCCTCCTAACACCACTCCTCTCCTCCAGCCCATGGACCAGCAGGTCATCTCAAATTTCAAAAAACTGCACACCTAAGTAATGTTTCAAAAATGCTTTGAAGTGACCTCAGACACTGATGTGACCCTAAGAGAGTTCTGGAAAGATCACTTCAGTATCCTCACTTGCATAAACCTTATAGATAAGGCTTGGGAGGGAGTGACTTGCAGGACTTTGAACTCTGCTTGGAGAAAATTGTGGCCAGAATGTGTACAATAGAGAGATTTTGAAGGGTTTGGGGGTAATCCTGAGGAGCCTATGCCAGTTGTGGAATCTATTGTGGCATTGGGGAAGTCCATGGAGTTGGAGGTTAGTGGTGAGGATGTGGAAGAGTTGGTGGAGGATGACGAAGAGCTAACCACTACAGATCTGCAAGAGCTTGAGGTGCAACAGCAACAGACCACAGCTCAGGAATTTCCTTCAGAGGAGGGGGAAGAGAGATGGAGGAAGTTGCCTTCATCAATGATTAACCCTTTGAGGGTCGACAGGCCCTCTCCGAAACTCGTTCTCAGGGTCGGCCAAATTTAAAAAAAAAAAAAATTATTTTCTCTTATGAAAAGATAGAGAATCTTTTCCCGATCATAACGACACCAAAAGTTTGAAATTTGATAGAAAACTTACGGAATTATGCTCTCGCAAAGTTAGCGGTCTCGGCGATGTTTACGCATCGGCGATTTTGCCCACTTTGAGCCCCATTTTCGGCCAATTTCACTGTACTAGTCGACAAAAAACATGAATAATTCACTAGAACTCCATTTTTTCTATCGAATGGGTGCAAGAAACCATCCATTTATAAATTCAACTATCCAGTACAGTGGTCAGAATTTAGCAATTTTGCCAATTTCACACAAATTTCAAAAGATGCCAATTTCGGAATAGGGTCCAGAATAAACAAGAAAGACATTCCTGGCACTAAAATGACATTTCCTCTAGTCATTAGTCACGTCTCAAGGCCCCTCTTATATTCTTTTGCTTTCCACTTTGAATTTTTATTCTCACAAAAAATATAAGATTTACTGTTATGCAGACTACTGCATTAGTGTAAAAAATGGTATAAATATTATTGGTGCACTTGTGAAAGAATATTAGACTCACCAGTTGACGTGTATTGCACGCTTGGCACGATTTGTTTACTTTTGAAATTTGGTAAAAATCGAACATTTCTGCTACTTTGAGCTCAATTTCAAGGCACCTTTCATTGTAAAACCAGTCAAAATCATCTCAATTTCAGTAATATGTCTTCCATTCTATAAAATGAGACCAAGAAAACTAGAATACAACAATAAATACCATACGAAAATACACTGCAAAGTCGCTGATTTATTAAAAAAAAATGGTCAAAGTTTTTTTTTTCTCATTATGCACTGTGTGCTGCAGGATTTTTTTTAGACTGTGCACACTGACCACATAGACCCATTCTTTCATATAAAGGCCTACCAGCTTTCTCCCACTAGATTTGAGGCCGCTAGAATTTATGAGTACTAGTACGTCAAAAACCCCTACGCGTAAGACGTACTAGTACGACGAAAACCCTCAAAGGGTTAAGGACATTTGTACAATGTGGACAAAGGTGCAAGCATTTATGGATGAACATCACCCCTGACACAGCTGCTGCAAGCCGTGCTGGCAACACCTACAATGACAATGCTGTGTCCCATTTTAGGGAAATCTTAAAGACACACCAGAAACAGAGCTCTCTGGAAAGATTTTTGGTGCGACAGGGGTCCAGTGACTCTCAAGCTGGTACTAGTGGCATTAAAAAACAAAGAAGGGAGGTAACCCCAGAAAAGGACTTGGTACCTAAAGTCCTTATGGAAGGGGATTCCCCTTCCAAACACTAATACACCTCCATCCTCTCCCCTCCTGTTTCATCACTCATCAATAAGTCTTCAATAAAGGTAAGTGTCATTTTAGTATTGTTTATTCTGCATGTCTCATTGTTTTCTGTGTAGGGAAATGTATATTTCATGTAAAAAAATTATTTTGTTTAATACTTTTGGGTGTCTGGAATGGATTAATTGGATTTCCATGATTTCTTATGGGGAAAGCAAATTCGGATAACGACAGAATTGGTTAAAGACAAGCTCTCTGGAACGGATTAATGTCGTTAACTGGGGTTCCAATGTACACTTGACACAATGGCAATATTTACACATCAGTGATTTCACCCACTTTAGGCCCTACTTTTTACCCCATTTCTTTGCTCCAGTCTACCAAACTCATAGCTATTTTGCAAGTATATTCTGCGGAATGAGTACAAGAAACCACCCATTTACCTATTTCAACAACCCAATAAAGTGGTCAGGAATCGGTAATTTGGCAAATTTCAAGAGATGCCAATTTCAAAACAGGGTCCAGAATAAACAATGCAGACATTTTTGGCACTAAAATAAAATTTTTCTCTGTTTATTAGTCACGTCTCCAGGCCCCTCTTATATTACGCTTCCTTTCCATTTTGAATTTTTATTCATACAAAAAATAGAAGATTTACTGTTATGCAGACTACTGCATTATTGTAATAGCTGTATAAATAATGTCAACACACTTGTGGCTACATATCAGACCGGCAGTTGAACACGTATTGGACATTGACATCTTTTGTTTTCTCTTCAACATCAGTAAAAATCGAACATTTCTACTATGTTGAGCTCAATTTTAAGGTAATTTCTGGCATGAAACAAATCAAAATTATATCTATTTCTGTAATATATCTTCAATTCTATCAAATGAGACCAAAAAAAACGAGAATATAACCATACAAACCATTTGAAAATACATCACAAATTCGCTGTTTTACGTCAAAAGCACAGTCTCCATTTTTTCTCATTATGCACTGCATGCTGCAGGATTTTTTATATAATGCACACTTACCACACAGACCTATTCTCTCATATGTAGGCCCAAATTTACCAGTCACAATTTATCTGAGTGAGCTGAGCTCATGGCTTCAAAGCCACCTTATCTTTCATAGATAATGTACGGTGTATGTGCTTTACACAACGAGAAACATTTCTTTTATTCATTGGAACCATGGCTAGGGCTAAAAGTGAGCAGGTTATAACAATAAATGGAGAAAAAGAAATTGGAATGATTTACACAGCAAGTAATGCCTCTAAACACTAGTGACTGGTTGGTGAGGCAACCCTGGAAATTTGAAATTATGCTAGCTGAAACTAGTGCCGGATTACTGATGGAACCGGATTACTGACTGGCAGATTAGTGAAGTCCAATCATTATACTGATTTAAAGCTTTATATTCCCCATTATGGAAGAGAGAGAGAGTAAGTACAACAATGTTATAATACTTACAGCATTAACTTCAGCTTCATCATACCAAACATTAATATAGGGATGCATCAGTGCTTCATCTACACTTATCCTCCGTTCTGGGTCAATTACTAACATCCTTGATAGCAGGTCTCGGGCTTGACTCGCTGAAACAGTTACAAGAAGTTAAAACATACATTGCAATTACAGAAAATGTTCACAAATTAATGCAACCTGTCTGAAAAAACAATTATTTTATTATAAAAGATTTATGACATTTAAATTCAGTAATATACATATATTTCTTGAATATTTTAATAAATGGTCATGAAAAATATAGACTGGATACATCCTAATCTTTCACAAAATAACTTTAAAAATATCTAGATCCTCCCTTCAATTTTTTACTCAATTGAAGTAATGTTACATAATGTAGAAGAAAAGAGATGTATGCAAAACACCATCCTAGACACAATCTAAGTACATATTTCAGTATTTAGAAACGTTAGTGAGTCTATTTCAGTAATTAGAAGCCTAAGTGTCAAGAGAAGAGGAAAGTATTTCAAGGATGACAGCTTCTGCCATCTGCAAAACTTATACAGTACACAGAAAACAGCTGGTATCTTACAACAATTTTTCCTTCCTGTTAATTATGAAAGCTAATGGCTAGGAGGAATTGCATAGGAGTAAGAATAAGTGGCCTTGAAAAGGTCTTATCAATAAGATTCATCCATGAAAAACTTGCACTTGCAGTCACAGTGATGCCCCCGCTAACCTCTATTGTAATAACATTGGAAAAATTACTGAAAACATGTTAAGTAAAAGAACATAAGTGCAATTAATGTGACACTTTATTGTGGCAACGTTTTGCTCTCCAGGAGCTTTGCTTGACCAAGCTCCTGGACAGCGAAATGTTGCCACAATAAAGTGTCACTTTAGTTCCACTACTTGAGTCCTTTCACTTAACAAAACCTCTATTGTGTATCAGAATATCCCTAATACGATGAATCTGCTAAGCCTGCATGGTCTAGTGGCTAGGACACGGGCCTGTTAATTTCACGACTGGTTTGCCATGGGTTGGAATCCTACCTTTGTCATGAATTAATACAGTACATTACATATATCTATTCCCTACCTAACAACTCTCTCTCTTCTAGCCCCAGTATGGTCTGGGTGCCTGATTTACCTTTATTGATTTATTTATTTATTTTGTCTTTGCAAACAGTACATTGAGATTTTGTATTTACAATAGTGGGTTGCAATGCAAAGAGAGCCTCTATTATGCCTAGTCATTATGGGCCAACTTAACATTATTGGCTTACAGACTACTTAACACTAAGGATTATATCATAGTTGTACAGTAGGACAGTAATTATTTTATAGTTGTACAGTAGAATATTAATTAAAAATGAATCAAAATTTGTATAATACAAAGATATATTTATATTTGAAAATGCTTTTTGTGAAAACAATGATTCAATTATATTCCTGTCAACAATGGATAAAAGGTTCAAAGTGATTGTTTCAGTTATGATGTGGGAGTACATAGGTGAGTAAATGTGTACTGAGTATTTAGCATTTAGTCTAGGTTGATTAAGTGGCTTTTGAGAAGAGTCTTAAATTGATTTTCAGACTGGGTTACTTTAATATCTTCTGGTAATGAATTCCATATTTTGGGGCCCTTTATGTGCATAGAGTTTTTACACAGTGTGATATGGACACGAGGTATATCAAAAAGAGATCTGTGTCTTGTGTTGTGGTCATATGTCCTGTTTAGGTTGGTGAGGAGAAGTTTGAGTGGGAGGTTTATATTTGCATGTATTGTTCTGTGTATGTAATAGGCACATGAATAAGTATGGATGTTCTTAATTAAGGTGAGCAGATTCAGACTTTTGAAAATTGGTGGAGTATGCTGGTGGGAGTGGGAATTTGTTATCATTCTTACTGCTGCCTTTTGCTGGGTTATTAGGGGTTTTAGGTGACTGGATGTTGTTGATCCCCATGCACAAATTCCATATGTAAGATAAGGGTATATGAGTGAATGGTACAGTGCCAGGAGAGCTGATTGTGGAACGTAGTACCTTATCTTTGATAGTATGCTTCCAGTCTTAGAGATTTTCTTGGTGATTTGTTGTATGTGTGTCTGGAACTTATGGCTACTGTCAAGGTGGATACCTAGGAATTTTACCTCTGTGAGTCTTGTGACTGATGATCCATTTAGCATTATGTTAATTGGATCATTTGCAGCTTTGTTTCCAAACTGAATGAAATAGGTTTTATCAGTGTTCAGGGTAAGTTTGTTAGTCATCATCCAGGCAGATATTTTCTGTAATTCAGCATTGACTGTGTTTGCTAGTATGACTGTGTTTGGGTGGGAAAAGACATATGTAGTGTCATCTGCAAATAATATGGGTTTGAGTAGCTGTGATGCATTCAGTAGATCACTGATGTAGATGAGAAAGAGGAGTGGTCCAAGGATGCTTCCTTGTGGGACTCCTACTGTGATTGGGTGGGTGGAAGAGTTTGCATCATTTGCATACACATATTGAGTTCTGTTACTAAGGTATGACTTTAGGTAGTTGAGGGAGTGGCTTCTGATACCATAGTGCATTAATTTGGAGTACAGTAGTTCATGGTCGACTGTATCGAAAGCTTTACGTAATCAATGAAAATGCCCAGCGGGACTTCTTTCTTTTCAAGTGCAGTATATATTAGTTCTAGCATGTGTATGATAGCATCATTTGTGCTTTTATTATTCCTGAATCCAAACTGACAAGGGTTTAATATGTTGTGTGAAACGAGGTAGGAATAGATCCGTCTATGAATTAATTTTTCAAAGATTTTAGAGAGCAGTGGTAAGTTAGATATTGGTCTATAGTTATTCAAGTCTGCTTGGTCACCTCCTTTATGGATCGGAGTGACCCTCGCTATTTTGAGGATTGTTGGGAAGGTAGACGATTCAATGGATTTGTTAAAGAGCGTTGCAATAATTGGTGACAATACTTGAGAAGCTTTTTTGTACATAAAAGCAGGCAAGTTGTTTATGTCTCCTGCCTTGTTTTTAAGGGTGTTTATGACGAGCATAACTTTGGTGGGGTTGGTTGGAGCTAGGAATAGCGTATTTGGGTAGGTTCCTATGAGGTAGTCTGATGGACGGGCCTTTGTGCTTGGTATTTTGTTTGCTAGATTTTTTCCTATGGTGGAGAAGAAAACATTAAGTCTGTTTGCTGTTTCGGTTGGAGTGAGTAGGGGTTCATCTGATTTTGTTAGTTTGATTACACTTTAGCCCCTGAGAATAGCACTTTGATTATTTTAACAATTGTGAATATAAGAACTAAGGTAGTTATATAAAGCTAAAATAAAGGAGAAAATATATAAGAGACTAAATTAAGTAATGGTAAACAAAGTTCAATGGACAGATATTCACTATGATATAATATAATGGCAAAATAGTGAACTTATTACACTTTAGCACCTGAGAATAGCACCTTGATTATTTTAACAATTGTGAATATATGAACTAAGGTAGTTATATAAAGCTAAAATAAAGGAGAAAATATGTAGGGGACTAAATTAAGTAATGGTAAACAAAGTTCAATGGACAGATAGTCACTATGATATAATATTGATTTGGGAGTAAGATCTGATTTGTAATGTACAATAAGTTGAGCAATTAATTGCACTATAAAAAGTAGAGAAATATGAGGTAGTTGGTACTAGCTAGCAAAAGATAGTTTTGGGACTCACACAATAATGTAATTGGGATATACACTAATTGCACACACAATATAAAAGGGACTAAAAAAAAAGTAGTGGTAAACAGAATTAAATGGACAGGTAGCAACCATGAATAACATTAATTTGGAGTAAGATTTGACTTGCAAGACAAAATTATGAGCAATTAATAGCAATTAAAAAGTAAAAAAGTATTTGAGGTAGCTGGTATTAGCTAGTAAAAGAAAAAAAAATAATAATGCACAATAATGTAATAGTAACGTACACTATATACACCACACGTATATATGTGTTAAGGACACTTATCTAATCTGTTACAGAAATGTCAGCTTTTCTAAGGAAGGTAGAGAAATCAAGTTCATTTGAGATGGTGTATTGTTGTCCTGTTGAAGTTTTTCTAACTAGTATTTTCCCATCTCGAGTGAAACACTGATGTATTTTGTTTTCCTGTTTAAGTTTTCTCAACCTGAACAGAAGGTTTTGACGTTTTTTCGTTAGACACTCGTTGATGAACACTCCATTTTTCATTGTAATTGCTGATTTAAGTCCTTTCTTTTATCATATGAATGAAGTCTGATCATAATACAGTGGAACCTCAAATATCGAACTTTATTCGGTCCAGAAGGCTGTTCGAGTGCCTTTACCGAATGAATTTATTCCCATCAGGAATAATGTAAATTAGATTAGTCCATTTCAGACCCTCAAAAATACACTTATAAAAGCACTTACAAAAATACATTTACATAATTGGTTGTGTTGGGAGCAGTTCGATTTTTGAGGTTCCACTGTACTGTGTTTACTACCTTGTTTTCCTAGCAAAAGTGTTTCTTTGATTTCATTGTTTTGCAAGATAACTTTTACGTGGTCCTGTATTATCCTGATAGCAGTTTCTTTGCACTGTTCTTGGGTTATTTCACTAGGAATGTGTGGACTGTTTATTATAACTACGTCAGACAACTTATCTTGTTCGGTTTTGTCATCTTGGAAATCAAGGTATTCATTCAGTCGAGTGTGCATGTTCTGATTCCAGTCCTTGACTGATTCTTCAACCTTCATATTTAGGGTTGTTATTTGCTCAGTGTGACTGGCTATAGCTGATTTCAGAGTATTTTCTGTGTCAGCACTTCCTGATGTAATCTTCTCTTCATGGCTTTGGGTCTTGTTCTTGAGGTTGGTTATCTTGGATTCTCGTCGGACAAGGGTTGCTTTAATATCTTTGATTTCGTTTTCTAAAGCAATGATGTAGTCCCTGATACTGTCAGGAATAATCATACCTGAGTTATCATGGGTGAATCCTTTGAAGGGAGTGGAGTTGGAGGGGAAGTCAGCCATGTTTGTTGTTGTTGTTCTCTGGGTTGTAGTGGTGAGGGGGGTTAATGATACACCGGCTTCCTGCTGGGTAGACAAGTTGAGTTCTAGGGTCCTTGGTGTTATTCTTTTCTTACTGATGTTGTTTCTTCTGCGATATCCTTTCATAGTATCACTAAAGTAGATACTGTGTAGCTATGGCGGAGAAGACTTAATTTCCCTGAGCTTGGGTTAAGTGACTGTCTGGCAGTGGAGGCAGTGTTTGGGTTAGCAGGGCTGTCTTCCTTTGATCTTCTATTTTGTCAAGATTTGGGTTACATTCTTAGTATTCTTGGGTCATTTTGTGGTCTACGTGGGTTCATGTAGTTTTACCTTCAATTAGGCCATCACAAACTTTGATGAGCAATGGTTTCTTGAAGAATAAGAGCTGCTACGATGCCGGTGCTGTTAATTCTTGTTAACTCATAGGTCTTTACTCTGTTGTTGTTAATGTGCACATGTGCCAGGTTCAGTTATGAGCAAGAATATCACAGCTCGTGAAGTAGAAACTGGAAGGACCCCTGTAGTCTATACCACAGAAATAACTTTCAACGTTTAAAATACAATCCTTCTGCTAGAAACCAGTTGGAACTTTACCACCCTTATCATAAAATAGAGGAGGCAGATGTCAAGAGAAAGCAGAAACCATAATGACCCTGATACAGGAACCTGAGAAGTATGAGAGGTCGTGTAATCGAGCACTGAAACACTGTGCCAGAAACTGCACAGAAGAGAATCTCCGTAACTGGTCATGAGAAAAACTAGACCTGAGATGCAGTATGCCAGAGGATTGACATCCTGCAAGGACAGAAGACCCTACCATTGGAAATACACACTGGTACCAGAACAAGCAGCAACAAGAAGGCACATGAGCATAATCACAGAGGCTCCAGCCACCAGTACACATGAATGACCCACCCAGAGATCAATTTGACCAAGATGGGCAACTTGCTACAATGCTAAGTGTTGATCAGGCATGGACAGGACTGTATTTTTCGAGAATCAGTTATACTAGGCTAGGACATCGTAGGAAGAACAAAACCCTGGCCGAGAACTCCATGGAACATTTCCTGAAAATTGTTTGTGGAGTGCGAGACCCCACTTAATCACCAGAATCCTTGAAGCTAACATAATTATCAGGTTGGACAGAATACGTTGACTGGCCTTACTCAAGCTATGGAGGAGGGCACTAAAATGAACATTCCATGTGACAGATAGCTGCATGGATACTAGAAGAAGAGGGCTCACCCACCAGGCTTCTCAAACGTGGATGAAAACCTGACGGATCCCTACTCAAACAAAACAATGGTTGAGCATACAAGGGATGAGATGATGAGTCACAATTTGTATACAACAATGGCACCCAAATACATGTATATTACCCTGGGCAAGGCATGATGGCCAAAAAGGAGACCTCCATGGTTAAAGTGGTGTAAATGGGTGAATAGGATGCCCATAAGGATGAGATACAGTCATCCTTATGAGCAAGTGGCTCAGTTTCTTTCCCTTGCTTGAGTATCTTCTCATTCTGGTCTTTATTGTTCATGTTACAATCAACCAACTTAGTGATATATTAGAGAGATATGGTCTTTGAAATGCAAAACAAACCAAATACAAAACAAAATCTGTTATATAGATTTAATTTTGTAGTCTCCACAAAAAAATCTTTTCCGTGAAATGCAAAAAAATATGCTTGTAGCTGATTGAGTTACAGGCAGCCCCCCCCCCTTTACAGTGTTTCACTAATACAGTGGTCTTCAGTTATACACATTCTTCACTTATTCAGACTTTCTACAAGAAAAATATTCACCACTATAAGCAAAGGACAAAAATATTTTAAGGTAAGTAATGTGTGTAGTGCATATGCATTTTTCTTAGGCCTTGCTATATTGCTCACTTAACCCTTTCAGGGTTCAGACCCCTAATCTGAGAATTGCTCTGAGGGTCCAAGAATTTTTGAAAAAAAAAAAAAAAAAAAAAATAAAACTATAATTAACCCTTTCAGGGTCCGTCCCGTAGATCTACGGCTTTATGGTGAGTGTCCAAACCGTAGATCTACGCCATGAGCTCAGCTCACTCTGATAAACTGTGAGTGGTACATTTGGGCCTAGATATGAGAGAATACATCTATGTGGTATGTGTGCACCACATAAAACAGATCCTGCAGCACACTGTGTATAATGAGAGAAAAAAACTGAAATCATGATTTTTTGATTAAAACAGCAACTTTGCAGTGTTTTTTCGTATGTTTTTTATAGTTGTATTTGCGATTTCTTGGTCTCATTTGATAGAATGGAAGACATATTACAGAAATAGAGATGATTTTGATTGGTTTTATCACTGGAAATGGCTTGAAACTGAGCTCAAAGTAGCGGAAATGTTAAATTTTTGCCGATATTCAAGAGTAAACAAACGACCTCACACGTCTAATACACGTCAGCTGGTGGGTCTAATATACATTCACAAATATGGTGATGATATTTATACAATTATTACAGTATTGCATAGCAGTAAATCTTCTATTTTTTGGTGTGAATAAAAATTCATTATGTGAATAAAAAATCAAAATGGAATTTATTTGTAAAGCCTCAAAACATGACTAATGAACAGAGGAAATGTTAGTTTAGTGCCAGGAATGCCTACATTGTTTATTCTGGGCCCTATTTTGAAATTGGAATATTTTGAACTTTGTGTTAAATTGGCCAAATTAACAATTTCCGATCACTTTATTTTGTAGTTGAAACAGTTGACTTGGCGATTTCTTGTGCTCAATCGATAGAATAGAAGTAATACTAGTGAAATAGCTAAGAATTTGGTTGATTGGAATAATGTAATTGGCCTAAAATGGGAGTCAAAGTCAGCAAAATCGCCGATTCGTAAATATCGCTGACACATCAAAATTCGCGAGAGCATAATTTCGTCAATTTTCCACCAAATTTCGTACTTTTTGTTTTATTACCTTCACAAAAAGATTCTCTAAAAAAAAAAAAAAAAAAAAAAACTTTTTTTACAAAATTAAAGAAACGATTTTCCTACAGGTAATGACATAAAAAAAATCCGTTCAGTACTTACTGAGATATAGAGGCATGAAGTTGACCCCCAATGACCGGCTGGCAGCAACACTGACGAGTGCCATCCACTCGCATTATTTTTTGTATTTTTGTTACTTTTTTCTTACCTTTTCTAATATTTTTTCCAGTAACTTTTGTGGCCTGTGAGACCAATAGAATGCATAATATATATATACAGTGGACCCCCGCCTTACAATATTAATCCGTTCCTGAGAGCTCATCGTAAGCCGAAATTATCATTAGCCGAATTAATTTTCCCCCTAAGAAATAATGGAAACCAAATTAATCTGTTCCTGACACTCCAAATCATGAAAAAAAAATTTTTTTACCACATGAAATATTAATTTTAAAACACACAAACTGAAGAAGACATGCACAACTGCTACTCTACTAAGAATAGAATACATGACACTTACCTTTATTGAAGATCTGGTGATGATTGATGGGATGGGAGGAGGAGAGAGTGTGGAAGTTATTGTTTAGAAGGGAAATCCCCTTCCATTAGGATTTGAGGTAGCAAGTCCTCTTACTGGGTTACTTCCCTTCTTCTTTTAATACCACTAGGACCAGCTTGAGAGTCACTGGACCTCTATCGCACAACAAATCTGTCCATAGAGCTCTGTACCTCCTGTTCCTTTAAGACTTTCCTAAAATGCGCCATAACATTGTCATTGTACAGGTTGCCAACATGGCTTGCAGTAGCTGTGTCAGGGTGATTTTCATCCATAAAGGTTTGCAGTTCAACCCACTCTGCATACATTTCCTTAATGTCTTTTTTCAATTCCATACTAATTCTTGCCCTTTTTACCACAGGGATGGCACTAGAAGCTTTCTTGGGGTCCATGGTGACTTATTTTGCAGTTACAAGCACTAAAAACACTGGGATAATGTGAAATACACCGAATGTATGTGCAAATGCGACCGCACTGGCTGGCTTGTAAACACTGGCACTGAGGCCACACGTGGGATGCGTCCCGGACGAATCACGTAAGGTGAGTTTTTTATTGTGAGGCGAGGCAAAAGTTTTGTGTTCAAATGCTTTGTATGGCGGATTTAACATAACACGATGCGTTCGTAAGGCGGGGGTCCACTGTATATATATATATATATATATATATATATATATATATATATATATATATATATATATATATATATATATATATATATATATACAGTAATCCCTCGTTTATCGTATTTAATCCGTTCCTGGAGGAGCTACTATTATCGAAATCTACGATTTTCGAATGAATTTTCCCCATAAGAAATAATGTAAATACAATTAATCTGTTCCTGACACCCAGAAGTATTAAAACAAAAAAAATTTTACATGAAATATAGATGTAGTACATAAACAATACAATGAGACATGATGAATGAAACATTAACAGCATAACACTTACCTTTATTGGCAATTCTTCTTAGTGTATGGAAGACTGGAGGAGGAGAGAGATTGAATTATTTACAGTTTGGAAGGGGAATCCCCTTCCATCAACACCTCAGGTACCAATTGCTTTTCTGGGGTTACTTCTTTTCTCTGTTTCTTAATGCCACTAGGACCAGCTTGAGAGTCACTGGAGTCCTGTCTCACAAAATAACTGTCCAGAGAGCTCTGTTTCTGGCGTCTCTTTAACACTTCCCTAAAATGGCCCAAGATTTTGTCACTGTACATGTTGCCAACATGGCTTGCAACAGCCTTGTCAGGGTGATGTTTCTCCATAAATCTTTCCATCTTACCCCACACTGCAAAAATCTCCTTAATTTCTGAAGAAGGTAACTTCTTCCATTTCTCTTCCTCCTCCTCTGTAGCAAGATGCTGAGCTGCAATCTGTTGCTCTTCCTGCTGAAGCTCTTGCAGCTCCTCAGTGGTGAGCTCTTCATTGTGGTCTTCCACCAACTCTTCCACATCCTCCAAACTCACATCCAACCCCATGGAACTCTCCAGTGCCACAATATATTTAACAACAGACATAGGCTCATCAGGGTCAGCCCCAAACCCTTCAAAATCCCTCTTGTCGACACAATCTGGCCACAATTTTCTCCAAGCAGGGTTCAAAGTCCTGGTAGTCACTCCCTCCCAAGCCATACCTATAAGGCTTATGGAATGGAGGATGCTGAAGTGTTCTCTCCAAAAATCTCTTAGGGTCAAGTGAGTGTCTGAGGTCACATTCAAGCACCTTTGAAACATTGCTTTGGTGTAGAGTTTTTTAACTCATCAATGACCTGCTGGTCCATGGGCTGGAGGAGAGGAGTGGTATTCGGGGGCAAGAACTTTACTGTGATGAACCCAGACTCCTCCAAAATTAGGTCTTCCAAGTTTGGAGGATGAGCAGGTGCATTGTCCATTACTAGGAGGCACTTGAGATCCAATTTCTTCTCCAGGAGGTAATTCTTCACACTAGGGCCAAACACTTCATTGAACCACTCGACAAAAATTTCCCTCGTGACCCATGCCTTATTATTAGATCTCCAAAACACACACAATTTACTCTTCATAACATTGTTTTTCCTGAACACTCTGGGATTCTCAGAATGGTACACTAGTAACGGCTTCACTTTGAAATCCCCACTAGCATTAGCACAGAACATGATTGTCAGCCTGTCTTTCATAGGCTTGTGTTATGGCAGTGCCTTTTCCTCCTGTGTAATGTAGGTCCTCTTTGGCATTTTCTTCCAAAAGAGGCCTGTTTCATCACAATTGAACACTTGTTCAGGTTTCAATCCTTCAGCCTCTATGTACTCCTTGAATTCATGCACATATTTTTCAGCTGCTTTGTGGTCCGAACTGGCAGCCTCACCATGCCTTACCACACTGTGTATGCCACTACGGTTCTTAAATCTCTCAAACCAACCTTTGCTGGCCTTAAATTCACTCACATCACCACTATTTGCAGGCAATTTCTTTACCAGAACGTCGTGCAACTGCCTAGCCTTTTCACAAATAATCGACGTCATAATACTATCTCCTGCTAATTGTTTCTTGTTTATCCACACCAATAATAACTTCTCAACCTCTTCGAATACTGGTGATCTCATTTTTGTCAGCATATTTACCCCCTTTGCAACAACAGCGTCCTTGATTTCCTTTTTCTTGGCCACGATGGAACATATGGTTGTGTAGGGTTTTTTATACATCCTGGCCAGTTCGGCCGCACTTAAGCCACTTTCATATCGTTCAATGATGTTTTTCTTAAATTCAATCATATTTCTCACCTTCTTTACCAAAGGCTTGGCACTAGGAGCTTTCTTTGGAGCCATGGTAGCTTATTTAGTACTTGCAAGCACTAAAATGAGTGGAATATTATGAAATATTTCGTAGGAGCACGTGAGGGGACCTTTGCTCACTGGTAAACAATGCCAGACTGGCTGGGTAGGGAGGCCGCCCCGGCTCACACCGTGCGTACGCGTCCCAGACAACCTACTATTCGCGAGTCAACCTACGATTAGCAAGCCCATGTTTATACAAAAATTTCGCTATGATTTCTGAAATCTACGACTCTCGAGCCCTACGATTATCGAGGGACCACTGGGTATATATATAGTACATGTACTGTATATGTATATATACAGTGGACCCTCGCCTAACGATATTAATCCGTTCCTGAGAGCTCATCGTTAGCCGAATTAATTTTCCCCATAAGAAATAATGGAAATCCAATTCATCCGTTCCAGACAGCCAAAAGATTAAAAAAAAAAATTTCATGAAATATACATTTCCCTACAAAGAAAACAATGAGACATGCACAAAAACTACATTAATAAATCTTAAAATGACACTTACCTTTATTGAAGAGTATTGATAAGTGATGAGACATTGTTCTTCTTGAACACTCTGGGATTTTCAGAGTGATACATGAGTAAAGGCTTCACTGTGCAATCCCCACTAGCATTACAACAAAACAAGAAAGTTTGCCTGTCTTTCAAAGGCTTGTGTCCTGGAAGTTCCTTTTCCTTCTCAGTAATGTAGGTCCTGTTTGGCATTTTTTTCCAGAACAGGCCTGTTTCGTCACAATTGAACACTTGTTGGGGTTGGAATTTTTCAGCTTTGCCATGCCTTATCGCACTGTGTATGCCACTACAATTCTTAAATCTCTCAAACCAACCTTTGCTGGCCTTAAATTCACCAATATGAGCACTAGTTCCAGGCATTTTTTCCTTTTCACCTGGGTGTTAGTCGAATGGTGTGGGTCGCATCCTGAAGAACAAGATTAAGGACCCCCAATGGAAATAAGTTAGACAGTCATTGATGATGCACTGGCTTTCTTGGGTTATCCTGGGTGGATAACCATCTGGGGTTAATAGTTTCTCGGTAAATGTTTCCCGTTAAGCCACACCAACAACACACTCTCCACATCTTCGAGTAGTACAGCTGATGTTGGTGCAGCAGCAGCTGACTGTGGTGCAGCAGCAGCTGACCATGGTTCAGCAGCAGCTGACCATGGTTCAGCAGCAGCTGACTGTGGTTCAGCAACAGCTGACTTTGGTGCAGCAGCAGCTGACTGTGGTACAGCAGCAGCTGACTGTGGTTCAGCAACAGCTGACTTTGGTGCAGCAGCAGCTGACTGTGGTTCAGCAGCAGTTGACTGTGGTGCAGCAACAGCTGACTGTGGAGCAGCAACAGCTGACTGGCCCAGTAACAGTTGACAGTGGTGCAGCAGCAGCTGACTGTGGTACGATAGTATTTCTCACCCTTTTTACCACAGGGTTGGCACTAGAAGCTTTCTTTGGGCCCATGGTGGCTTATTTAGCAGTTACAAGCACTAAAAACAATGGAATAATACAAAATGTATCGAATGTATGCATGCAACCGGCCACCCTGGCTTGTAAACAATGACGGCAGGGAAGCTGAGGTGCTTAGGCTGGACGGACAGGTTTAGGACGAGTCATGTTGGTCAGAAACAGCTGACTGTGGTGCAGTAGCAGCTGACTGTGGTTCAGCAACAGCTGACTGTGGTTCAGCAACAGCTGACTGTGGTGCAGCAGCAGCTGACCGTGGTGCAGCAACAGCTGATGGTGGTGCAGCAACAGCTGACCGTGGTGCAGCAACAGCTGACTGTGGTGCAGCAACAGCTGACCGTGGTGCAGCAACAGCTGACCGTGGTACGATAGTACGTATTTTGCACCCTTTTTACAACAGGGTTGGCACTAGAAGCTTTCTTTGGGCCCATGGTGCCTTATTTAGCAGTTACAAGCACTATAAACAATGAAATAATACAAAATGTATCAAATGTATGCATGCAACCGGCCACCCTGGCTTGTAAACAATGACAGCAGGGCAGCTGAGGCGCTCAGGCTGGACGGACAGGTTTGGGAGGAATCACGTTGGGTGAGTTTTTTATCGTGAGGCGAGGCAAAATTTTTGAATTCAAATGCTTCATATGGCGGGGGTCCACTGTGTGTATGTGTGTGTGTGTATATATATATATATATATATATATATATATATATATATATATATATATATATATATATATATATATATATATATATACAGGTACCATCCGACTTATGACCAAGCTTGGTTCCGACCAACCAGTCGTAAGTCAAAATGGATGTAGGTCAAACCTTTGAAAATTGCCGACATACTGGGTAGGGCATAATGTCAAACCTTTCCTATATGAACTACCTACATAGTAATGTAATGTAATGTACAATCATTATTTCATTCTTTTTACAATAATTTACTTCTATTGTTATATTTTAATTATTTATGTACTGTATATAATGTATACATGGTAGTGAACTGTATTATAAATTTTACATCGCATACAGTATCATATGTTACTGCTATCTTTATGTATTGTCGACACAGAGGAATGGGAGAATACCACTGGTAGTGTCATCCTGCCAGAATGTAGTATAACCTATACCCAAAGTAAAGAGAAACAACTCTGGAACATGTGTAATATGTATCCGGCTGGGTGGGTGGGTGGGTGGCGGGTTGGCTGACTGGCTGACTGAATGTGGCTGTCTCTCTCTGTATCTCTCTGTATCTCTCTCTCTCTGTATTTCTCTCTCTCTGTATCTCTCTCTCTCTCACAGGTACACATAAGTAAAGTTATCATTATTTTTTTTTTATTATCACACTGGCCGAATCCCACCAAGGCAGGGTGGCCCGAAAAAGAAAAACTTTCACCATCATTCACTCCATCACTGTCTTGCCAGAAGGGTGCTTTACACTACAGTTTTTAAACTGCAACACCCCTCCTTCAGAGTGCAGGCACTGTACTTCCCATCTCCAGGACTCAAGTTCGGCCTGCCGGTTTCCCTGAACCCCTTCATAAATGTTACTTTGCTCACACTCCAACAGCACGTCAAGTATTAAAAACCATTTGTCTCCATTCACTCCTATCAAACACGCTCACGCATGCCTGCTGGAAGTCCAAGCCCCTCGCACACAAAACCTCCTTTACCCCCTCCCTCCAACCTTTCCTAGGCCGACCCCTACCCCGCCTTCCTTCCACTACAGACTGATACACTCTTGAAGTCACTCTGTTTCACTCCATTCTCTCTACATGTCCAAACCACCTCAACAACCCTTCCTCAGCCCTCTGGACAACAGTTTTGGTAATCCCGCACCTCCTCCTAACTTCCAAACTACGAATTCTCTGCATTATATTCACACCACACATTGCCCTCAGACATGACATCACTGCCTCCAGCCTTCTCCTTGCTGCAACATTCATCACCCATGCTTCACACCCATATAAAAGCGTTGGTAAAAGTATACTCTCATACATTCCCCTCTTTGCCTCCAAGGCATACATAGTATAAATTACCTAGGATAACCCAAAAAATCCAGATAAAGTACTATACAGTGGATCTGTGCTCCAGTGCCCTAAATTAATAATAATATTAATAATAATTATTATTATTATTATTACAATACTACATATGCACTAATATTAATAATAATATTATTATTAAACTATAATATAATAATCATGTCCTCTCATTACTTACCTTAAAATATATGTAGTCTTAATGTAGAGCGAGAGGTGAGTAAACAAGATTAAATGAATAAACGAGAGAGAGAATGAGAGTGTAGAAGGTTCGCGAGTTATGTAAACAAACTAGTTGTTGCTGTTGTTGTTACCAGCCCGGACATGAATGGTTTTTGTTCACTCTGTCAAGCCGACCAGAAAAACATCTCATATTTGATATTTGTTAATTTATATGTTTATATGTTATATAGCATGTTTATTATATAATTTTGAAAAAAAAGATCCACAGATGGATTAAGCAAAATTTCTATATTAACATTTTATGCACATTTAATGCACCTCGGTGATTATTATTGTGTTATTATCATTATTAACCCTTAACCGGTCCAAAGAGATTGACGTTCAAATTCGTAGTGCTACAAAAGCAGATCTACTTTTTTTTACATATTTTCAAATATAACACCAAAAAAATGTAGATAAAAGTTTTTTTACACGTTTTCAGATGAAAAACAAAAAAGAAGATCTACATTTTTTTACATACTTTCAGATGTTGAAAAAACGTATATATACGTTTGGACCATTTAAGGGTTAATATGGCGTCTTCAAGACCAATTACACTCTTAATGAGTGGCTCTGAGACAGACAAGCAGATAGAAAGACAGACACAGGTAGACAGACAGACACACAGGTAGACAGACAGACATACAGGTAGACAGACAGACATACAGGTAGACAGAAAGACACACACAGGTAGACAGTTAAACAGGCACACAGAGATACAGACAGACACAGATATACAGGCAGACAGATACAGACAGGTTTATGTGCAACAGTGAAAACAAATACTATAGAGTTCGAGAGTAAGAGCCTTTTTTGCCATAATCTCCAATGCAAGATTCAGACTTCATCTTAGGGGACATGGTGAAATTTACTGTCCAGTTAGTACAGTTGTAAATACAGTATGATGGTGCTGATAAGGCAGGGTTACTCAAATTGATACTGCCTGCATGACGCATTGCCGCTATGAGTATCGTCAAATATTGTACAGCAGTGTGCATCAGGAGGCCCAGCCCAGCTGCCAGATGCACGGTCGTAAGTCGAGTGGGCGTATGTCGAGTAGGTCATAAGTCGGATGGTAGGTGTAAAAACACAAACACACACACAGGAATCGTTCAAGACACTGTACACTGTGTATGTTAGGCCCATACTGGAGTATGAAGCACCAGTCTGGAACCCACACCTGGTCAAGCACATCAAGAAGTTAGAGAAAGTACAAAGGTTTGCAACAAGGCTAGTCCCAGGGCTCAAGGGAATGTCGTACGAGGAAAGGTTAAGGGAAATCGGACTGACGACACTGGAGGACAGAAGGGTCAGGGGAGACATGATAACGACATACAAGATACTGCGGGGAATAGACAAGGTGGACAGAGATAGGATGTTCCAGAGAGGGGACACAGGGACAAGGGGGTCACAACTGGAAGCTGAAGACTCAGACGAGTCACAGGGATGTTAGGAAGTATTTCTTCAGTCATAGAGTTGTCAGCAAGTGGAATAGCCTAGCAAGTGAAGTAGTGGAAGCAGGAACCATACATAGTTTTAAGAAGAGGTATGACAAAGCTCAGGAAGCAGAGAGAGAGAGGACCCAGTAGCAATCAGTGAAGAGGCGGGGCCAGGAGCTGAGTCTCGACCCCTGCAACCACAATTAGGGGAGTACAATTAGGTAAGTACACACACACACACACACACACACACACACAGAGTCAGTCTCTCCTCACTTAACAGAGTTCCACTCCTAAGAGTAGGTTGGTAAATGAATTGGTCAATAAGCAAGGAGCATACTATACTGGTACAGGTCCTCCATCACAAATCCGGCATCATTGGGACCTGTAGTGTGCCGGATTACTGAGTTTGCTGGGTTAAAGAGTGGTTAGGTTAGAATACACTTAATAAAATTAACCAACTTGACTTACACAGTTCATTGAACATCGGCAAAAATCGCACATTGCCGCTACTTTGAGCTCAATTTGAAGGTACTTTTCATTGTGAAAGCAATCAAAATCATGTCTATTTCTGTAATATATCTTCCATTCTATCAAATGAGTCCAAAAAAATGAGAATACAACTATAAAAAAGATACGAAAATATACTGCAAAGAGGCGGCTAATGGCTTATTTATCGTCCGTCTTTTTATTTATTTATTTATTTATTTATTTATTTATTTAAAAATTTGAGCACACATACAGAGGTACAACAAATACAGGTAAGAGCAGTATGCCAAAGCCACTTATACTATGCATAGCATTACGGGCTGGCTTAAAATTAACTTAAGATTAACTAAGCAATGATGAAATCAGTGATAAAACATTAATGTAAACAGGTTACTATAAAGCACAAGTGAGTATTACAAAGACAGGTCATATGGTTGTATGCATTGTTGTACATTCAGTAGAATGGAGTATTCTGTTAGGTAGTGTATTTAAAAAATAATAAAGTTAGATTGGGTTTTAGGTTTAACATTTATGTGATATAATTGTGAGAAACATTTAAGATATACAATTTATAAGGTTCAGTTATTCAGTATTTATTTGGTTTTGGGTGAGTAAGTGATCTTTGAGAAGAGACTTGAATTTATAAACAGGTAGTGTTTCTTTTATATTTACAGGTAATGAATTCCAGATTTTAGGGCCTTTTATGTGCATTGAGTTTTTACATAGTGTGAGATGGACACGAGGAACATCAAAGAGTGATCTGTGCCTTGTGTTATGGTCATGTGTTCTGTTGAGGTTGGCAAGGAGATGTTTGAGGGGAGGGTTAATATCAGAGTTAAGTGTTCTATGTATGTAATAGGTGCAGTAGTAAGTATGGATGTTTTGTATGGTGAGGAGGTTTAGTGTATTGAATATTGGTGGAGTGTGCTGCCTATAGTGAGAATTTGTTATCATTCTAACTGCAGCCTTTTGTTGGGTAATTAGTGGTCTGAGATGGTTACTTGTTGTTGAGCCCCATGCACAAATTCCATAGGTGAGATAGGGGTAAATAAGAGAGTGATATAGGGCCAGGAGGGCTGACTGTGGAGCATAGTACCGTATCTTCGATAGTATGCCTACAGTCTTGGAAATTTTCTTAGAAATTTGTTGTATATGTGTATGAAATTTGAGTCTATTATCAAGGTGGATTCCTAAGAATTTTCCCTCTGTTAGCTTTGTGATAGGTGATCCGTTTATCATTACATTAAGAGGGACATCTGTAGCTCTGTTACCAAACTGAATGAAGTAGGTTTTGTCAATGTTTAGTGTAAGTTTGTTAGTTCTCATCCAGGTAGATATTTTCTGTAATTCGGTATTTACAGTATTGTTGTATGTTAAGAAGCATCTTTCCATCATACATTGCTCAAGTTTCAATGAGATAGCCCAACAAACAACCGAGAAAAAAAAATATTTACCAAAAATCATATATGGGAAGCCCAAGCCAGGTACTGGAAATAAGTCATTTTGTCTGACTTTTTTGGGTTATCCTAGGTTCTCTATACATACACTGCTATGTATGATAATCTATGTAACTGTATTTGTGTATACCTGAATAAACTTATTTACTTCTAGTCTGTCAACTGAGTACAAGAAACCGCCCATTCACTTATTTCAACTACCCAATAAAGTGGTCAGAAATTGGCAATTTGGCCGATTTCACACAAATTTCAACAAATGCCAATTTCAAAATAGGACCCAGAATAAACAATGCAGACATTCCTGGCACTAAAATAACATTTTCTCTGTTCATTAGTCATGACTACAGGCCCCTCTTATATTACTCTTGCTTACCATTTGGAATTTTTATTCACAAAAAAATAGAAGATTTACTGTTATGCAAACTGCTGCATTATTGTAATAATTGTATAAATAATGTCAAGCCATTCTTGACTACGTATTGGACTGGCAGGCGGACAGGTATTGGACAGTGACGTCATTTGTTTACTCTTGAGCTTCGCTAAGAATAGAACATTTTCGCTACTGTGAGGGCAATTCAAGGTTCTTTTCATCATGAAAGCAATCAAAATCATATCTATTTCTGTAATATATCTTTCATTCTATCAAATGAGACCGAAAAAATGAGAATAGTATAACCATAACAACCATACAAAAATATACCGCTAAGCGGCCGCTAATGGCTGAGAAGTGAACTCCGCTATTTATGGTCTGATTTCTTTCATTTTTGGTGTACATGAAGAAGTATCTTTCCATCATACATTGCCAACACAGGTACCCATTTACTGATGGGTAAACATAGACAACAGGTGTAAAGAAACACGCCTAATGTTTCTACCCTGGCTGGGAATCGAATATTTACGAAAAATCATATATGCCTAACCCAAGCCAGGTACTAAAAATAAGCCATGTTGACTTTTTTTGGGTTATCCTAGGTTCTCTACACATATGCTGCTATGTGTGATAATCTATATAGAGAAAATAACTTTTTTGTTTCATGTTTATGGTGCAGTATGAGTGTATATCACAGTTAGCCCTGTGCTATACTCCGTTTTCTCTAATATAAGCCACCAAGACAGGGATAGAAGAATGGTATTTGTATACCATATATCCTCTTCATACCTCCATTGAACTGCTCGGTATTATGCCAAATATTATTCATTCTGGAGTATTTAACATGTTTTATGTTACAGTGGACCCCCGGTTAACGATATTTTTTCACTCCATAAGTATGTTCAGGTGCCAGTACTGACCGAATTTATTCTCATAAGGAATATTGTGAAGTAGATTAGTCTATTTCAGACCCCAAACATACACGTACAAACGCACTTACATAAATACACTTACATAATTGGTCGCATTCGGAGGTAATCGTTATGCGGGGGTCCACTGTATTTATATTGTTTCTTATGTCATATTAGATCAATTGTGATAGGCAAATAAGCTGTAGTGTTGATATTAGCATAATAATAAAGCATATTCTCCTGCTTTATGAGACTGAGCTCATGGCAACCAACAGTGGCTTCAAAGCCACCTTATCTTTAATGGATAATGTACTGTGTAGGTGCTTTACATAATGAGAAGCATTTCTTTTATTCATTGGAACCATGGCTAGGGCTAGAAGTAAGCAGGTTAAAACAATAAATGGAAAAAAAGAAATTGGAATGACTTGTGCAGGAAGTAGCGCCACCAAACAGTACCAGCAGGTTGGTGTGGTGACCCTGGAAATTTGAAATTATGCAAGCCAAAATTAGTGCCGAATAACTGAAGGAACCGAATAACTGATTGCCGGATTTGTGATGGCGGACCTGTAATGAGTTTGTGTCAACCATCTTTAGATATTGTTTTAATGTCACCTATGCACCATTTAAAACATTTTTAGTATATTTTTAAATGTTTATACAGTAGCATACTGCATATTGTAATAAATAGAATAGAGAAAATCAGCTCTAATATACATTACTTAAGTATGCATACTGGTCAGAGAGCTGGTCATAAGTCCGAGTGGTTGTTAAACGAGTATGTCATTAAGTGAGGAGAAACTGTACAAGCATATTCAACACAATAACTCCACTAATATTGTCATCATTACAATGGACCCTCTCTTTTCATCTTTAATCCGTTCCAGAGAGTCCAACGGAATGTGAAATCAACTAAAACTGACACCATTTTCTCCATAAGAGATAATGTAAATCCAATTAATCCATTTCAGACATCCAAGAGTATAAAAAAAAATACATATTATAGAGAAGAACTATATTCCACGGCTTATTTATCTATCGCAATTTATCTAATATGACATAATAAACAACATTAATGACATAGAAACATAATATACACTCTAGAATGATTAAAATATTTTATTACGTATGTGAGGAGTAAGTGGTGATTGTGTTGTTGGGTTTATAAGGGCCACTGAGAGAACCCGTACATATTAGTGGTAGTGGAGGCCGCAGCAAAAGCCACCAACACTATTCACACAAACAATGTACGTAATTTATAAATAAGAAATATTTACACTTTATAAATAAGAAATATTTACACTTACTGTACCTTGGAGATATTGGCATTGGTTTAGGGTGGTGGAAGATAGGCAAGGCAGCGTATGTTTGTCAGTGACCTTATATACCTCCAATGATATTGGAGGAATCAGTTTCGTGTCGTCCTTTTTCTATCACTTATTCGCTTAACTTACTTGCTACACTGTTAATGCTACACTTTATAGCTGGCTGGCACTATAGCCTTTATTGACTTCTGCTTTAGTATCATACATACTGTAGAATCACTGACTCACTGAAGAAGGTACATTCTTCCCTCTCTCTTCCTCCTCCACTTTGGTACTTTGCTACGAGTTTTTTCTTGAACTCTATTGTGTTTCTCACCTTTATCAACGGGCTGGCACTAGCAGCTTTCTTTAGGCCCATGGTGGCTTATTTAGCAGTCACACAGAATAAACAAGTGCAAAAAACAATGAATTATTATGAAATGTTTCCTATGGCCTCGAAGGATAATGTTCACTCACCAATAAACAAAGTGATACTGCCTCCTCAGAATGCGTGTGTATGAGGTTGTGTGCACAGCACACTCGGACATGTACCGTACCACCGACGAGAACGGACGAATGCAACGAAAACAGAGCCAATAATTTTACAGAAAAAATCGACGATAACAGAAATGAGCAAAAACAGAGCCCAACGAAAAGGGAGGGCCCACTGTACAATATCTATATCTCTGTCTATCTATATCTCTGTCTCACATGTACACATAAGTACAATTATATATAATGTAAATTACCTAGGATAACCCAAAAATTACAGGCAAAGACAGACACAGACAGACAGATAGATAGACAGACAGATAGACAGACAAATATGTTTGTGTGTATCAGTGAAAACAAATAAAGCCAGGGTTCCCCCGAGTGTCCATTTATCAAATGTCACTGGGCTGTCAACAGTTGTCATAACACCCTTCTTGAAGAAGTTTCATATACGCATACTCCAGGCAGATAGAAAGACAGATAAGCAGAGATAGACAGGCAGCCAGATAGACAGATAGACAGATAAATAGACAGACAGACATGTTTGTGTGTAAGTGATAAATACAGTGAGGGTTAGCTAAATACATGAGTGAGTGTGGGTGGGTGCGAGATGGACCTGACTAGCTGGGTCATTGGTCTAAGCCGAGGGGGAGGGGGAAATGGACCTACCTTGCATGGGCCAGTAGGCCTGCTGCAGTGTTCCATCTTTCTTATGTTCATATGTATTCGGCAGGCTGGCCAGCTGGCTGGCTGACTGTCTTTATCTGGCTTTGGCTGTCTCTCTGTCTATATCTCTGTGTATCTGTCTCTCTCTCTCATATGCACACATAAGTACAGTTATTATACATAGTGTAAATTACCTAGGATAACCCAAAAATTCCAGACAAAGGTAGATAGACAGATTGATAGACAGATACACACAAACATGTTTGTGTGTATCAGTGAAAATAAAGCCAGGGCTCCCCCGAGCGTCCATTTATCAAATGTCACTGAACTGTCAACAGTTGTCAAAACGCCCTTCTTCAAGGAGTTTCATATACGTATACTCCAGGCAGACAGAAAGACAAATAAGCAGAGACAGACAGACAGGCAGACAGATAGATAGACAGGTAGATAGATAGATAGACAGACAGACAGACAGACAAGACATGTTTGTGTGTAACAGTGATAACAAATACAGCGAGGGTTAGCTGGATAGCCCAGTTACATTTATCAAATGTCACTGAGCTATCAACAGTACAGGGATGCCTTCCATAACACAATGCTTCAAGGTATAAGCCAGGGTGTCTAAAACATTGCTGGGACCTATAAATACTTTGTATATATTTCTAGACAATAGTAAATAACCCAGGCAGGTGTAAATGTTCACCTGTCAATGTGATTGTGACTATTTGAGCACTATTTCAGTATCTAATACTAGTGTCAGAACAAAGATTGGCTCTGAAATCACAAGAACTATTATAAATTGTAATTATCAAAACATAAAAAATATATAAATTAAAATAACAATGAGAAAAAAAGGTATATCGGTAACACTTCTGCAAGCGGCTGGAGTCAATGTTGCCATCAGGTGAGCATCCAGAGCCAACTTCACAGTCTTATATCTCGGTAAGTACTGACCCTAAAAATTTTTTTTAATCCTATAACATGTAGAAAAATGTGCTCTTCATTTTAAAAGAAAAAACAATTTTTTTATTTGGTATGTATATGGAAAATATTGATTCATTGTGTTTTTTTAGTCATCTCTATCACATCAGGTTGTCAAGTTAGTTTAATATCTTTATTATGCACCCCATACCCATCCTGTAGGCAGTAGTCAAAAGATGACAGAGGTATATGATGGGTCTAGGGACTGGACCCCAAAGTTATGATAGGTGAACTAGTTACAACGGTAATGAACTCCAGGTAGATTTGGTCACAATCATGGCAAGTTACAAAGGTAATGAACCATCTACACTCCTATACATGAACACAATCATGAACAAATTACAAAGTAATGAGCCACTGACACGTCCACACCCAGTCACAATTGTAATGAGCTATAAATACAAATATTAAGTGGGTCATACACCCACATGAGCACGAGCGCACATACACACACAAGGGCGCACACACAAGGGCGCACACACAAGGGCGCACACACGAGTGCACACACACACATGAGGGTGCACACAGAAGGTGGTCAAGTTATGTAGAAACGTTACTTATCTCTTTTTTGTATAACATAAGTAAGTAAGCCACTGGATATTAGCAATTAAAATATTTTCTGTGTCTTTGGGATATTAGGGCAGACAGCCAGCACTATGAACAAAAAGACTGGCTACCAAGAACCAAATTCTTACCCGGAAATCACGTGAAAACTGTGCCACTAATTGACTACAAGAAAATTCTGCTGTCGCCACTCCACATCAAATTAGGGCTTATGAAAAATTTTGTGAAGGCCTTGAACAAGAATGGAACTGCTTTCAAGCACCTGGAGTCAAAGTTTCCTCATATAAGTGAAGGCAAGCCAAAGGCAGGAATCTTTGTTGGCCCTGAGATTTAGGAATTGATGAAGGACAAGCATTTAGATGGAGCATTAGCAAGTGTCGAGGTGAAGCCTGGTTTTCATTCAAGCAGATTGTCCACAACTTCCTGGGAAACAGGTTCTCCCCTGAATATGAAAAATGATCCAAGACCTGATTTCAATTTTCTAACAACTTGGGTCTAGAATGAGTGTGAAGATGCCCTTTTTGCACTCATATCTTGACTATTTTCCCAACAACTATGGGGACTACAGTGAGGAACAAGGAGAGTGGTTCTATCAGGATATTTGCATCATGGAAACTTGATACCAGGGCAAATGGAATGTCAGCATGATGGAGGATTACTGCTGGTCATTGAAATGTAATGGTCTCGATGCACAGCACAAACGAAAATCAAAGCGAACCTCCTTCCTTTGATTCAATATGTAGGCTAACCATTAGGAGTATTTTTTTTAATAAAATCATTTGATTTGATTCATGTTGATCTGGAATTCATTATGTTCTTAAAACTAACAGAATATGCTTTTCCATGATTACTTGCCGAAGTTTAATAAATTAACAATTTATTAAAAATTCACACTTTTTATCATAAATATGTATTTTATTCAAAATCCTTATGTGATAGAGCAAAATGGTTTAGATATTTACAATCAGCAGCCCAAGAATTTGTAAGATTGCAACCATGAATAAAAATAAAAATTAAAAACATTCAAAATGCAGACCAATGCTATGTATGAATGGCATTGTACTTTTATCACTTGCTATATTGTTGTCTACATCAAAATTCTGGGTGCTGAAATACACAAAACTTTCTTAGACCATTAAAGCACTTACACAGTGCTAAGCTCTTTGAGATGTTGGGGGAGAAAAAGTTAGCTTCATAACTACACTAGAGCAGAGAAACATAAGTATCCACTTCCATGTGTCATTACCATCTGATTTATTTCCTACTTTTAGGTTAAGTATCTGGCAAAAGTTAGTGTACACAAACAGCATTTGTTTATGTCAAAGAGGCAACTATCATGAAAAAGAGGACTTGTCCACTGCAGTTATCATAGTATACAAAGTGAAACTTTGTGGTTATTGTCTGAGATTAATCAAGATGACTGCAATGAACGAAGTCTCACATTTTGAACTTTCCACTATTTTTAATTTAAATAAAATTAAATGAGTAAAACTGTCTTGAGGACCAACAAATTTTTAAGGTATGATAAATTTTTGTAAAAAGAAAGCTTAGAAAAATTATGACAACTTAACATGCTAAGTTAAACATTTCAAATTCGTTAAAAGTTAGCTATAATAATATGGAAATAAATAGCTTAAGTTAACATTTTAGTAACTCTCACATTGGACTTACCTGAAGTTATGTTTGAGTTAAGAATAAATCAGTCAGCAGTTAGAGTTGGTGAATGATCATGCTAATTAACATGTAACTTTGATAACACTGACAACTATGCTAAATTCTCTAATAAATATTTTTATAAATACTTAGTATGATTATTATAGTAATTTTCTATTAATATATTACTTACTATGATATAGTTGCTTGTAACTTTATGGTTTTTATAAATATAATAAACAAGATTTTACTTAATCTCTCAACTTCAAATTTGTTCACACAGACTTCTGCACCAGCCTTCGTCGGGTGTGGACGTCTCTCTCTTGCCTGAGTATCAATGGCAATTTTCCCCCGTTCTCACTGGGACACTTGTCCTCATCCATTTTGCCCGCCGGGCACTCTACAGGAGGGGCACCTGTTCATCGGCTTACTTTAGCCAGCTCCATTTTTTCTGCTCTACGGAAAATTCTTTAATGGTCTTTGGTGGGAAGCCGGGTTACTGAACTCAGGTGGGGGTGTGGGCATCCCTCTCTGCTGGGGCTTGGCAAGGGGGTCCACTGGATCTACAGTAATTGGAAACTTCAAGTTTCTATCTCTATTTACAAAGGAACTTTTGTTCCTTTTCTCTCATTGCCCAGCCTTGGGCAACAATTTTTTCTCGTACCATCGAGAAACCGGGCTCGATATGGCTTATGCTGTCAGTGGCCCTGATAAACCCAACAAAGAAAGAAAGAAAGAAGAATCTGTTCACAATGTGTCTATTTCGCAACCGTAGGCACCAAGCTAGCAATCAAAATCCCAAACTCAAACACTCAGTCAAAAGACTACCTCAATGGGAACTACCCAAGCACTCTTATTTCTAGCCTCAGCAAACCCTACTGAAATCTCACTCATAATCAAAACACTAAAGAACATGACAGAAAACCTAAATAACTTACCACCACTCGTGTACAAAAGAGCTTCTCATGTGTTGTCACCTATTATTGCATCTCTTTTTAATAAATCCATTGAATCTTCCACCTTCCCATCCCTACTCAAGACAGCAAGGGTTACCCCAATACTCAAAGGAGGTGATCCAACTGAACTGAACAACGAAAGGCCAATATCAAACTTGTCCCTACTATCTAAAATCTTCAAAAAATGAATTCACAAAATACTTAACCCTTGTCAGTTTGGATTTAAACTGAATAAAAAAAGTACTAACAATGCAATTATACATATGCTTGAACTAATATTCTTGGAACTCAATAAAAATGAAATTCCCCTGGGACTTTTCATAGACCTACAAAAAGCAATTGATACAGTTGACCATGACCTATTGCACCTATAACTTGAACACTATGGGGTCAGAGGACACACTCTTGATTACTTAAAATCATATCTTAGCAATTTATTTATTTATGTCTTTGCAAACAGTACATTGAGATTTTGTATTTACAATAGTGGGTTGCAATGCAAAGAGAGCCTCTATTATGCCTAGGCATTATGTGCCGACTTAACATTATTGGCTTACAGACTACTTAACACTAAGGATTATATCATAGTTGTACAGTAGGATAGTAATTATTTCATAGTTGAACAGTAGATTATTAATTATAAGTGAATCTAATTTGTTTAAGACAAAAGATATATTCATATATTCAAAAATGCTTTTTGTGAAAACAATGATTCAATTATATTCCTGTCAACAATGGATAAAAGGTTCAAAGTGATTGTTGAAGGTATGATGTGGGAGTACATAAGTGAGTATGTGTGTACTGAGTATTTAGCATTTACTCTAGGGTGATTAAGTGGCTTTTGAGAAGTCTTAAATTGATTTTCAGACCGGGTTACTTTAACCCTTTGACTGTTTCGGTCGTATATATACATTTTACGTGCCACTGTTTCTGACATATTTATATGCATAAATTCTAGCAGCTTCAAATCAAGCAGGAGAAAGCTGGTAGGCCTACATGAGAAAGAATGGGTCTGAGTGGTGGGTGTGTATCCTGTGAAAAAAATCTGGGACTCAGTGGTGCATTGTGGGAACGCCATCTTGGTAGTCCATTTTCACCATGCCTCGCAGTAAGAAGTAGTACCTCACTCCTCGGCGGATTGGAGGTCTTTTGTTCCCAAGTGATAGCTCTAACAGCGGTGAAAGTGTCAGTGAAAGTGAATTCCATGGTTTTCAAGCGGGTGTGACCGAAAAAAGTGCCCAGGATAACATAATTAGTGATGAAAACCCAGATGACCCACGACCTTCCACCTCTGATGCTGGGCCGGCTCGTTCATGTTCACCTGTACCAGGACGAAAGAGGAAACTATTTGCCTGTGTAGAAGACTCAGATGTGAGCAGTGAAAGTGATAGTGATTTCAAAGCTATTGAAAGCAGTTCTAGTTGTGACAGTGAGGGTGAATATTCCACAGTGAATGGCAGTATATACGACATAGCATGCAGTCTGGTAGTGTCATATGCTGTTCCAAGGGGAAGGAGTAAATCTCGGAGCACATCCCGTGGCCCAACACCATGACCTGATAGTGAAGATGACAATATTGTTACGATGGGTATGAATGATGTGAGTGAGGCAGCAGGTGATGGTGATAGCAATGGTAGCATGAGTCATGTGGCACCAGCAGCGGGCCACGCTACTACTGATGCTGCTGACTCTGCACAACTACAACCAGCTTCACCCAACCCCACACTCCCACAACCTGCACAAACCACAACCACGTTTCAATATCCAGAACCCACCAGCAGATCGCATCTGGGATTGGCAAGGTAACGAGTTTGTTCCCAGTCCCCATGACTTTGATGAAACACAAAGTGGAATACGGCCATCGTGTACACTTGGGAACAATGCTACTGAACTGGAATGCTTTCAGTTATTCTTCGATGAACCCCTAATGGACATTATTGTCAGGGAAACCAACACATACTATGAGTACACCATGGCAAATACAATTCTCTCACCAAGATCACGGCTACACCAGTGGAAGGACACAACTGTGGCAGAGATGTACCTGTTTTTTGCCATAATAATGCTTATGCCACATGTGTATAAGCACACTGTCACCACATACTGGGCAACAGAACACCTGATTTCAACCCCAGGTTTTAGCGACATTATAGGTGTGAATCGTTTTTTGATACTGTTATGTATGTTACACTTTTCAGACAAAACAAAGCGTGACAGAAGCGACCCCTGACATTCGATGGCATCGACATTCGATAAATCCGACATTCGATGCATTTTAACGCAAAAATTTCGCCTCGACATTCGATGGAAAACCCGACATTCGATACGATTCATACGAGACGTGTCCACATGTGGCCTGAACTGCACCATGTGTGCCAGTGTTTACAAGCCAGCCAGTGTGCGCGCATCTAAGGATATATTCGGTACATTCCATATTATCCATATTATCACCGTTTTTGGTGCTTGTTTCTGCAAAATAAGTAACCATGGGCCCCAAGAAAGCTTCTAGTGCCAACCCTTCGAGAAAAAAGGTGCTAATGACTACTGAAATGAAGAAAGAGATAATTGCAAAGTACGAAAGTGGAGTGCATGTGTCGGAGTGCATGACGATTTGGTAAAGAAATTGCCTGCAACTAGTGGTGATGTGAGTGAATTTAAGGCCAGCAAAGATTGGTTTGAAAGATTTAAGAATCGTAGTGGCATACACAGTGTGGTAAGCCATGGTGAGGCTGCCAGTTCAAGTCCTAATGGAAGGGAATTCCCCTTCTAAACACTAACACCATCCACACTCTCCCCTCCTCCCATCCCATCAATCATCACCAGATCTTCATTAACCCTTTGACTGTTTACACCGTATAAATACATCTTACACTCCACTGCTTCTGACATATCTATACGCATAAATTCTAGCGGCTTCAAATCAAGCAGGAGAAAGCTGGTAGGCCCACATGTGAGAGAATGGGTCTCCATGGTCAGTGTGCACCATATAAAAAAAATCGGGGAGCCAGTGGTGCATTGTGGGAATGCCATTTCCGTTGTCCTTTTTCAGCATGCCTAGCGGTAAGAAATATGTGATTCCCCAGCAAATCTGGGACTCTTCTCTTCCCAAGTGATGCTCTAACACAGATGGAAGTGTCAGTGAAGATCAATTTCATGGTTTTGAGGAGTTTGAGACCAAAAGCAATGCCCAGGATACCAGAAGAATCAAGGAGG
Source organism: Cherax quadricarinatus (assembly GCF_038502225.1). Classification (NCBI taxonomy): domain Eukaryota; kingdom Metazoa; phylum Arthropoda; class Malacostraca; order Decapoda; family Parastacidae; genus Cherax; species Cherax quadricarinatus. The sequence continues at coordinate 44,350,413 of NC_091301.1, read as the reverse complement.
AGGAGGAAGGAGGAAGAGGAGGAAGGAGAAAGAAGAAGAGGGAGGGAGGGAGGGAGGGAGGAGAAGGAGGAGGAGGAGGAGGAGGAGGAGGAGGACGACGACGACGACGATCCCTTGAAGCATGGAAAACAGTTCACCCCATGACAGTGACAAGATAAGGGGAGATAACATCTGACAAGAGCTGACGTTTGATGAGTGTAAACGAGGGTGGAGGGAGGGTGCAGCTGATAAGGAAAGATTAAATGACCATCCCCCTCACTTTGTTTTTGCTGGTACACAAACATTTGTCTGTCTGCCAAGCTCCCTGTCTATCCGTCTAGCTCTCTGTCTCAGAGAGCCACAAGACTGCGTCATCACGTTTATTCACATCTTCAAGCAGAGTATAGCTCTTTGTCTGGATTTCTTGGGTTATCCTAGGTAATTTACACTATGTATACTTGTATTTATGTGTACCTGTGAGACAGAGAGACAGATTGAAAGAGAGAGAATGAGGGAGAAAGATAATTAGATAGAATGGAGGGGAAGCAGCATCCGACCCCATTGTTTTGACAGGCAGTAGGGGGAGTGAGTAATGAGACAATATGTCATTTTGACAGCTGCCGACTCCTGACTCAAAACAATTATAAGCCACACACTCGCACACAAGACAAGCTTGCTGTATGGAGATAATAGCAGTTATATGAAAGTATCTAGTGATTATATATGTGTGTATATATATATATTATAGAAACCAGAAGCAAGAAGGGAAGGCAGGAATGAAGGAAGAACATGAAGGAATGTAGGAAGAGAGGTAGGAAAGGAATGCAGGAAAGGAATGTAGGGAGAGGTAGGAAAGGAATGAAGGAAAGGAATGCAGGAAAGGAATGAAGGAAAGGAATGCAGGAAAGGAATGAAGGAAAGGAATGAAGGAAAGGAATGAAGGAAAGGAATGCAGGAAAGGAATGAAGGAAAGGAATGCAGGAAAGGAATGAAGGAAATGAATGCAGGAAAGGAATGAAGGAAAGGAATGCAGGAAAGTAGGAAGGAAGGAATGATGACACACGACCATTTACCTAGGATAACTACCTAACATAACTGCCTGCTAATACTTTGAAGAAAACTGCTCAGACGAGGTGTTTTGTCTTTGCACATAAAAAAGAAAGTCCACAAAAATGCACACACACTGGTTTTATGTATGAGGAGTGTAAAACACCATTGTGTATGAAAACATGTTTCAAAGAGTTCCACAAGCTGCAGAACTTCTAGGAATATGTCCAGTGACTGTACATTGGTATATATATTATAGAACAATAGTAATAAAAATTTTTTTGTATTGTTTGTTTTTGTAAACAATATATTGATAATTATGTTTGTATGCTTATTGTGTTGTATACAACGAGTGTATATATTTACATTGCACCTTACTTTGGTCTCATAGGCCACATAAGTTATGTGAAAAAATAAAATAGTGAAAAAAAACAAAAAACCTTCAAATACAAGTAAACTAAAGTTTACCGGGTGAGCGGCAGTCACCGCTGTTGTCATACGCGGCTCATTCTCTGCAAACTTCACAGCTCTATATCTCGGTAAGTACTAATGGCAAAATTTTTTTTTTTGGACTAAAACACTAAGAAAAATAATCTTAACATTTTCATAAGAAAAAATCATTTTTTTCTTAGAATATTTTGCGACATAGAATGACAGTTTCAGAAAGGGGCCTGCAACAGTCAAAGGGTTAACCCCTTGACTGTCGCAACCCCCCAATCCTGAGGTGTCTCCTGGTGTCGCAAAATTTCCAAAAAAAAAAAAAAATTATTTTTTCTTATGAAATGATAGAGAATCTTTCCCCGATTGTAATGACACCAAAAACACGAAATTTGATAAAAAAAACTGATGGAATTATGCTCTCGCAAAGTTAGCGACCTCGGCGATATTTACAAATCGGCGATTTCGCCCACTTTGAGCCCTATTTTCGGCTAATTCTGTTGTTCCAGTCGACCAAACTCATAGCTATTTCTTTAGAACTCCATTTTTTTCTATCGACTGAGTACAAGAAACTGCCCATTTACCGATTTCAACTACCTAATAATGTGGTCAGAAATTTGCAATTTGGCCAAATTCACGAAAATTAAAAAATATGACAATTTCAAAATAAGGTCCAGAATGAACAATGCAGACATTCCTGGCTCTAAAATAACATTTTTTTTGTTCATCAGTCATGTCTCCAGGCCCCTCTGATATTACTCTTGCTTTCTATTTTGAATTTTTATTCAAACAAAAAATAGAAGGCTTACTATTATACAGACTACTGCAATACTGTAATAATTGTATAAATAACATCAACCCATTCATGACTGCATATTAGAATAGCTAGTTGGACATTTATTGGACAATGACATCATTTGTTTACTTTTGAACATTGGCAAAAATCAAACATTTCCCCTACTTTGAGCTCCATTTCTAGGTTCTTTTTATAGTAAAATCAATCAAAATCACCTCTATTTCTACAATATGTTTTCCCTTCTATCAAATAAGACCAAGAAAACGAGAATACAACCATAAATACTATACGAAAATAGACCACAAAGTCGGCATTTTAATTAAAAAAAAAACTGTCGGAGTTTTTTTTTCCTCATTATGCACTGCGTGCTCCAGGATTTTTTTTATATGGTGCACACTGACCACACAGACCCATTCTCTCACATGTGGGCCTACCAGCTTTCTCCTGCTTGATTTGAAGCCACTAGAATTTATGAGTATATATACGTCAAACACGGTACCTCGTAAGACGTATATACATGGCCGCGACAGTCAAAGGGTTAAAGGTAAGTGTCACTTATTCTATTGTTATTGTTGTTATTGTAATTATTCTATTGCATTAAACTTAATATTTCATGTGGTAAAATTTTTTTTTTCATACTTTTGGGTGTCTTGCACGGATTAATTTGATTTCCATTATTTCTCATGGGGAAAATTAATTCGACTTTCGATATTTTCGACATTCGATGGCTCTCAGGAACAAATTAATATCGAATGTCGGGGGTCCACTGTATTATATACTGATAACTGGTACACAAGCCCCATACTCAGTGATTTCTTGTGAGTAAACCTGACAGGTGTGTGTGGCACAGTGCATGGTAATCATAAACTTATGCCAAGGTTCAACGCTGGCACTCGCAGAGGTGAGGTGCAGGCCTTTGCTGCCAATGACATCATGGCATTTCGGTGGCATGACAAACGTGATGTCACATTGTTGACAACAGTTCACCGAAACGAAATGGCACACACTGGCAGGCACAATAGAGAAACAAATGAACTCATTCTAAAACCTGTAGCTGTCATGGACTACAACCTAAATGCTTATAACATATGCAAGTTGAGGACCAACAACAAACCAAAATATGGTGAATTTTATTTGTCACTCATCAGACAAATAATCGCCAAGTACCAAGAAGCAACGCCTGCAATAGACCAGCGCCCACAAAATTACCAACACATGCCATCTCGTTTGAGGCCTGGTGATCACTACCCCATACAACTGCCTCCTACTGCTTTCAAGAAAAGTGCTCAGAAGAGGTGTTTTGTATGTGAACATACCACAAAATGCCCACAAACATGCAGAGACACTCGTTTTATGTGCGAGGAGTGTCAAGTGCCACTCTGCATATACCCATGTTTCAAAGAGTTCCACAAGCTGCAGCAGTTCTAGGAAAGTGTTCAGTGACTGTACATATGTATATATATTATGGAACAATAGTAATAAACAAGCTTTGTACACAATCTAATAGTGATAATGTTTGTTCCGTTATTGTGTTGCAAACAATGAGTGTACATTTGAACAATGCACCTTACTTTGGTCTCACAGGCCACATAAGTTACTAAGAAAAGAAAAATATTGGAAAATACAAGAAACCTTCGAACTGGAGTAAATAAAAGAATATCGGGAGGGTGGCATTCGCCGCTGTTGCCATATGCCGTTCATTTTCTGCCAACTTTGCGCCTCTGTATCTCTGTAAGTACTAATGGCAAAAAATTTTTTTTGGGCTTAAAACACTCAGTAAAATAATCCTAACATTTTGGTAAGAAACAATAATTTTTCTTTTCGAATATTTTGCGACACAGAATGAGTTTCAGAAAGGGGCCTGCGACAGTCAAAGGGTTAATATCTTCTGGTAATGAATTCCATATTTTGGAGCCCTTTATGTGCATAGTTTTCACACAGTGTGATATGGACACAAGATATATAAATCTGTGTCTTGTGTTGTGGTCATGTGTCCTGTTAAGGTTGGTGAGAAGTTTGAGTGGAAGGTTTATATTTGCGTGTATTGTTCTGTGTATGAAGTAGGCACATGAATAAGTATGGATGTTCGTAACCCTGAAACTGTCCAAACGTAGATCTACATTTTTTCAACATTTGAAAGTACGTAAAAAAAGTAGATCATCTTTTTCTTTTACATTTGAAAATGTGTAAAAAACTTTGATCTACGTTTTTTTTTTTTTTATATTTGAAATACGTATGTAACAGAAACATAGATCTACTTTTGGAGCACTACGCATGTGAACATAGATCTGCTTAGACAGTTTAGGGGTTAATGGTGAGCAGATTCAGACTTTTGACAATTGGTGGAGTATGCTGGCAGGAGTGGGAATTTGTTATCATTCTTACTGCTGCCTTTTGCTGGGTTATTAGGGGTTTTAGGTGATTGGATGATGTTGATTCCCCCCATGTACAAATTCCATATGTAAGATAAGGGTATATGAGTGAATGGTACAGTGCCAGGAGAGCTGATTGTGGAACGTAGTACCTTATCTTTGATACTTTGATAGTATGCCTAGAATCTGGAGATTTTCTTGGTGATTTGTTGTGTGTGTGTGTCTGGAACTTAAGGCTACTGTCAAGGTGGATATCTAGGAATTTTCCCTCTGTGAGTCTTGTGACTGATGATCCGTTTAGCATTATGTTAATTAGATCATTTGCAGCTTTGTTTCCAAACTGGGTAAGTTTATTAGTCATCATCCCGGCAGATATTTTCTGCAATTTGGCATTGACTGTGTTTGTTAGTATGACTGTGTTTGGGTGGAAAAAGACATATGTAGTGTCATCTACAAATAATATGGGTTTGAGTAGCTGTGATGCATTTGGTAGATCACTGATGTAGATGAGAAAGAGAAGTGGTCCAAGGATGCTTCCTTGTGGGACTCCTACTGTGATTGGTTGGGTGGAAGAGTTTGCATCATTTGCATACACATATTGAGTTCTGTTACTAAGGTATGATTTTAGGTAGTTGAGGGGGTGGCCTCTGATACCATAGTGCGTTAATTTGTAGTACAGCAGTTCATGGTCGACTGTATCGAAAGCTTTACGTAAATCAATGAAAATGCCCAGCGGGACTTCTTTCTTTTCGGGTGCGGTATATATTAGTTCTAGCATGTGTATGATAGCATCATTTGTGCTTTTATTATTCCTGAATCCAAATTGACAAGGGTTTAATATGTTGTGTGAGACGAGGTAGGAACAGATCCCTTTATGAATTAATTTTTCAAAGATTTTAGAGAGCAGTGGTAAGTTAGATATTGGTCTATAGTTATTCAAGTCAGCTTGGTCACCTCCTTTGTGGATCGGAGTGACCCTCGCTATTTTGAGGATTGTTGGGAAGGTAGATGATTTAATGGATTTGTTAAAGAGCGTTGCAATAATTGGTGACAATACTTGAGAAGCTTTTTTGTTCATAAAAGCAGGCAAGTTGTTTATGTCTCCTGCCTTGTTTTTAAGGGTGTTTATGATGAGCGTAACTTCTATGGGGTTGGCTGGAGCTTGGAATAGCATATTTGGGTAGGTACCTATGAGGTAGTCTGATGGAAGGGTGTTTGCACTTGGTATTTTGTTCGCTAGATTTTTTCCTATGGTGGAGAAGAAAACAATGAGCCTGCCGTTTTAGCTGGTTTGAGTAGGGGTTCATCTGATTTTGTTAGTTTGATTGTTTTGTTTTTGGATAACTTTTTAGTTCCAAGAATTTCAGATAAGAGTTTTCCAGGTTTTCTTCATATCACCTTTGATGTTATGTAATCTATGTAATCTTAAGAAGCAATCAAGGACTGGAATCATAACATGCACACTTGTCTGAGTAAATACCTTGATTTCCAAGACGACAAAACCGAATAAGATAAATTGTCTGATGCAGTTATAATAAACAGTCCACACATTCCTAGTGAAATAACCGAAGATTAGTGCAAAGAAACTGCTATCAGGATAATACAGGACCACATAAAAGTTATCGTGCAAAACAATGAAATCAAAGAAACATGTTTGTTAGGAAAACAAGGTAGTAAACACAGTATCATGATCAGACTTCATTCATATGATAAAAGAAAGGACTTAATTAAATCAGCAATTACAGTGAAAAATGGAGTGTTCATCAACGAGTGTCTAACGAGAAAACGTCAAAATCTTCTGTTCAGGCTGAGAAAACTTAAACAGGAAAACAAAATACATCAGTGTTTCACTCGAGATGGGAAAACATTAGTTAGAAAAACTTCAACAGGACAACAATACACCATCTCAAATGAACATGATTTCTCTACCTTCCTTAGAAAAGCTGACATTTCTGTAACAGATTAGACGAGTGTCCTTAACACATAAATTCAGTACGTGTGGTGCATAGAGTGTACGTTACTATTACATTATTGTGCATTATTATTATTTTTTTTTTCTTTTACTAGCTAACACCAGCTACCTCAAATACTTTTACTTTTACATTGCTATTAATTGCTCATAATTTTGTGTTGCAAGTCAAATCTTACTCCAAATTAATTTTTTTCATGGTTACTACCTGTCCATTTAATTCTGTTTACCGCTACTTTTTTAGTCCCTTTTATATTGTGTGAGCAATGAGTGTATATTCCAATTACATTATTGTGTGAGTCCCAAAACTATCTTTTGCTAGCTAGTACCAGCTACCTCATATTTTTCTACTTTTTATAGTGCAATTAATTGCTCAACTTATTATACATTACAAATCAGATCTTACTCCCAAATCAATATTATATCATAGTGACTATCTGTCCATTGAACTTTGTTTACCATTACTTAATTTAGTCCCTTATATATTTTCTCTTTTATTTTACATTTATATAACTACCTTAGTTCATATATTCACAATTGCTAAATTAATGAAGGTGCTATTCTCAGGTGCTAAAGTGTAATAAGTTCACTATTTTGCCATTATATCATAGTGACTATCTGTCCATTGAACTTTGTTTACCATTACAGTGGAACGTCAAAAATCGAACTGCTCCCAACATAACCAATTATGTAAGTGTATTTTTGTAAGTACTTTTATAAGTGTATTTTTGAGGGTCTGAAATGGACTAATCTAATTTACATTATTCCTGATGGGAATAAATTCATTCGGTAAAGACACTCGAACAGCCTTCTGGACTGAAGAAAGTCCGATATTAGAGGTTCCACTGTACTTAATTTAGTCCCTTATATATTTTCTCCTTTATTTTAGCTTTAAATAACTTCCTCAGATCATATAATCACAATTGTTAAAATAATCAAAGTGCTATTCTCAGGGGCTAAAGTGTAATAAGTTCACTATTTTGCCATTAAAATACTCCAGGTGCTATTGACTACCTCAGGTGCTACTGATTTTGCTTTTAATACATTTTTTTATTATTATATTCATTAGCTCCTTTATTTTAGCTGTAAATATCTACTGTAGTTCATAAACTCACATTTGTTAAAATAATTAAGGTGCTATTAGATGCTTAAGTGTATAACTGAATTATCTATTCTGTAACATTCCCTTTTTCTTTCAAATTTTTACAAGTTTTAGATTAATCACGGAATCTTAGTCATCAGTCTAGTTGCAGATTCAATATAAATCTTATATCAATATATTCTGAAAATCTAGTTTGTAAAATTACTGTCATCCTATGATTACAGGCATAGATCCTGATGTAAACTTTTTACTAAATGAAATACACAAATCAAACAGTAACTGTAATTACTATACAGCAGACCAAGCAAAGACATTACTCAGTGCAAACAATAACATAATCATCTTTAACTACAATGTCAGATCCTTGAGCAAACATTATGACGACCTCAGAGCATTAATCAATTCCCTTTATTCCAATATGTCAATCATCACACTCACAGAAACCTGGCTTAAGCCTGATATTACAGATTTCTATACCATTCCTGGCTACATGGCCATACACAACTGTAGAACAGACCAGCAAGGGGGAGGAACAGCTATATACTACTCAAATCAACTCGAATGTATCAATAAATCTTGCACAAGGGACAAACATGAAGAATATATCATAGCCAAATTTAAATCAAACAACCTGCAAAAACCCCTCACAGTTATAAACATCTACAGAGTACCACAGTCAAACATTTATCACTTTAGTGAAAAACTAGGAAACATGTTACTGATGCACACATGAATAAAGACCACCTGCTACTAACAGGTGATTTCAACATAAACATACTACACGACCAGGACCCACAAGTAACCGAATTCACAAACACAATGAGTAACTGCCTGTTGCTACCAGCAATATCCAAACCTACAAGAATCTCCGAGACAAGCATCTTCTTAACCCTTAAACTGTCCAAACAAATTTACGTTCGCATGTGTAGTGCTCCAAAAGCAGATCTACGTTTTTTACATATTTTCAAATATAACAAAAAAAAAAAAAGTAGATATAAGTTTTTTTTACACGTTTTCAAATGAAAAAAAAAGAAAAGAAGATCTACGTTTTTTACATACATACTTTCAAATGTAGATCTACATTTGGACAGTTTAAGGGTTAATAGACCACATCTGGACAAACACCATATCCACTTTAAAATCAGGCATAATAACAGACAACACTACAGACCACTACCCAACCTTTCTCATAACTAATCTGGGCAAACTGCCACCAGACATTACTAAAGTAACCTTCAGACTACATAACGAGACAGCAGTTAACAACTTAATAGCAGTTATGAATAACATCGATTGGCAAAATGAGCTCAAAACATACAGATATGAATGAATGTATAAATAATTTTCTAAAAAAAAGCCCAATGCCTCTATAACAGACATTGCCCCAGAAAAACTAAACAGATCACAGTAAAGAGACTGAATAATCCCTGGCTAACACCAAGCATCCTCAAGTCCATTAACACAAAGCACAAATATGAAAAACAATATAGAATGGATCAAATAACTAGAGAACAGTCGAAAAGTTACTCGTCAGCACTTACCAGCCTGATAAGAAGGTCAAAAAAATTGTATTTTGAAAATAGATTACATAACATCAAAGGTGATATGAAAAAAACCTGGAAAATTTTTATTATTTTTATTATCACACTGGGCGATTCCCACCAAGGCAGGGTGGCCCGAAAAAGAAAAACTTTCACCATCATTCACTCCATCACTGTCTTGCCAGAAGGGTGCTTTACACTACAGTTTTTAAACTGCAACATTAACACCCCTCCTTCAGAGTGCAGGCACTGTACTTCCCATCTCCAGGACTCAAGTCCGGCCTGCCGGTTTCCCTGAATCCCTTCATAAATGTTACTTTGCTCACACTCCAACAGCACGTCAAGTATTAAAAACCATTTGTCTCCATTCACTCCTATCAAACACGCTCACGCATGCCTGCTGGAAGTCCAAGCCCCTCGCACACAAAACCTCCTTTACCCCCTCCCTCCAACCCTTCCTAGGCCGACCCCTACCCCGCCTTCCTTCCACTACAGACTGATACACTCTTGAAGTTATTCTGTTTCGCTCCATTCTCTCTACATGTCCGAACCACCTCAACAACCCTTCCTCAGCCCTCTGGACAACAGTTTTGGTAATCCCGCACCTCCTCCTAACTTCCAAACTACGAATTCTCTGCATTATATTCACACCACACATTGCCCTCAGACATGACATCTCCACTGCCTCCAGCCTTCTCCTCGCTGCAACATTCATCACCCATGCTTCACACCCATATAAGAGCGTTGGTAAAACTATACTCTCATACATTCCCCTCTTTGCCTCCAAGGACAAAGTTCTCTGTCTCCACAGACTCCTAAGTGCACCACTCACTCTTTTTCCCTCATCAATTCTATGATTCACCTCATCTTTCATAGACCCATCCGCTGACACGTCCACTCCCAAATATCTGAATACGTTCACCTCCTCCATACTCTCTCCCTCCAATCTGATATTCAATCTTTCATCACCTAATCTTTTTGTTATCCTCATAACCTTACTCTTTCCTGTATTCACCTTTAATTTTCTTCTTTTGCACACCCTACCAAATTCATCCACCAATCTCTGCAGCTTCTCTTCAGAATCTCCCAAGAGCACAGTGTCAACCTGGAAAACTCTATCTGAAATTCTTGGAACTAAAAAATTATCCAAAAACAAAACAATCAAACTAACAAAATCAGATGAACCCCTACTCACTCCAACCAAAACAGCAAACAGACTTAATGTTTTCTTCTCCACCATAGGAAAAAATCTAGCAAACAAAATACCAAGCACAAACACCCGTCCATCAGACTACCTCATAGGTACCTACCCAAATACGCTATTCCTAACTCCAACCAACCACAATGAAGTTACGCTCATCATAAACACCCTTAAAAACAAGGCAGGAGACATAAACAACTTGCCTGCTTTTATGAACAAAAAAGCTTCTCAAGTATTGTCACCAATTATTGCAAAGCTCTTTAACAAATCCATTGAATCAGCTACCTTCCCAACAATCCTCAAAATACCGAGGGTCACTCTGATCCATAAAGGAGGTGACCAAGCTGACTTGAATAACTATAGACCAATATCTAACTTACCACTGCTCTCTAAAATCTTTGAAAAATGAATTCATAGACGGATCAATTCCTACCTCGTCTCACACAACATATCAAATCCTTGTCAATTTGGATTCAGGAATAATAAAAGCACAAATGATGCTATCATACACATGCTAGAACCAATATATACCGCACTTGAAAAGAAAGAAGTCCCGATGGGCATTTTCATTGATTTACGTAAAGTTTTCGATATGTCGACCATGAACTGCTGTACTCCAAATTAATGCACTATGGTATCAGAGGTCACTCCCTCAACTACCTAAAGTCATACCTTAGTAGCAGAACTCAATATGTGTATGCAAATGATGCAAACTCTTCCACCCACCCAATCACAGTAGGAGTCCCACAAGGAAGCATCCTTGGACCACTCCTCTTTCTCATCTACATCAGTGATCTACTGAATGCATCACAGCTACTCAAACCCATATTATTTGCAGATGACACTACATATGTCTTTTCCCACCCAAACACAGTCATACTAGCAAACACAGTCAATGCTGAATTACAGAAAATATCTGCCTGGATGATGACTAACAAACTTACCCTGAACACTGATAAAACCTATTTCATTCAGTTTGGAAACAAAGCTGCAAATGATCCAATTAACATAACGCTAAATGGATCATCAGTCACAAGACTCACAGAGGTAAAATTCCTAGGTATCCACCTTGACAGTATTCTTAAGTTCCAGACACACATACAACAAATCACCAAGAAAATCTCTAAGACTGGAAGCATACTACCAAACATAAGGTACTACGTTCCACAATCAGCTCTCCTGGCACTGTACCATCCACTCATATACCCTTATCTTACATATGGAATTTGTGCATGGGGATCAACAACATCCAATCACCTAAAATCCCTAATAACCCAGCAAAAGGCAGCAGTAACAATGATAACAAATTCCCACTCCTGCCAGCATACTCCACCAATTTTCAAAAGTCTGAATCTGCTCACCTTAATTAAGAACATCCATACTTATTCATGTGCCTATTACATACACAGAACAATACACGCAAACATAAACCCTCCACTCAACCTTCTCCTCACCAACCTAAACAGGACACATAACCACAACACAAAACACAGATCTCTTTTTGATATACCTCCTGTCCATATCACACTGTGTAAAAACATATGCACATAAAGGGCCCCAAAATATGGAATTCATTACCAGAAGATATTAAAGTAACCCAGTCTGAAAATCAATTTAAGACTCTTCTCAAAAGCCACTTAATCACCCTAGACTAAATGCTAAATACTCAGTACACACTTACTCACCTATGTACTCCCACATCATAACTGAAACAATCACTTTGAACCTTTTATCCATTGTTGACAGGAATATAATTGAATCATTGTTTTCACAAAAAGCATTTTCAAATATAAATATATCTTTGTATTATACAAATTTTGATTCATTTATAATTAATATTCTACTGTACAATTATAAAATAATTACTATCCTACTGTACAACTATGATATACTCCTTAGTGTTAAGTAGTCTGTAAGCCAATAATGTTAAGTTGGCCCATAATGCCTAGGCATAATAGAGGCTCTCTTTGCATTGCAACCCACTACTGCAAATACAAAATCTCAATGTACTGTTTGCAAAGACATAAAATAAATAAATAAATAAATAAAATAAATAAATAAAATACAAATTTTTAGATGATCTTATCAGGCTGGTAAGTGCTGACGAGTAACGTTTAGACTGTTCTCTAGTTATTTGACCCATTCTATACTGTTTTTCATATTTGTACTTTATGTTAATGGATTTGAGGATGCTTGGTGTTAGCCAGGGATTATTCAGTCTCTTTGCTGTGATCTGTTTAGTTTTTTGGGGGCAATGTTTGTTATAGAGGCTTTGGGCTTTTTTTTAGAAAATTATTTATACATTCATTCATATCTGTATATGTTTCAAGCTCATTTTGCCAATCGATGTTATTCATAGTTGCTATAAAGTTGTTAACTGCTGTCTCGTTATGTAGTCTGAAGGTTACTTTAGTGATGTCTTGTGGCAGTTTGCCCAGATTAGTTATGAGAAAGGTTGGGTAGTGGTCTGTAGTGTTGTCTGTGATTATGACTCATTTTAAAGGGGATATGGTGTTTGTCCAGATGTGGTCTATTAAGGAGATGCTTGTCTCGGTGATTCTTGTAGGTTTATATATTGCTGGTAGCAACAGGCAGTTACTCATTGTGTTTGTGAATTCGGTTACTTGTGGGTTCTGGTCGTGTAATATGCTTATGTTGAAATCTCCTGTTAGTAGTAGGTGGTCTTTATTCATGTGTGCATCAGTAATCATGTTTCCTAGAGTTCACTTAAGTGGTAAATGTTTGACTGTGGTACTCTGCAGATGTTTATAACTGTGAGGGGTTTTTGCAGGTCTTTTGATTTAAATTTGGCTATGATATATTCTCTATTGATGCATTCAAGTTGATTTGAGTAGTATATAGCTGTTCCTCCCCCTTGCTGGTCTGTTCTACAGTTGTGTATGGCCATGTAGCCAGGAATGGTATAGTCATCTGTAATATCAGGCTTAAGCCAGGTTTCTGTGAGTGTGATGACTGACATATTGGAATAAAGGGAATTGAGTAATGCTGTGAGGTCGTCATAATGTTTGCTCAAGGATCTGACATTGTAGTTAAAGATGATTATATTATTGTTTGCACTGAGTAATGTCTTTGCTTGGTCTGTTGTGTAGTAATTACAGTTGCTGTTTGATTTGTGTATTTCATTTAGTAAAAAGTTTACATCAAGATCTATGTCTGTAATCATAAGATGAGAATAATTTTACAAAATAGATTTTCTGAGTAAAATATTATAAGATTTATATTGAATCTACAACTAGATTTATGAATAAGACTCTGTAATTATTCTAAAACTTGTAAAAATTTAAAAGAAAAAGGGATTACAGTGGAACTTCTACTTGTGAGTTTAATCTGATCCATGACCTTGCTCACAATTGGATTTGCTCGTTTGCAGAGTCAATTTTCCTCATTTAAATTAATTGAAATGCAATTAATCCGTTCCAGTGGAATTCTGTACTTCAATAATTTCGCTAATATCAACTCTAAGACTTATTTATCTATCTCACTAGATGGCAGTAAACACTGCCATCTAGTGATGGCCTTCTGAAGCCATCTATTATTATTACTATTATGTAGTACATTATTATTACATATGTATTATTATTATACGTATTACAGGTCCTCCATCACAAATCCGACATCATTGGGACCTGTAGTGTGCCGAATTACTGAGTTTGCTGGATTACAGAGTGGTTAGGTTAGAATACACTTAGTAAAATTAACCAACTTGACTTACATAAAATTCATTGAACATCGGCAAAAATCGAATATTTCCGCTGCTTTGAGCTCAATTTCAAGATACTTTTCTTCATGAAAACAATCAAAATTATGTCCATTTCTGTAATATATCTTCCATTCTATCAAATGAGACCAAAAAAACGAGAAAACAACCATAAAAACCATGCAAAAATATACAGCAAATAGGCGGCTAATGGCTGAGAAGTTAACTCTCTTATTTATCATCTGTCTTTTTTATTTTTGTTGTATGTTAAGAAGCATCTTTCCATCATACATTGCCCAAGTTTCAATAAGACAGCCCAACAAACAACCGAGAAAAAAAAAAATATTTACCAAAAATCATATATGGCAAGCCCAAGCCAGGTACTGGAAATAAGTCACTTTGTCTGACTTTTTTGGGTTATCCTAGGTTCTCCATACATACACTGCTATGTATGATAATCTATGTAACTGTATTTGTGTATACCTGAATAAACTTACTTATTTACTTACTTCTAGTCTGTCGACTGAGTACAAGAAACCGCCCATTCACTTATTTCAACCACCCAATATAGCGGTCAGGAATTGGCAATTTGGCCGATTTCACACAAATTTCAACAGATGCCAATTTCAAAATAGGGTCCAGAATAAACAATGCAGACATTCCTGGCATTAAAATAACATTTTCTCTGTTCATTAGTCACGGCTCCAGGCCCGTCTTGCTTTCCATTTGGAATTTTTATTCACAAAAAAAAATAGAAGATTTACTGTTATGCAGACTACTGCATTATTGTAATAATTGTATAAATAATGTCAACCCATTCTTGACTCCATATTAGAACTTGGACTGGCAGGCGGACAGGTATTGGATGGTGACGTCATTTGTTTACTCCTGAGCTTCGCTAAAGAATAGAACATTTTCACTATTGTGAGCGCAATTTCAAGGTACTTTTCGTCATGAAAGCAATTTAATAATAATAATAATAATAATAATAAATGATAACAATAATAATAATCCAAGGTAGTAGGTTGGTAGACAGTAACCGGCCAAGGAAGTACTACCGTCCTGCCAAGTGAGTGTAAAACAAAAACCTGTAATTGTTCTACATGATGGTAGGATTGCTGGTGTCCATTTTTCTGTCTCGTAAACATGCAAGATTTCAGGTACGTCTTGCTACTACTTCTTACACTTAGGTCACACTACACATACATGTACGAACATATATACATATATGTACACACCCCTCTGGGTTTTCTTCTATTTTCTTACTAGTTCTTGTTCTTGTTTATTTCCTGTTCTCTCCATGGGGAAGTGGAACAGAATTCTTCCTCCGTAAGCCATGCATGTTGTAAGAGGTGACTAAAATGCCGGGAGCAAGGGGCTAGTAACCCCTTCTCCTGTATATATTACTAAATGTAAAAGGAGAAGCTTTCGTTTTTCCTTTTGGGCCACCCCGCCTCGGTGGGATACGGCCGGTGTGTTGAAAGAAAGAAAGAATAATAATAATAATATCTTTATTTACTACACGTACATGTACAAGGTATACAGGCCTAGCCGACATCAGTGACATATTACTATATAGAAAGCCGCTTGTTATGCAGAGTATTTCAAGCAAATTAGGTCAGTGTCCCAGGATAACACCCACACCAGTCGGCTAACACCCAGGTACCCATTTACTGATGGGCGAACATAGACAACAGGTGTAAAGAAACACGCCCAATGTTTCTACCCTGGCTGGGAATCGAATATTTACCAAAAATCACATATGGCTAACCCAAGCCAGGTCTGACTTTTTTGGGTTATCCTAGGTTCTCTACACATATGCTGCTATGTGTGATAATCTAAATAGAGAAAATAACTGTTTTGTTTCTGGTTTATGGTGCAGTACGAGTGTATATCACAGTTAGCCCTGTGCTACACTCCGTTTTCTCTAATATAAGCCCCCAAGACAGGGATAGGAGAATGGTATTTGTATACCATATCCTCTTCATAACTCTGTCGAACTGCGCGGTGTTATGACAAATATTATTTATTCTGGAGTATTTAACATGTTTTATGTTATTTATATTGTTTATTATGTCATAGTAGATCAGTTGTGATAGGCAGATAAACTGTGGTGTTGATATTAGCATAATAATAAAGCATATTCTCCTGCATCATTAGACTGAGTTCATGGCAACCGACAGTGGCTTCAAAGCCACCTTATCTTTAATGGATAATGTACTGTGTCGGTGCTTTACATAATGAGAAGCATTTCTGTTATTCATTGGAACCATTGGTACAGAGAGCCTTCACGGCGTGCATAACGGAGATAAAACACCTCAATTACTGGGAGCGCTTGAGGTTCCTGAACCTGTATTCCCTGGAATGCAGGCGGGAGAGATACATGATTATATACACCTGGAAAATCCTAGAGGGACTAGTACTGAACTTGCACACGAAAATCACTCACTACGAAAACAAAAGACTTGGCAGACGATGCAACATCCCCCCAATGAAAAGCAGGGGTGTCACTAGCACGTTAAGAGACCATACAATAAGTGTCAGGGGCCCGAGACTGTTCAACTGCCTCCCAGCATACAAAATGGGGATTACCAACAGACCCCTGGCAGTCTTCAAGCTGGCACTGGACAAGCACCTAAAGTCGGTTCCTGACCAGCCGGGCTGTGGCTCGTACGTTGGTTTGCGTGCAGCCAGCAGCAACAGCCTGGTTGATCAGGCTTTGATCCACCAGGAGGCCTGGTCACAGACCGGGCCGCGGCGGCGTTGAACCCCGAACTCTCTCTCTCCAGGTATGGCTAGGGTTAAAAGCAAGCAGGTTATAACAATGAATGGAGAAAAAGAAACTGGAATGACTTATGCAGCAAGTAGTGCCACCAAACAATGCCAGCAGGTTTGTGTGGCGACCCTGGAAATTTGAAATTATGCTAGCCAAAATAAGTGCCGAATAACTGAAGGAATCGAATAACTGATTGCTGGATTTGTGATGGCAGACCTGTATATTATTATTCTTATTGTATTATATTATTATACGTACTATTATTATTATACATACTATTATTATTATTATTATTATTATTATTATTATTATTATTATTATTATTACAATGTAAATTTGTAATTTTTATTCACACAAGAAATATAAGATTTACTGTTATGCCTTATTGCAATAATTGCATAAATAATGTCAACCCATTCACGACTGCATATTGGACATAGCCAAAGCAATCGAACATTTCTCCTGTGTTGAGCTCAATTTCAAGGTACTTTTTGTCGTGAAAGCAATCAAAATCATATCTATTTCTGTAATATATCTTCCATTCTATCAAATAAGACCAAAAAAAAGAGAATACAACCATAAAAAGCATATGAAAATATAGCTAAGGGGTTGCTAATTGCTGAGAAATGAACTCCATTATCTATGCTTAGATTTCTTTCATTTTTGGTGTACATTAAGAAGCATCTTTCCATCACACATTGCCCAAGTTTCAATAAGATAGTCCAACAAACAAATGAGATACAATTCCCTAGATCAAGAGCAAGATCCCCTCACCAGCATCAAGGAACCTGTCCTGAGGTCTGCTCACTTATGGAAATTTTGCTCGCGAATGGAAACAAAAAATCGACCCATCGACTGCTCATATTTGGAAAAACTTGCAAGTGGATGTGCTCGCAAGTAGACGTTCCACTGTATTACAGAATAGATAATTCAGTTGTACACTTAAGCATCTAATAGCACCTTAATTATTGTAACAAATGTGAGCTTATGAACTACGGTAGATATTTACAGCTAAATTTAAGAAGCTAGTGAATATAATAATAAAAGAATGAATTAAAAATAAAATCAGTAGCACCTGAGGTAGTCAATAGCACAGGGAGTATTTTAATAAATGTGACTATATGGACAAGAGGGAAAAAAATATTATATCACCTGAAAGTAGCCCTTTAATTGTTGTTAGAATTAGGAGTGTAGCAATTACTGAATAAAGGGCAGTACAATGTATTGGTATATAGAGAATTATTTCAGGAGAAATGTAAAAAGGGACTAAATTAAGTAGTGGTAAAACAACCTTTAACCCTTTCAGGGTTTCGGCCGTACTAGTACGGCTTACGAGCCAGGGTTTTTGACGTACTAGTACGCCTAAATTCTAGCACCCTCAAATCTAGTGAAAGCTGGTAGGCCTACATATGAAAGAATAGGTCTATGTGGTCAGTGTGCATGGTATAAAAAAAATCCTGCAGCACAGTGCGTAATGAGGAAAAAAAACTTTGACCGTGTTTTTGGATTAAAACAGCGACCTTGCACTGTATTTTCGTATGGTATTTATTGTTGTCTTCTAGTTTTCCTGGTCTCATTTTATAGAATGGAACACATATTACAGAAATTGAGATGATTTTGACTGGTTTTACAAAGAAAAGTACCTTGAAATTGAGCTCAAAGTAGCATAAATGTTCGATTTTTACCAAAGTTCAAAAGTAAACAAATCATGCTACGCGTCCAATACACGTCAACTGGCGAGTCTAATATTCTTTCACAAGTGCGCTGATATTATACCATTTCTACACCAATGCAGTAGTCTGCATAACAGTAAATCTTCTATTTTTTTGTGAGAATAAAAATTCAATGTGGAAAGCAAAAGAATGTAAGAGGGGCATGGGGACATGACTAATGAACAGAGGAAATGTTATTTTAGTGCCAGGAATGTTTTTCTTCTTTATTCTGGACCCTATTCAGAAATTGGCATCTTTTGAAATTTGTGTGAAAATGGCAAAATTGCTAAATTCTGACCACTGTACATGTATTGGATAGTTGAAATTGGTAAATGGGTGGTTTCTTGTACTCATTCGATAGAAAAAATGGAGTTCTAGCAAAATAGTTAATATTTTTGTCAATAAGTACACTGGAATTGGCCGAAAATTGGGCTCAAAGTGGGCAAAATCGCGATGCATAAACATCGTCGAGACCGCTAACTTCGCAAGAGCATAATTCCATAAGGTTTTCCATCAACTTTCATACTTTTGGTGTCATTATGATCATGAAAAGATTCTCTATCTTTTCATAGGAAATTTTTTTTTTTTTTTTTTTTTTTTAAATTTGGCCGACCCTGTGAACAAGTCTCTGAGAGGATCTGTTGACCCTGAAAGGGTCAACAGATATGAAATTAATCTGAGAGTAGGATTTCCCTTATATCATAAAGTTTGAGCAATTAATATCACTAAAGAAATATTATTTGAGATAGTTGATACTAGCTAGTGGAAGATGGTACAAGGAATTGCACAGTAGTGTAGAAGGAACATACACTAGTTTGTTATTTGTAGTTTGGGAGCAAAGGGAAAATTAGGTAAGATTATAAGAGAATTATAACAGTGCTTAAACAGGAATAAATGGTAATACAAATATTATTAAAGAGTAAGTATCTTAATAACAAGTAATAAATTGTGAAAGGGAAATCTGGGAAGATAACACAAATTGGGTCACACAAGGAACTGTGTGGGACACATGGGATAATGAGGTACTAAATACTATTCAGGAGGTGATAGTACAAGGGTAAGTTCAATAATAGCATAATAACATACACTAATGTAGTACAGTGATTTGGTCACTAATATCAATCAGACTCTGTAATGTATGCATCATGAAGGAAGTTTGCTAGTTCATTTTCATTTGTAATATAGTACACACGGCCTACATTTGTTTTTCTTACTAGAATTTGTCCATCACGTACAAAGCACTGGTGAATTTTATCATTATTCTCACGTTTTAGTTTTCTCACTCTGTCGAGGAGGTTCTGTCGTTTTCTTGTGAGACACTCATTTATGTATATATCTTTTTTGCTTTAATAGGAACCAGGTATACACAAATGGCATCAACTCCACTACACAATCTGATCTTGCTGGAGTCCCACAGGGTAGTGTCCTTCGCCCATTTCTCTTTCTCATTTACATCAATGACCTCCCAAATGCATATAAACTCCTTAAACCAGTTTTATTTGCAGATGACAGTACCCAGGTCTTCTCTCCCCCAAACCCAACTATATTAACAGACATTGTAAATTATGAACTACTAAAAATATCCACTTGGATGACTACCCACACACTTACTCTCAATATAGACAAAACCTACTTCATGCTATTTGGAAACAGAGCTTCAAATGTACAGCTAAACATATTGATAAATGGTTCACCCATTTCAAGACACAACAGAGGACAAATTTCTAGGTCTCCACCTTGACTGCAGTCTCAAATTCCAGACCCATATACAGCAAATATCCAAGAAAGTCTTCAAAACAGTAGGCATCTTTCCAAGATATGGTACTATGTACCCCAAACAGCTCTTCTAGCTCTTTACCTCTCTCTCATTTACCCTTACCTCTCATATGGTATTTGTGCATGGGCTCAACCACAGCAAATCACCTTAAACCTTTAATAACCCAACAAAAAGATGCTGTGAGATTGATTACCAACTCCTGCACTAGACAGCACACTCCACTGCTTTTTGAGAACCTTAATTTGTTTAATATGCAAAACATCCATACTTATTATTGTGCCTACTAGTGTACTATTCGACAAAAATCATAACTATTTCGCTAGAACTCCATTTTTTCTATCGAATGAGTACAAGAAACCACCCATTTACTGATTTCAACTATCCAATAAAGCGGTCAGAATTTAGAAATTTTGTCAATTTCACACAAACTTCAAAAGATGCCAATTTCCGAATAGGGTCCAGAATGAACAAGAAAGACATTCCTGGCACTAAAACAACAAGTTCTCTGTTCGTTAGTCACATCCCCAGGCCCCTCTTATATTTCTTTGGCTTTCCACTTTGAATTTTTATTTTTACAAAAAATAGAAGATTTACTGTTATGCAGACTACTGCATTAGTGTAGAAATGGTGGTTCAGACATGTAGAGAGAACGGAGAGAAACAGAATGACTTCAAGAGTGTATCAGTCTGTAGTGGAAGGAAGGCGGGGTAGGGATCAGCCTAGGAAAGGTTGGAGGGAGGGGGTAAAGGAGGTTTTGTGTGTGAGGGGCTTGGACTTCCAGCGGGCATGCGTGAGCATGTTTGATAGGAGTGAATGAAGACAAATGGTTGTTAATACTTGACGTGCTGTTGGAGTGTGAGCAAAGTAACATTTATGAAGGGATTCAGGGAAACCGGCAGGCCGGACTTGAGTCCTGTAGATGGGAAGTGCAGTGCCTGCACCCTGAAGGAGGGGTGTTAATGTTGCAGTTTAACCCTTTCAGGGTCCATCCCGTAGATCTACAGCTTTACATTCAGGGTCCAAACCGTAGATCTACGCCATGAGCTCAGCTCACTCTGATAAACTGTGAGTGATAAATTTGGGCCTAGATATGAGAGAATACATCTACGTGGTATGTGTGCATCACATAGAACAAATCCTGCAGCACACTATGTATAATAAGAGAAAAAACTGAGAACGTGATTTTCGATTAAAACAGCGACTTTGCAATATTTTTTTGTATGTTTTTTATAGTTATATTTGCGATTTCTTGGTTTCATTTGATAGAATGGAAGACACATTACAGAAATAGAGATGATTTTGATTGGTTTTAGCATTGGAAATGGCTTGAAACTGAGCTCAAAGTAGCGGAAATGTTAAATTTTTGCCGATATTCAAGAGTAAACAAACGACCTTACACGCCTAATACACACCAGCTGGTGGGCCTAATATACATTCACAAATGTGATGATGATATTTATACAATTATTACAATATTGCATAAGAGTAAATCTTCTATTTTTTTGGTGTAAATAAAAATTCATTATGTGAATAAAAAATCAAAATGGAATTTATTTGTAAAGCCTGAAAACATAACTAATGAACAGAAGAAATGTTAGTTTAGTGCCAGGAATACCTACATTGTTTATTCTGGACCCTATTTTGAAATTGGAATATTTTGAACTTTGTGTTAAACTGGCCAAATTACCAATTTCCGATCACTTTCTTTTGTAGTTGAAACAATTGACTTGGCAATTTCTTGTGCTCAATCGATAGAATAGAAGTAATACTAGTGAAATAGCTAAGAATTTGATCGACTGGAATAATGTAACTGGCCATAAATGGGAGTCAAAGTCGGCAAAATTGCCAATTTGTAAATATTGCTGACACATCAAAATTCACGAGAGCATAATTTCGTAAATTTTCCTTCAAATTTCATAATTTTTGTTTCATTACCTTCACAAAAAGTTTCTCTACCATTTCATAAGAAAAAATAATTTTTTTTTTTTTAAATTCTTGGACACTGGAGCACCACTTCAGATTTTGGCCTTGGACCCTGAAAGGGTTAAAAAACTGTAGTGTAAAGCACCCTTCTGGCAAGACAGTGATGGAGTGAATGATGGTGAAAGTTTTTCTCTTTCGGGCCACCCTGCCTTGGTGGGAATCGGCCAGTGTGCTAATAATAAAAATAATAATATAATTGTAGTTCATTGTGATGTATTATGTTGTGTTTACTGCTTCTTAAGACTATAACTGCAATAGAAATAATAGTATTTCTTACCTTAAATTGTGGGTGCTGGTGTTTGTGGATGATTGTGAAGAGAGTGGAGAGTTATGTTGTGGTCCTACTGGGCTGTGGTGGATGGTAGAGGTTCTGGTACTGAAGTTGATGGTTGTACTGGAGTGTGCATAAATTCTGTAATGAATTTCTGTACTATTTTACCCTGCAGTACATTATACAAATGACAGTAAGGCATCAGCTGCTCTAAAAACCATTTCAGGGTCCTCTTCAGTGAAAAAGTCAAACTTTAACCCTTTCAGGGCCGGCAGGCCCTCTCCTAAACTTGTTCTCAGGGTTGGAAATTTCTTGAAAAAAAAAAAATTATTTTTCTTATGAAATGATAGAGAATCTTTTCCCAATCATAATGACACCACAAGTATGAAATTTGATGGAAAACTTACAGAATTATGCTCTCGCAAAATTAGCAGTCTCGACGATGTTTACGCATTGGCGATTTCATCCACTTTGAGCCCTATTTTCGCCCAATTCCAATGTACCAGTCGATAAAAATCCTAATTATTCTCCTAGAACTTCATTTTTTTTCTATCAAATGAGTACAAGAAACCACCTATTTACTGATTTCAACTATCCAATAAAGCAGTCTGAAATTGGCAATTTTGCCAATTTCACTCAAATTTCAAAAGATGCCAATTTTCAAATAGGGTCCAGAATAAACAAGACAGACAATCCTGACACTAAAATAACATTTCCTCTGTTCATTAGTCACGTCCCCAGGCCTCTGTTACATATCTTTTGCTTTCCACTTTGAATTTTTATTCTCACAAAAAATAGAAGATTTACTGTTATGCAGACTACAGGTGCGCCATCACAAATCTGGCAATCAATTATTCGGCACTAATTTTGGCTAGCATAATTTCAAATTTCCAGGGTCACCACACCAACCTGCTGGCACTGTTTGGTGGCGCTACTTGCTGCATAAGTCATTCCAATTTCTTTTTCTCCATTTATTGTTACAACCTGCTTGCTTTTAGCCCTAGCCATGGTTCCAATGAATAACAGAAATGCTTCTCATTATGTAAAGCACCGACACAGTACATTATCCATTAAAGATAAGGTGGCTTTGAAGCCACTGTCGGTTGTCATGAGCTCAGTCTCATGATGCAGGAGAATATGCTTTATTATTACACTAATATCAACACCACAGCTTATCTGCCTATCACAACAGATCTACTATGACATAATAAACAATATAAATAACATAAAACATGTTAAATACTCCAGAATAAACAATATTTGGCATAACACCACGCAGTTCGACAGAGTTATGAAGAGGATATGGTATACAAATACCATTCTCCTATCCCTGTCTTGGGGCTTATATTAGAGAAAACGGAGTATAGCACAGGGCTAACTGTGATATACACTTGTACTACACCATAAACCTGAAACAAAAAGGTTATTTTCTCTATACAGATTATCACACATAGCAGCATATGTCCTAGGTAGAAGGTTGGTAGACAGCAACCGCCCAGGGAGGTACTACCATCCTGCCATGTGAGTGTAAAACGAAAGCCTGTAATTGTTTTACATGATGGTAGGATTGCTGGTGTCTTTTTTCTGTCTCATAAACATGCAAGATTTCAGGTATGTCTTGCTACTTCTACTTACACTTAGGTCACACTACACATACATGTACAAGCATATATATACGCACATCCCTCTGGGTTTTCTGCTATTTTCATTCTAGTGCTTGTTCTTGTTTATTTCCTCTTATCTCCACGGGGAAGTGGAACAGAATTCTTCTTCCGTAAGCCATGCATGTTGTAAGAGGCGACTAAAATGCCAGGAGCAATGGGTTAGTAACCCCTTCTCCTGTATAAATTACTAAATTTAAAAAGAGAAACTTTTGTTTTTCTTTTTGGGTCACCCTGCCTCGGTGGGATACGGTCGGTTTTGTTGAAAGAAGCAGCAGCAGCATATGTGTAGAGAACCTAGGATAACCCAAAAAAGTCAACGTGGCTTATTTCTAGTACCTGGCTTGGGTTAGCCATATATGATTTTTGGTAAATATTCGATTCCCAGCCAGGGTAGAAACATTAGGCGTGTTTCTTTACACCTGTTGTCTATGTTTACCCATCGGTAAATGGGTACCTGGGTGTTAGCCGACTAGTGTGGGTGTTATCCTGGGACACTGACCTAATTTTCTTGAAATACTCTGCATAACAAGCAGCTTTCTATATAGTAGTATGTCACTGATGTCAGCTAGGCCTGTATACCTTGTACGTGTACGCGTAGTAAATAAAGATATTATTATACAGTGGACCCCCGCATAACGATGGCATCGCATAGCGATTTTTCCGCATAACGATTACTTTTATCGCAAAATTTTTGCCGCGCATACCGATTAAAAACCCGCATACCGATTTTCGTCCGAGACGCGTCCAATGTGCCCTCAGCCAGCCTCACATGTGCCGCTCCGTCCCATTGTTTACCAGCCAGCCTCCGCGGTAACATCCAAGCATACACTCGGAATATTTCGTATTATTACAGTATTTTCGGTGCTGTTTCTGGAAAATAAGTGACCATGGGCCCCAAGAAAGCTTCTAGTGCCAACCCTGTGGTAAAAAGGGTGAGAATTAGTATGGAAATTAAGAAAGATTTTGAAGGGTTTGGGGCTAACCCTGAGAAGCCTATGCCAGTTGTGGAATCCATTGTGCCTACTTCAAAGATTAAGGAAATGTGTGCAGAGTGGGTTGAACTGCAAACCTTTATAGATGAAAATCACCCTGACACAGCTGTTGCAAGCCGTGCTTGTGACTATTTCAATGACAATGTTATGGCCCATTTTAGGAAAGTCTTGAAGGAACGGGAGGTACAGAGCTCTATGGACAGATTTGTTGTGCGACAGAGGTCCAGTGACTCTCAAGCTGGTCCTAGTGGCATTAAAAGAAGAAGGGAAGTAACCCCAGAAAAGGACTTGCTACCTCAAGTCCTAATGGAAGGGGATTCCCCTTCTAAACAGTAAGAAGATAATGCTCTCCCCTCCTCCCATCCCATCAATCATCACCAGATCTTCAATAAAAGTAAGTGTCATGTAATTGTGCATGCCTTTTTCAGTTTGTGTGTATTAAAATTAACATTTCATGTGGTAAAAAAAAAATTTTTTCATACTTTTGGGCGTCTTGCACGGATTAATTTTATTTCCATTATTTCTTATGGGGAAAATTCATTCGCATAACGATTATTTCGCATAACGATGAGCCCTCTTGCACGGATTAAAATCGTTAACCGGGGGTCCACTGTATTATTATTATTATTATTTTCTCAGTTGTTTGTTGGGTTATCTTATTGAAACTTGGGCAATGTATGATGGAAAGATACTTCTTAACGTACACCAAAAATGAAAGGAGTCAGACCATAAATAGCGGAGTTTACTTCTTAGCCACTAGCGGCCGCTTAGCGGTGTATTTTTGTATGGTTTTTATGGTTATAGTCTCATTTTTTCGGTCTCATTTGATAGATTGAAAGATATATTACAGAAATAGAAATGATTTTGATTGCTTTCATGATGAAAAGTACCATGAAATTGCGCGCACAGTAGCGAAAATGTTCTTTTCTTTAGCGATGTGCAAGAGTAAACAAATGACGTCACCGTCCAATACCTGTCCGCCTGCCAGTCCAAATTCCAATACGGAGTCAAGAATGGGTTGACATTATTTATACAATTATTACAATAATGCAGCAGTCTGAATAACAGTAAATCTTCTATTCTTTTGTGTGAATAAAAATTTCAAATGGTAAGCAAGAGTAATATAAGAGGGGCCTGTAGCCATGACTAATGAACAGAGAAAATGTTATTTTAGTGCCAGGAATGTCTGCATTGTTTATTCTGGACCCTATTTTGAAATTGGCCAAATTGCCAATTTCTGACCACTTTGAACATTAACCCTTTCAGGGTCCGTCCCGTAGATCTACGGCTTTGCGTTCAGGGTCCAAACCGTAGATCTACGCCATGAGCTCAGCTCACTCTGATAAACTGTGAGTGGTACATTTGGGCCTAGATATGAGAGAATACATCTTTGTGGTATGTGTGCACCACATAAAACAGATCCTGCAGCACACTGTGTATAATGAGAGAAAAAAAATGAAATCATGATTTTTCGATTAAAACAGCAACTTTGCAGTGTTTTTTCATATGTTTTTTATAGTTGTATTTGCGATTTCTTGGTCTCATTTGATAGAATGGAAGACATATTACAGAAATAGAGATGATTTTGATTGGTTTTAGCATTGGAAATGGCTTGAAACTGAGCTCAAAGTAGCGGAAATGTTAAATTTTTGCCGATATTCAAGAGTAAACAAACGACCTCACACGTCTAATACACATCAGCTGGTGGGTCTAATATACATTCACAAATATGGTGATGATATTTATACAATTATTACAGTATTGCATAACAGTAAATCTTCTATTTTTTGGTGTGAATAAAAATTCATTATGTGAATAAAAAATCAAAATGGAATTTATTTGTAAAGCCTCAAAACATAACTAATGAACAGAGGAAATGTTAGTTTAGTGCCAGGAATGCCTACATTGTTCATTCTGGACCCTATTTTGAAATTGGAATATTTTGAACTTTGTGTTAAATTGGCCAAATTAACAATTTCCGATCACTTTATTTTGTAGTTGAAACAGTTGACTTGGCGATTTCTTGTGCTCAATCGATAGAATAGAAGTAATACTAGTGAAATAGCTAAGAATTTGGTTGATTGGAATAATGTAATTGGCCTAAAATGGGAGTCAAAGTCGGCAAAATCGCCGATTCGTAAATATCGCTGACACATCAAAATTCGCGAGAGCATAATTTAGTCAATTTTCCACCAAATTTCGTACTTTTTGTTTTATTACCTTCACAAAAAGATTCTCTACGATTTCATAAGAAAAAATAACAAATTTTTTTTTTGAAAATTCTTGGACACTGGTGCGTGACTCCAGATTTGGGCCTTGGACCCTGAAAGGGTTAAAATGGTATAAAATACCGACAGGTTGTTAGGTAAGACACATTTGCAACAGTTAGGTGTCTTTATTTCGAGACGTTTCGCCTACACAGTAGGCTTCTTCAGTCGAGTACAGAAAAGTTGATAGAAGCAGAAGATACTTGAAGACGATGTAATCAGTCCATCACCCTTAAAATTTTGAGGTGGTCAGTCCCTCAGTCTGGAGAAGAGCATTGTTCCATAGTATGAAACAATATGGAGATGAAGTGGCAGGATGGAGCCTTATATAGCGCCAAGAAGTGAGACGTAGGTCACTAGAAGAGGTAAGAACTCAGATGTTGGGAGGTCAGGTCCCTCTCAAATCCAGCCGTTCTCACTAGTAGAGGTTGTCGAAGTTGATTGTAGGTCTGTACCAAGATACCCTTGTGTTGCAGTGTCTGACAGATTGAACATTAAAATGGTATAAAATACCGACAGGTTGTTAGGTAAGACACATATGCAACAGTTAGGTATCTTTATTTCAAAATAAAGATACCTAACTGTTGCATATGTGTCTTACCTAACATTCTGACCACTTTATTGGGTAGTTGAAAAAGTGAATAGGCAGTTTCTTGTACTCAGTTGACAGACTAGAAATAAATAAGTTTATTGAGGTATACACAAATACAGTTACATTGATTATCATACATAGCAGTGTATGTATAGAGAACCTAGGATAACCCAAAAAAGTCAGACAAAGTGACTTATTTCCAGTACCTGGCTTGGGCTTGCCGTATATGATTTTTTGGTATTTTTTTTTTTTCTCGGTTGTTTGTTGGGCTATCTCATTGAAACTTAGGCAATGCATGATGGAAAGATGCTTCTTAAGATACACCAAAAATAAAAAAGATGGATGATAAATAAGGGAGTTCACTTCTCAGCCATTAGCCGCCTCTTTGCAGTATATTTTCATATGGTTTTTATGGTTGTATTCTCATTTTTTTAGGCTCATTTGATAGAATGGAAGATATGTTACAGAAATAGACATGATTTTGATTGCTTTCATGACAAAAAGTACCTTGAAATTGAGCTCAAAGAAGCGGAAATGTTAAATTTTTGCCGATGTTCAATGAACTTTGTGTAAATCAAGTTGGTTAATTTTATTAAGTGTATTCTAACCTAACCACTCTGTAATCCAGCAAACTCAGTATTCCGGCACACTACTGGTCCCAATGATGCCGGAGTTGTGATGGAGGACCTGTACTGCATTAGTGTAGAAATGGTATAAATAATATCAGCGCACTTGTGAAAGAATATTAGACTCGCCAGTTGATGTGTATTGGACGCATGGCTTGATTTATTTACTTTTGAACTTTGGCAAAAATCGAACATTTCTGCTACTTTGAGCTCAATTTCAAGGTACTTTTCATTGTGAAACCAATAAAAATCATCTCAATTTCAATATGTCTTCCATTCTATAAAATGAGACCAGGAAAACTAGAATACATCCATAAATAGCACACGAAAATACACTGCAAATTCACTGTTTTAAACCAAAAACATAGCCGGAGTTTTTTCTTTCTCATTATGCACTGTGTGCTGCAAGATTTTTTTTTATACTGTGCACATTGACCACAGACCCATTCTTTCATATGTAGGCCCACCAGCTTTCTCTTGCTACATTTGAAGGCGCTAGAATTTATGCGTACTAGTAGGGCACCAACCCTGGCATGCAAGCCGTACTAGTACGGCACCATCCCTGGAAGGGTTAAGTCAATCAGTAAGTCAGTTAAGTCATTCAGTTAAGTCAGTAAGTCAGTTAAGTCAGTCAAGTCATTCAATCAGTCAGTCAAGTCATTCAGTCAGTCAGTCAAGTCATTCAGTCAGTCGGTCGAGTCAGTAAGACATTCAGTCAAGCCAGTAGGTCAGTGAGTCAAGTCAGTCAGTCAGTCAGTCAAATCAGTAAGTCAAGTAAGTCAGTAAGTCAGCAAAGTCAGTCAGTCAGTCAAGTCAGCCAGTAAGTCATTCAATCATTCAGTAAGTCAGCAACATTGGTATGCCTACTGGGTGTTATGACTGCCTGGCAGATACAAGATATGGTAATTAAAAGATCAAAACACAATTCACAAACACAGCTAGCTTGTAGGAGAGAAGTGGAACTGAACACATATTCAGTACAGTCTCTCCTCACTTAACAATGGAGTTCTGGTTAGTGATTCACTAAACATTTTTACAATGCAGTACTCTTATTTATTTTGCCTTGATCTGCAAATTTGTAAATCATCACACTCTTTTACACCCATTTACCATCATTTGCTGCCTGCACCACTCTATGACTGATGTAGATTAAGTATTTGTTTTCAAATAAAATAATAATAATAAAGATAAATCATTATTAGAGCCAATGATGATGATGATATAGTGGTGAGCCAGCAACCATCATCATTCCTACCAGTGTTAATCTGCAGTCACTCTACCTCTCACCTTTTTATTTAAGTTGACTTCTCTGAATTTTTTTATAGGTATTATCCTGCCTACACTCCAACAGCACTTCAAATTTAAATGAGCATTTGCTTCCATTCATGCCAATCTAACAAGGCCCTGCCTCTTAGTATGTCCTTCACACCACTTTCTCTCACTTCCTCAGATGTCCTCAGCATCATCTATCAGACCAAAATTCATACACACACTTAATCAGTCTGCTGTGCTCCATTTGTTCTATATTTCTCAACCACCACACCTTTTAATTTCTCCATTCTTTAATCTCTGCATAATATTCACCCAACACACAAATCTCAGACAAGACAGTGATACTGCCTCCACCCACTTCGCATCAAAGCACTACTACCTCCACACACTTCACAAGACACTGCTACTACATCCACCCACATCACAAGACACTGCTACTACCTCCACCCACTTCGTTCCTGAAACATATAATAACAATGATCTGCACCAACATTGTCAATAAAGGATCACATTATATTGCATATTTCCATTGTGTCAGTATTTTATACCATTTATTTCCATTTGCACCAACCACACAAAAAATGTTTATACTACTGCTGTGAAAATTTTTTACATAATTTCCTAAATGTAGAACATATGTATGCATAATATAATAGTTGTGTAATAAATTTGATGCTGATTTGACACCTTCGAGAAATTTCAAGTGAGGGAGGTGTGGAACAGCTGTAGAGTGATGCGGGAGGGATGCCATATTAAATTTAACATGTGAACACTGGACTGAATTGTGCAAAGTAATGAGGCATTCTCAAAGGTCAAGTGATGTATATCGGCCTCAATCTGTAATTTAGGAATTGTTGATATGTTCCTGCTGGAGAATTGGCATAAATAGTGTGGAAAGCCCTTACAGGTCTCCCTCAACATTCATGAGGGTTAGAGGATCAAGACCCTCGCAAATGTTGAAAAATCGTGAATGTTTGGTGCCCCAGTATATTGTAGGGAAATATAATACAATACTGCTTCCTTAACCTATTGAACATAAGAACATAAGAATGGAGGAACACTGCAGAAGGCCTACTGGCCCGTACAAGGCAGGTCCTTATCGAAACCACCCCTACCAAAAACCACCCAATAATTAACTCCCATACCCATGACACCAATCAAACCCAGTCCCTCCCACTCATATATTTGTCCAATCTCTTTTTAAAGCTACCCAAGGTCCTAGCCTCGATCACCCTACTCAGAAGACCATTCCATGCACCCACCACTCTGTTCAAAAACCAGTACTTACCTATGTCCTTTCTAAATCTAAATTTATCCAACTTAAATCCATTATTTCTGGTTCTTTCCAGGTTCTACACCCGCAGTACTTTATTAATATCGCCTTTATTTATGCCCATCATCCACTTATACACCTCCATGATATCTCCCCTCAATCTAAGTCTCTCCAGAGAGTGGAAATTCAAGGCTCTAAGTCTATCTTCATACGGGAGATCCCTTATACAGTAAACCATTTTAGTCATTCTTCTTTGTATGTTCTGTAAAGAGTCTATATCCATCCTGTAGTAAGGAGACCAAAACTGAGCAGCATAATCCAAGTGAAGCTTCACTAGTGATGTATAGAGCTGTAAAATAACTTTGGAATTTCTGTTACTTACACTTCTTGAAATAAATCCCAGTAATCTGTTAGCCTTATTCTGCACACTTAGGCATTGCTGTCTTGGCTTTAGATTTCTGCTTACATAACTCCCAAGTCTTTTTCACATACTAGTATATGATCAAGCCCTACTTTACCTAGTTTATAACTTCAAGGGTTATTTTCATTACCAAGGACTAGTACGTTACACTTATCCACATTGAACTTCATCTGCCATTTTTCAGAACAAGACATTAATTTGTCCAAATCCTCCTGGAGTTAATTGATATCCTCCTCGGAATGACTCATACGGCCTATTTTTGTATCATCAGCAAATTTGCTCACGTCACTTGTACAATAGGGTCCCACTTTACGGAGTTTTGCTTTACGGCGTTCTGCTAATACAGACATTTCAAATTATGACCAAAACTTGCTATACGGCTCCCCCCACCTGACTTTCTAATACAGTCACCGCAGCCCACCAAATTTGTTTACATTCTCCATGAGCTCAGTAAGCACCGCATCTCTCCATTATGTCTGGAAACTCCAAAATTTTAAGTGTTTTTAAAAGTTATTTCATATTTTATATATACCCTGATAATTATACTTATGTATACCTGTACCTAAATAAAATTACACACTGTGCTGGTGTGCAGGTACACATTAAAATCAGTAACAGTGTCTTATGTCTCGAGATGCCAAATTAGTAAAGATAATAACAATGATAATATTCACAAAGTCTCATTAAATGTTGTATATTACGTTAATATACACATTTTCATTAATCCCATAATGCTCTGCATACAAGGGGCTTTTGGCATGTACACCCAATCACTATATTTCTTTGTACATGTATGTATCATGTCCAAATAAAAAATAAATAAAAATATATAATAAACACTATACATAACATATAAAGATGATAAATACATCCCACAGTAGAATAAATAAACATGAATATGAGATGTGGTAGCCAGACTATTTGTACAAGTAACGCCATATTAATAATGATAATAATAATACTCAATAATAATCACCGAGTCTCATTAAATGTCGTATATTACGTTAATATACATATTTTCAATAATCCATCTATGACATTTTTTTTTCAAAATTATAAAATAAACATGATACATAACATATAAAGATGATAAATACACCCTATAGTAAAATAAATAAACATAAATATGAGATGTGGTAGCCAGACAACTTGTACAAGTGATGGCAAGAATAACGTTTTCTCTAGTGCAACATAAGAGAAAATGTGTTACTAGGGGTAACTGTAGAAAATTATTCCTTTCGTATGCCTTCAATCAGAGCACCATTTCTTCTAAAAAATGGTGTTACATGAGAATGGGAGTGTTCCTCTTTATTTATTCTACCGTATCAACGTAGAGACAAGTTGTACACAGATGTTGTACCAGATGTGTTTGCTTGGTTTGTTTACAAAACTGGCACTTGCCTGGTTTGTTTACATAACTCGGCGAGTGTCCTAATGTACTCATTCTCTCTCTCTATCATTTACTCGTTTTATCTCATTTACTCACCTCTGACCCTACATTAAGACTAGAAATATTTTAAGGTAAGTAATGAGTGAACTATACATGCATTTTATCACTCTGGGATGCTTAAATGCCATAGAATATGTGTGGGTGGGTTGGCCTGGTATGGTAGCCTGGCTGGCTACCATACATACCACACTTGATTTCTTAAAATAAATACTACTCATCTTACCCTAGATTAAGACTACAAATATTTTAAGGTAAGTAATGAGTGTACTATATGTGCATTTTACTTTTTTATTGTAAACTTGTTATCTAGTATTTATATGCATTTATAAGTGGAAAAAAAAAGTTCCACTTTACAGCGATTTCTGCTTTACCTGGAGTTTACCTGGAGAGAGTTTCGGGGGTCAACGCCCCCGCGGCCCGGTCTGTGACCAGGCCTCCTGGTGGATCAGCGCCTGATCAACCAGGCTGTTGCTGCTGGCTGCACGCAAACCAACGTACGAGCCACAGCCCGGCTGATCAGGAACTGACTTTAGGTGCTTGTCCAGTGCCAGCTTGAAGACTGCCAGGGGTCTGTTGGTAATCCCCCTTATGTGTGCTGGGAGGCAGTTGAACAGTCTCGGGCCCCTGACACTTATTGTATGGTCTCTTAACGTGCTAGTGACACCCCTGCTTTTCATTGGGGGGATGGTGCATCGTCTGCCAAGTCTTTTGCTTTCGTAGTGAGTGATTTTCGTGTGCAAGTTCGGTACTAGTCCCTCTAGGATTTTCCAGGTGTATATAATCATGTATCTCTCCCTCCTGCGTTCCAGGGAATACAGGTTTAGAAACCTCAAGCGCTCCCAGTAATTGAGGTGTTTTATCTCCGTTATGCGCGCCGTGAAAGTTCTCTGTACATTTTCTAGGTCGGCAATTTCACCTGCCTTGAAAGGTGCTGTTAGAGTGCAGCAATATTCCAGCCTAGATAGAACAAGTGACCTGAAGAGTGTCATCATGGCTTGGTGGAAGTCTGGAACCTAACCTGCTGTATAAGTGGGTCCCTACTGTAATTCCTTCATCAAGGTCATTAATGTAATTACAAACAAAAGAGGGCCTAAAACTGATCCTTGTGGAAAGCTACTAGTGACTAATCCCCAATCTATATCTACAGGACCTTAAATTGCAATATTAACCTTGACCTAAAACGCTTTCTTGATAGTTGTGAAAGGATCCACAGGCATAACACCAGACACAAACATCTCTATGACATTCCCCGTGTTCGACTAAACCTTTACAAAAATTCAATGTATTTCAAAGGACCTAAAATCTGGAACACCCTACCTGAAAACTCTAGAACTGCAGACACATTCATCACTTTCAAAACTACAGTTAGAAAACATCTTATCTCCCTGATACACCCCGACAACTAACTACATGATAACCACCTGGTGGTTCACAATTACACTCACTCACCCACTGACTATAAACCCAGAAATACTAACCTTAATCTTAACCCTTAAACGGTCCAAACAGATTGACATTCAAATTCGTAGTGCTACAAAAGTAGATCTACTTTTTTTTACATATTTTCAAATATAACAAAAAAATAGATAAAAGTTTTTTTTACACGTTTTCACATGTAAAACAAAAAAAAAATTCTACATTTTTTTACATACTTTCAGACGTTGAAAAAACGTATATATACGTTTGGACCATTTAAGGGTTAAAATAATAAATCCTAACTAGTCATAAGTTTGCCTATGATACTCCAATATAGACACCTTGTATTGTGCCAAAACAAAAGCACTCTGTAATTAGTATTTTATAACATGTAAACCACACAATACCCAAAACCTGTAAACCCCACATTGTAACCCTTATAGAGAATAAACTTGAATTGAATTGAATTCAGATTTGACCCCATTAATGGAAACTCTCTGCTTTCTATTGGTAAGCCATGCCTCTATCCATGCTAGAACTTCTCCTCCTATACCATGAGCTGCCACCTTTCTTAACCCCTTGACTGTCGCAACCCCCAATCCTGAGGCGTCTCCTGGTATCGCAAAATATAAAAAAAAAAAAAAAAAAAAAAAAAAAAAATGATTATTAAATGATAGAGAATCTTTTCCCGATTGTAATGACACCAAAAAAAATGAAATTTGATGGAAAACTGATGGAATTATGCTCTTGCGAAATTAGCGACCTCGGCGATATTTACAAATCGGCAATTTCGCCCACTTTGAGTCCTATTTTCAGCTAATTCCATTGTTCCAGTCGACCAAACTCATAGCTATTTCTTTAGAACTCCATTTTTTCTATCAATTGAGTACAAGAAACCGCCCATTTACTGATTTCAACTACCCAATAATGTGGTCAGAAATTTGCAATTTGGCTAATTTCATGAAAATTAAAAAATATGACAATTTCAAAATAAGGTCCAGAATGAACAATGCAGACATTCCTGGCTCTAAAATAACATTTTCTTTGCTCATCTGTCACGTCTCCAGGCCCCTCTGATATTACTCTTGCTTTCTATTTTGAAGTTTTATTCAAATGAAAAATAGAAAATTTACTGTTATGCAGACTACTGCAATATTGTAATAACTGTTTAAATAATGTCAACCCATTCATGACTGCATATTAGAATAGCTACTTGGACATTTATTGGAAAATGACATCATTTATTTACTTTTGAACATCGGTAAAAATCAAACAGTTCCCCTTCTTTGAGCTACATTTCAAGGTTCTTTTCATAGTAAAACCAATCAAAATCACCTTTGTTTCTATAAGGTGTTTTCCATTCTTTCAAATGAGACCAATAGAACGAGAATATACCCACAAATACTATACGAAAATAGACCACAAAGTCGGCATTTTAATTAAAAAATGGTCCGAGTTTTTTTTTCTCATTATGCACTGCGTGCTGCAGGATTTTTTTATATGATGCACACTGACCACACAGACCCATTCTCTCACATGTGGGCCTACCAGCTTTCTCCTGCTTGATTTGAAGCCACTAGAATTTATGAGTACATATACATCAAAAAAGGTGGCTCATAAGACATATATACAACAAAAACAGGCAAATGGTTAATGAAATTATGCTCTTCAAGACGACTTCTAAATATGAGCTATAATCGATTCCAACAATTTGCCAACTATAGACGTCAGGCTGATTGGATGGTAATTTGATGGAATGGACCTATCCCAATTTGAATACAGGAACTACATTAGCCATCTTCCACATCTCTGGCACAACACCTGTTAAGATGGACGCATTAAACATGCTTGCTAATGGCTGACTAAGTTCCATCTTGCATTTCTTTAAGTACCCTGGAAAACAACTCGTCAGGTTCCGGGGACTTATTTTGTTTCAATTTATCTATCTGTTTGAAAACCATGTCCCTTGAGACAGTAATATTCGTTAATTTGAATTCTTCAGGAACTGAATAATTGTTAATTTCTGAAATCTCATTAACATCTGACAAAAAATAATCATTAAATAGAGAACACATTTCCAGTTCATTCGCCATCAGCTGTCCATTCCCAATTTTCAGAGGTCCTATGTTTTCCCTCACCTTCGTCCTGTACACTTGAAAGAATGCTTTTGGATTAGTCTTTGATTCACTAGCAACTTCAATTTCATAGCCACGTTTAGCTTCCCTAATTCCATTTTTTACTTCTCTTTTTAACTGAACATATTGTTCAATTAGGTTAATCTCTCCTCTTTTGATGCACCTATAAATTTCCCTTTTCTCTCCTAGTAAATGCTTTAGCCTCCTGTTAACCCATTTGGGGTCATTATTATTTGACCTAATATCTCTTTGGGGAATACAGTGAACCCTCGGGTAATGATGCCACTGGATAGCGATAAAATTGGATACCAATGCGTTTTTGCGTACAAATATTGGCGCGGCCAATGATGAAAAACTCAGCTAAGGACATTCGTCCCAAACGTGTCTGCATGGCCTGAGCCCATGTACACGGTGGTGTGCCATTGTTTACAAGCCAGGGAGGATGATTCCACGCGTACATGCGTTATATTTTGTATTATTCCATTGTTTTTAGTGCTTGTAACTGCTAAATAAGCCACCATGGGCCCAAAGAAAGTTTCTAGTGCCAACCCTGTGATAAAGAAGGAAAGAAACACAATAAAATTCAAGAAAAACCTCGTAGCAAAGTACCAAAGTGGAGGAGGAAGAGAGAGGGGTGACTGTGCCTTCTGCAGTGATTCAGTGATTCTACGATATGTATGATACTAAAGTAGCAGGTATCAATAAAGGCTAGAGTGTCAGCCAGTGATAAGTGTAGAATTAACAGTGAAGCAAGTAAGTTAAGCGAGTAAGCAATAGAAAAACGACACGAAAGTAACTCTCCATTGTTGTTGTATGTGTATCGGGCCGCTGAACATACGCCGGCCTGCTACGTATCTTCCACCACTCTAAACCTCTGCCAGCATCTCCTCCATCAAACTAATTAAACTAACATCTCCTCCAAGGTAAGTATAAATATAAAAGTGTAAATATAAGTGTAAATATAAAAGGACCCCAATGGAAATATGTAAGTCACTCTGACTTTTTTGGGTTATCCTAGGTACTTTACACATATGCTGCTATGTATGATAATCTATGTACATAACTGTATTTGTGTAACTCTGAATAAACTTACTTATTTATAAATCAAAATGTAAATATTTCTTATTTATAAATTACATTCATATATTGTTTGTGGATAGTGGTGGTGGCATTAGCCTCCACCAGCAGTGGCCATTATAAATCCAACAACAACACTTCCATCACTTATTCTCACATACATTATGACATATTTTATTCATTCTAGAGTATACATTATGTTATTAACCCTTTGAGGGTTTCAGCCGAACTAGTACGGCTTATGACCCAGGGTTTTTGACGTAGTAGTACGCCTAAATTCTAGCGCCCTCAAATCTAGCGGGAGAAAGCTGGTAGGCCTACATATGAAAGAATGGGTCTATGTGGTCAGTGTGTGCAGTATAAAAGAAATCATGCAGCACACAGTGCATAATGAGTAAAAAAAAACTTTAACCTTTTTTTTGGAATAAAACAGCGACTTTGCACTGTATTTTCATATGGTATTTATTGTTGTATTCTAGTTTTCCTGGTCTCATTTTATAGAATGGAACACATATTACAGAAAATGAGATGATTTTGACTGGTTTTACAATGAAAAGTACCTTGAAATTGAGCTCAAAATAGCAGAAATGTTCAATTTTTACCAAAGTTCAAAAGTAAACAAATCATGCCAAGTGTCCAATACACGTCAACTGGTGAATCTAATATTCTTTTGCAAGTGTGCCAATATTATTTATACCATTTTTTACACTAATGCAGTAGTCTGCTTAACAGTAAATCTTCTATTTTTTGTGAGAATATAAATTCAAAGTGGAAAGCAAAAGAATGTAAGAGGGGCCTGGGGACATGACTAATGAACAGAGGAAATGTCATTTTAGTGCCAGGAATGTCTTTCTTGTTTATTCTGGACCCTATTTGGAAATTGGCATCTTTTGAAATTTGTGTGAAATTGGCAAAATTGCTAAATTCTGACCACTGTACTGGATAGTTGAAATTGGTAAATGGGTGGTTTCTTGCACTCATTCGATAGAAAAAATGGAGTTCTAGCGAAATATTCATGTTTTTTGTCGACTAGTACAGTGGATTTGGCCGAAAATAGGGCTCAAAGTGGGCAAAATCGCTAATGCGTAAACATCGCCGAGACCACTAACTTTGCGAGAGCATAATTCCCTAAGTTTTCCATCAAATTTCATACTTTTAGTGGCATTATGATTGGGAAAAGATTGTCTATCTTTTCATAAGAATTTTTTTTTTTTTTGAAATTTGGCTGACCCTGAGAACGAGTCTTGGAGAGGGCCTGTCGACCGTCAAAGGGTTAATATTGTTTATTATGTCATATTAGATGAATTTTGATAGATAAATAAGCCGTAGAAATTATATTAGTGTCATATTGAAGCATCATATTTGGAACCAGAGCTGCAAATGTTCCACTTAACATAACACTAAATGGATCACCCATCACAAGACTCAGAGAGGGAAAATTCCTAGGAATCCTCCTAGACAGTAGTCTCAAATTCCAGACACATATACAACAAATTTCCAAGAAAATCTCTAAGACAGTAGGCATATTATCAAAGATATGGTACTATGTTCCACAATCAGCTCTCCTGTCACTGTATCACTCACTCATCTACCATTATCTCACATATGGAATTTGTGCATGGGGATCAACAACATCAAATCACCTAAGCCTCTAATAACCCAGCAAAAGGTTGCAATCAGAATGATGATAAATTCCCACTTGCAACAGCATACTCCACCTCTATTCCGAAGTCTAAATTTGCTCACCATAAAGAACATCCATACTTATTCATGTGTCTACTACACACATAGAACAACACACTCAAATATAAACCCTCCACTCAAACTTCTCCTCACCAACCTAAACAGGACACACGACCATAACACAAGACAGATCTCTTTTTGATATACCTCGTGTCCATATCACACTGTGTAAAAACTATGCACATAAAGGTCCCCAAAATCTGGAATTCATTACCAGAACATACTAAAGTAACCAGGCCTGAAAATTAATTTAAGACTTCTAAAAAACCACTTACTCGCCCAGGACTAAATAATCAACACTCAATATTTAACATTACCAATAATTCTCCCAATTACTTAAATCTTAAAACTTCAAGACAACATATAGTAAATTGATCATCTTGTTTGTTATACATTGTAATGCGACAAATTTGTACAACTATGATGCTTCAATATTGAAATGTTCAAATTTCATTGTTTCAAATACTAAATTGTACTTTATATTGTAAATTGTTTATGATCATTTTTACCACTGAACTTTTCATTGCTTGTTAATCTTAAGTTAATTTTAATCCTGCCGATAATGCTCTGCATACAAGGAACTTTTGGCACGTTCACCCGACTACTATAATTACTTGTACAACTATTTATCATGTCCAAATAAACTATATGAATATAAATATGAATGAAAAAAAAAATTATCTTCCTCTTGCCTCCTGCATGTCTGCTACACTTCCTACATGTCTGCTACACTCCCTGCATGCCTGCTACACTCCCTACATGTCTGCTACACTCCCTGCATGTCTGCTACACTCCCTGCATGTCTGCTACACTCCCAGCATGCCTCCTACACTCCCAGCATGTCTGCTACACTCCCAGCATGCCTGCTATACTCCCTGTATGCCTGCTACACTCCCAGCATGTCTGCTACACTCCCAGCATGCCTCCTGCACTCCCAGCATGTCTGCTACACTTCCTACATGTCTGCTACACTCCCAGCATGCCTCCTACACTCTCAGCATGTCTGCTACACTTCTTGCATGCCTGCTACACTCCCTGCATGTCTGCTACACTCCCAGCATGCCTGCTACACTTCCTACATGTCTGCTAAACTCCCTGCATGTCTGCTACACTCCCAGCATGCCTGCTACACTTTTTACATGTCTGCTACACTCCCAACATGCCTGCTACACTTCCTACATGTCTGCTACACTCCCAGCATGCCTGCTACACTTTTTACATGTCTGCTACACTCCCTGCATGCCTGCTACACTTCCTACATGTCTGCTACACTCCCTGTATGTCTGCTACACTCCCAGCATGCCTGCTACACTTTTTACATGTCTGCTACACTCCCAGCATGCCTGCTACACTTCCTACATGTCTGCTACACTCCCTGCATGCCTGCTACACTTCCTACATGTCTGCTACACTCCCTGCATGTCTGCTACACTCCCAGCATGCCTGCTACACTTCCTACATGTCTGCTACACTCCCTGCATGCCTGATACACTCCCAGCATGCCTGCTACACTCCCTACATGTCTGCTACACTCCCAGCATGTCTCCTACACTCCCAGCATGTCTCCTACACTCCCAGCATGTCTCATACACTCCCAGCATGTCTCATACACTCCCAGCATGTCTCATACACTCCCAGCATGCCTGCTACACTCCCAGCATGTCTGCTACACTCCCAGCATGCCTCCTGCACTCCCAGCATGTCTGCTACACTTCCTACATGTCTGCTACACTCCCAGCATGCCTCCTACACTCTCAGCATGTCTGCTACACTTCCTACATGTCTGCTACACTCCCTGCATGTCTGCTACACTCCCAGCATGCCTGCTACACTTCCTACAGGTCTGCTACACTCCCTGCATGCCTGCTACACTCCCTGCATACCTGCTACACTTTCAGCATGCCTGCTACACTTCCTACATGTCTGCTACACTCCCAGCATGCCTTCTACACTCCCAGCACGTCTGCTACACTCCCTGCATGTCTGCTACACTCCCAGCATGCCTTCTACACTCCCAGCACGTCTGCTACACTCCCAGCATGCCTGCTACACTTTTTACATGTCTGCTACACTC
The DNA here is from genome assembly GCF_038502225.1 of Cherax quadricarinatus. Lineage (NCBI taxonomy): Eukaryota > Metazoa > Arthropoda > Malacostraca > Decapoda > Parastacidae > Cherax > Cherax quadricarinatus. The sequence goes on along the minus strand of NC_091301.1, from coordinate 44,308,729 downwards.
CCTGCATGCCTGCTACACTTCCTACATGTCTGCTACATTCCCTGTATGTCTGCTACACTCCCAGCATGCCTGCTACACTTCCTACGAGTCTGCTACACTCCCTGCATGCATGCTACACTCCCTGCATGCCTGATACACTCCCAGCATGCCTGCTACACTCCCTGCATGTCTGCTACACTCCCTGCATGCCTGCTACACTCCCTGCATGTCTGCTACACTCCCTGCATTCCTGCTACACTCCCTGCATGCCTGCTACACTACCAGCTTGTCTGCTACACTTCCTGCATGTCTGCTACACTTCCTGCATACCTACTACACTCGCAGCATGCCTGCTACTCTTCTACATGTCTGCTACACTCCCTGCATGCCTGCTACACTCCCTGCACACCTGCTACACTTCTATCATGCCTGCTACACTTCCTGCATGTCTGCTACACTACCAGCATGTCTGCTACACTCCCAGCATGCCTGCTACACTCCCTGCATGCCTGCTACACTCCCTGCATGCCTGCTACACTCCCTGCATATCTGCTACACTCCCAGCATGCCTGCTACACTCCCTGCATGCCTGCTACACTCCCTGCATACCTGCTACACTCCCTGCATACCTGCTGCACTCCCTGCATACCTGATACACTCCCTGCATACCTGCTACACTCCCTGCATGCCTGCTACACTCCCTGCATACTTGCTACACTCCCTGCATTCCTGCTACACTCCCAGTATACCTGCTACACTCCATGCATACCTGATACACTCCCAGCATGCCTGCTACACTCCCTGCATGTCTGCTACACTCCCTGCATGCCTGCTACACTCCCTTCATGTCTGCTACACTCCCTGCATACCTCTTACACTCCCTGCACAACTGCTACACTCCCTGCATGCCTGCTACACTCCCAGCATATCTGCTACACTCCCAGCATACCTGCTACACTCCCAGCATGCCTGCTACAATTGCAGCATACCTGCTACAATTCCAGTGTACCTGCTACACTCCCTGCATACCTGCTACACTCCCAGCATACCTGCTACACTCCCAGCATACTGCTACACTCCCAGCATACCTGCTACACTCCCTGCATAACTGCTACACTCCCAGCATACCTGCTACACTCCCAGCATACCTGCTCCACTCCCTGCATACCTGCTACACTCCCTGCATAACTGCTACACTCCCTGCATGCCTGCTACACTCCCAGCATACCTGCTACACTCCCAGCATACCTGCTACACTCCCAGCATACCTGCTACACTCCCAGCATACCTGCTTCACTCCCAGCATACCTGCTACACTCCCTGCATTCCTGCTACACTTTCATAATGTAGGTCCTGTTTAGCATTTTCTTCCAGAACAGGCCTTATCACTACACGAGCAAAATTTCCACAAGCGAGCAGACCTCAAGGCAGGTTCCTTGACACTGGTGAGGGCCTCTTGCTCTTGATCTCGGGAATTGTATCTCATTTGTTTGTTGGACTATCTTATTGAAACTAGGGCAATGTATGATGGAAAGATGCTTCTCAACGTACACCAAAAATGAAAGAAATCTAAGCATAAATAATGGAGTTCAATTTTCAGCAATTAGCCACTCCTTAGCAGTAATTTCAAATGGTTTTTATGGTTGTATTCTCGTTTGTTTGGTCTCATTTGATAGAATGGAAGATATATTACAGAAATAGATATGATTTTAATTTCTTTCACGACGAAAAGTATCTTGAAATAGAGCTCAACCTAGGAGAAATGGTCCATTGCTTGGCTGTTTCAGAGTAAACAAATGACGTCACTGTCCATTCCAATATGCAGTCGTAAATTATTTACACAATTATTGCAATAAGGAATAACCGTAAAGCTTATATTTGTGTGAATAAAAATTGCAAATTATTTATATAATAATAATAATAATAATAATAATAATAATAATAATAATAATAATAATAATATGTATAATAATACGTATAATAATAATAGTATAATACAATAATACAGTAATAATTCTCCATGGGGAAGTGGAACAGAATTCTTCCTCCGTAAGCCATGCGTGTTGTAAGAGGCGACTAAAATGCCGGGAGCAAGGGACTAGTAACCCCTTCTCCCATATAAAATACTAAATTTAAAAAGAGAAACTTTCGTTTTTCTTTTTGGGCCACCCTGCCTTGGTGGGATACGGCCGGTTTGTTGAAAAAAAAATAATAATAATTAATAATAATAATAATATTAATAATAATAATATATATATATAATAATAATACATATATAATAATAATGTACTACATATAACAATTATAATAGACGGCTTCAAAAGGCCATCACTAGATGGCAGTGTTTACCACAACAAAGAGGGAGCGGTTGTGGCCGCCTCCACCTGTTACATAATGACATATTGCATTCATTCTAGAGTATATATCATGTTTCTATGTTATTTTTATTGTTTGTTGTGTCATATTAGATGAATTGTGATATATAAATAAGCCATATAGATGATATTAGCGAAATTATTCATGAAGTATTTTGCCTGGTCTCCGGACAAACTCTCGTCCACCGCCAACACCACCCATAGCACTACATGCATGAATTACATATTTTATTCATTCTACAGTATGTTATTTATATTGTTTATTATGTCATATTAGATGAACTGTGATAGATAAAAAAGCCGTATAGATGATATTAGCTAAATTATTCATGAAGTATTTTGCCCGGTCTCCAGACAACCTCTTGTCCACCGTCGACACCGCCCATACCACCACATGAATGATATACATATTTTATTCATTTTAGAGTATATATCAGGTTTGTATGTTATTTATATTGTTTATTATGTCATATTAGATGAAGTGAGATAGATAAATAAGCCGTAGAGTTGATACTAGTGAAATTATTGAAGTACAGAATTCCACTGGAACGGATTAATTGCATTTCAATTAATTTAAATGAGGAAAATTGACTCTGCAAACGAGCAAATCCAGTTGCAAGCAAGGTCATGGAACGGATTAAACTCGCAAGTAGAGGTTCCACTGTACTTGGTCTCAGTCTCACAATGTACCTGGTCCCAGTCTCACAATGTACATGGTCCTAGTTTCACAATGTACCTGGTCCCAGTCTGACAATGTACCTGGTCCCAGTCTCACAATGTACCTGGTCCCAGTCTCACAATGTACCTGGTCTCAGTCTGACAATGTACCTGATCCCAGTCTGACAATGTACCTGATCCCAGTCTGACAATGTGCCTGCTCCCAGTCTGACAATGTGCCTGCTCCCAGTCTGACAATGTACCTGATCCCAGTCTGACAATGTACCTGGTTCCAGTCTGACAATGTACCTGGTCCTAGTCTGACAATGTGCCTGCTCCCAGTCTGACAATGTACCTGCTCCCAGTCTGACAATGTACCTGGTCCTAGTCTGACAATGTGCCTGCTCCCAGTTTGACAATGTGCCTGCTCCCAGTCTGACAATGTACCTGATCCCAGTCTCACAATGTACCTGGTCCTAGTCTGACAATGTGCCTGCTCCCGGTCTGACAATGTGCCTGGTTCCAGTCTGACAATGTACCTGGTCCCAGTCTGACAATGTACCTGCTCCCAGTCTGACAATGTACCTGGTTCCAGTCTGACAATGTGCCTGCTCCCAGTCTGACAATGTGCCTGGTTCCAGTCTGACAAAGTACCTGGTCCTAGTCTGACAATGTACCTGCTCCCAGTCTGACAATGTGCCTGGTCCCAGTCTGACAATGTGCCTGCTCCCAGTCTGACAATGTGCCTGCTCCCAGTCTGACAATGTGCCTGCTCCCAGTCTGACAATGTGCCTGCTCCCAGTCTGACAATGTACCTGCTCCCAGTCTGACGATGTAACTGCTCCCAGTCTGACAATGTGCCTGTTCCCAGTCTGACAATGTGCCTGCTCCCAGTCTGACAATGTGCCTGCTCCCAGTCTGACAATGTGCCTGCTCCCAGTCTGACAATGTACCTGGTTCCAGTCTGACAATGTACCTGGTCCTAGTCTGACAATGTGCCTGCTCCCAGTCTGACAATGTGCCTGGTCCTAGTCTGACAATGTGCCTGCTCCCAGTCTGACAATGTACCTGCTCCCAGTCTGACAATGTACCTGGTTCCAGTCTGACAATGTACCTGGTCCTAGTCTGACAATGTGCCTGCTCCCAGTTTGACAATGTGCCTGCTCCCAGTCTGACAATGTACCTGATCCCAGTCTCACAATGTACCTGATCCCAGTCTCACAATGTACCTGGTCCTAGTCTGACAATGTGCCTGCTCCCGGTCTGACAATGTGCCTGGTTCCAGTCTGACAATGTACCTGGTCCCAGTCTGACAATGTGGCTGCTCCCAGTCTGACAATGTGCCTGGTTCCAGTCTGACAATGTGGCTGCTCCCAGTCTGACAATGTACCTGCTCCCAGTCTGACAATGTACCTGGTTCCAGTCTGACAATGTGCCTGCTTCCAGTCTGACAATGTACCTGGTCCTAGTCTGACAATGTACCTGGTCCCAGTCTGACAATGTGGCTGCTCCCAGTCTGACAATGTACCTGCTCCCAGTCTGACAATGTACCTGGTCCCAGTCTCACAATGTACCTGGTCCCAGTCTCACAATGTACCTGGTCTCAGTCTGACAATGTACCTGATCCCAGTCTCACAATGTACCTGATCCCAGTCTGACAATGTGCCTGCTCCCAGTCTGACAATGTGCCTGCTCCCAGTCTGACAATGTACCTGATCCCAGTCTGACAATGTACCTGGTTCCAGTCTGACAATGTACCTGGTCCTAGTCTGACAATGTGCCTGCTCCCAGTCTGACAATGTACCTGCTCCCAGTCTGACAATGTACCTGGTCCTAGTCTGACAATGTGCCTGCTCCCAGTTTGACAATGTGCCTGCTCCCAGTCTGACAATGTACCTGATCCCAGTCTCACAATGTACCTGGTCCTAGTCTGACAATGTGCCTGCTCCCGGTCTGACAATGTGCCTGGTCCTAGTCTGACAATGTGCCTGCTCCCGGTCTGACAATGTGCCTGGTTCCAGTCTGACAATGTACCTGGTCCCAGTCTGACAATGTGCCTGCTCCCAGTCTGACAATGTGCCTGGTTCCAGTCTGACAAAGTACCTGGTCCTAGTCTGACAATGTACCTGCTCCCAGTCTGACAATGTGCCTGGTCCCAGTCTGACAATGTGCCTGCTCCCAGTCTGACAATGTGCCTGGTCCCAGTCTGACAATGTGCCTGCTCCCAGTCTGACAATGTGCCTGGTCCCAGTCTGACAATGTGCCTGCTCCCGGTCTGACAATGTACCTGCTCCCAGTCTGACGATGTAACTGCTCCCAGTCTGACAATGTGCCTGCTCCCAGTCTGACAATGTGCCTGCTCCCAGTCTGACAATGTGCCTGTTCCCAGTCTGACAATGTACTGACAATGCCTGGTCCCTGACAATGTGCCTGCTCCCACTGACAATGTACCTGCTCTCTGACAATGTACCTGGTTCCAGTCTGACAATGTACCTGCCTAGTCTGACAATGTGCAGTCAATGTGCCTGCTCCCAGTCTGACAATGTACCTGCTCCCGGTCTGACAATGTGCCTGCTCCCAGTCTGACAATGTGCCTGCTCCCAGTCTGACAATGTGCTCTGACAATGTGCCTGGTCCTAGTCTGACAATGTGCCTGCTCCCGGTCCAATGTGCTGGTTCCAGTCTGACAATGTACCTGTCCCAGTCTGACTGCTGCTCCCAGTCTGACAATGTGCCTGCTCCCAGTCTGACAATGTGCCTGCTCCCAGTCTGACAATGTGCCTGTTCCCAGTCTGACAATGTACCTGCTCCCAGTCTGACAATGTGCCTGTTCCCAGTCTGACAATGTACCTGCTCCCAGTCTGACAATGTGCCTGTTCCCAGTCTGACAATGTACCTGCTCCCGGTCTGACAATGTGCCTGCTCCCAGTCTGACAATGTGCCTGCTCCCAGTCTGACAATGTGCCTGCTCCCAGTCTGACAATGTGCCTGCTCCCAGTCTGACAATGTGCCTGTTCCCAGTCTGACAATGTACCTGCTCCCAGTCTGACAATGTGCCTGTTCCCAGTCTGACAATGTACCTGCTCCCAGTCTGACAATGTGCCTGTTCCCAGTCTGACAATGTACCTGCTCCCGGTCTGACAATGTGCCTGCTCCCAGTCTGACAATGTGCCTGCTCCCAGTCTGACAATGTGCCTGCTCCCAGTCTGACAATGTGCCTGCTCCCAGTCTGACAATGTGCCTGCTCCCAGTCTGACAATGTACCTGCTCCCAGTCTGACAATGTGCCTGGTCCCAGTCTGACAATGTGCCTGCTCCCAGTCTGACAATGTACCTGCTTCCAGGGTAACTCTACTTCCCTGCCTCTGAATCTTAACATCAAATTTTTTATTTCTAATACTTGTACTTTTTCTCACCACCTTACTCTGTCAAATGTGCACTTTGTATACATTATTTACAAAGTCACAATCAGAGCAAGCCTCTGACAGTAAAGTCACTAGATAAACAACTACTCAATGACTGGTGTGTGTGAGGAAGGTTTCAACCTCTACATCATCCTACATACAAGAAACAACATTGAAGCTACATATGAAAACATCCTCACCAGGGAAATGCTTTTCACTACAGTATATTATCAATATACAGTGGACCCCCGGTTAACGATATTTTTTCACTCCAGAAGTATGTTCAGGTGCCAGTACCGACCGAATTTGTTCCCATAAGAAATATTGTGAAGTAGATTAGTCCATTTCAGACCCCCAAACATACACGTACAAACGCACTTACATAAATACACTTACATAATTGGTCACATTCGGAGGTAATCGTTATGCGGGGGTCCACTGTATTTATAACATTATAGGTAGTAGGTTGGTAAACAGCAACTGCCCAGGGAGGTACTACCATCCTGCCAAGTAAGTGTACAACGAAAACCTGTAATTGTTTTACATGATGGTAGGATTGCTGGTGTCTTTTGTCTGTCTCATAAACATGTAAGATTTCAGGTATGTCTTGCTGCTACTACTTGCACTTAGGTCACACTACACATACATGTAGAAATATATATATTGACACCCCTCTGGGTATTCTTCTATTTTCTTTCTAGTTCTTGTTCTTGTTTATTTCCTCTTATCTCCATGGGGAAGTGGAACAGAATTCTTCCTCCGTAAGCCATGCGTATTGTAAGAGGCGACTAAAATGCCGGGAGCAAGGGGCTAGTAACCCCTTCTCCCGTATAAATTACTAAATTTAAAAGAGAAACTTTCGTTTTTCTTTTTGGGCCACCCTGCCTTGGTGGGATACAACCAGTGTGTTGAAAGAAAGAAAGATTTATAACATATCTCCATGGGCAAGTGAAACAGAATTCTTCTTCCGTATGCCATGTGTGTTGTAAGAGGTGACTAAGATGCCAGGAGCAAGGGGCTAGTAACCCTTTCTCTTGTATATAATACTAAGCATAAAAGGAGAAACTTTCGTTTTTCCTTATGGGCCATCCTGCCTCAGTGGAATACGGCCGGTGCATTGAAAGAAAGATTCATAACACTGTGTTTAGGTTCTGATTTCCATAAGACTGATGCACTGAGGTATTTATGTTTTTGGTAATTTTTGCTACATATAAAATAGTCATTAAAGAATATCAAAGTTAGTTCTCACACTGTACACTAAAATATACAGCAGGACCTCAGTACTCAAAATTAATTTGTTCCAGAAGGCTGTTCAAGTGCTGATCTGTTTAACCCTTAAACGGTTCAAACGTATATATAGGTTCTTACGCGTAGCGCCCCAAACGTATATATACGTTTTGTTTTTCTTGCCTTCAAATTTGGCTCAATTGGCCTGAGATGCCTTGTTAGCATAGAATGGGTCCTAACACTCAGTGTTTACCTGGAGTTTACCTGGAGAGAGTTCTGGGGGACAACGCCCCCGAGGCCCGGTCTGTGACCAGGCCTCCTGGTGGATCAGAGCCTGATCAACCAGGCTGTTACTGCTGGCTGCATGCAAACCAAAGTACGCAGTATTAAAAAAATCTGGGACCACTTAGTACGATGTGGGAGCGCCAGCTAGAGCAAACAGTGTGGCAAACACCAAGGATTCACTGATGTAATGTCATATTAACACTCCTCTTTTAAGAGGAAAATGATGTTAACCCCAAATTTAGGGTTTGTCTATCTCTGTATCTCTGTCTATCTCTATCTCTGTCTTCCTCTATCTCTGTCTCTGTCTGTCTCACAGGTACACATAAATGCAAGTATACATAGTGTAAATTACCTAGGATAACCCAAAAAAATCCAGACAAAGTGCTATACTCTGCTTGAAGATGTGAGTAAAGGTGATGATGACAGTCTTGTGGCTCTCTGAAACAGAGAGCTAGATGGATAGACAGATAGACAGGGAGCTTGACAGACAGACAAACAGACAGACATGTTTGTGTACCAGCAAAAATAAACAAAGTGAGGGCGATGCTCATCAAATATCACCTCTAATCTTTTCTTATCAGCTGCACCCTCCCCCACCCTCGTGTATGCTCATCAAACGTCAGTTCTTATCAGTTATCTCATCTTATCATGTCACTGTCAGGGGTGGACTTTGTTTTTCATGCTTCAAGGGAATTTATTATAACCTATTATTATTATTATTATTATTATTATTATTCCTCATCTTCTTCCTCTTCTTCTTCCTCTTCTTCTTCTTCTTCCTCTTCTTCCTCTTCTTCTTCCTCTTCTTCTTCCTCTTCTTCCTCCTCTTCTTCCTCTTCTTCTTCCTCTTCTTCTTCCTCTTCTTCATCTTCTTCTTCATCTTCTTCTTCCTCTTCTTCTTCCTCTTCCTCTTTTTCTTCCTCTTCTTCTTCCTCTTCCTCTTCTTCCTCTTCTTCTTCCTCTTCTTCTTCCTCCTCCTCCTCCTCTTCCTCCTCCTCTTCCTCCTCCTTCTTCTTCTTCTTCTTCCTCCTCCTCCTCCTCCCTCCTCCTCCTCCTCCCTCCTCCTCCTCCTCCCTCCTCCACCTCCCTCCTCCTCCTCCCTCCTCCTCCTCCCTCCTCCTCCTCCTCCTCTTCCTCCTCCTCCTCCTTCTTCTTCTTCCTCCTCCTCCCTCCTCCTCCTCCTCCTCCTCCTCCTCCTCCTTCCTCCTCCTCCTCCTCCTTCCTCCTCCTTCCTCCTCCTCCTCCTTCCTCCTCCTCCTTCTTCCTCCTCCTCCCTCCTCCTCCTCCTTCCTTCTTCCTCCTCCTTCCTTCTTCCTCCTCCTTCCTTCTTCCTCCTCCTTCCTTCTTCCTCCTCCTTCCTTCTTCCTCCTCCTTCCTTCTTCCTTCCTCCTCCTTCTTCCTCCTGCTTCCTCCTGCTTCCTCCTCCTCCTTCCTCCTCCTACTACCTCCTCCTTCCTCCTCCTTCCTCCTTCCTCCTCCTCCCTCCTCCTTCCTCCTCCTCATTCCTCTTCCTCCTCCTCCTCCTCCTCCTCATTGTTATTATATACTTCCACATATCCAAAACATTGCTGAAACATATAAATACTTTGCATATATTCCAAGACACTAGTAAATGGCTAAGGCAGATGTAAATGTCCACCTGTGAGTGTGTTTGTGTCAATTTGAGTACAGTTTCAGTACCTAATACTATTGTCAGAACAAAGACTGGTTATAAAATGAAAAGAACTACTACAAATTGTAATTATCAGAACATAAAAATTACATAAAATAATATGAAAAATAGAAAAAAGGGTATATCGGCAACACTTCTGCAAGCGGCAGGACTCGATGTTGCTGTCACATGAGCATCCAGTGCCAACTTCTCGGCCTCATATCTCGGTAAGTACTGACCCTAATTTTTTTTTATTCTAAAACATGTCAAAAAATGTGTTCTTTTTTTCTATATAAAAAAAAAAGATTTTTTTTTTTTTTCAAAATATTCGGGGCGCTGTGCGAGTGAACGTATATATATGTTTGGACCGTTTAAGGGTTAAGTACTGAACAAATTTTTCCGGTAAGGAATTATGTAAATTAGATTAATCTGTTTCAGACCCACAAAAATACACTTACAAAAGCATTTTAACATGAAGTTTACAATCCTAGCATGCATAAATCTATAAAATGAAGGTCTCAGAAACACTATCACCAGCTAACCGTTTTTCATTGATCCAAATCAACAATTTCTCAACCTCTTCAATTGTCTGTGATCTTTGTTTCGTAACTGCTTTCACCCCTTTTACAACATCAGCCTTCTTAATGGCCTCTTTATATTTTAGTATCACAGAGATCATAGATTTCGCCATATGAAACTCGGTAGCAAGATCAGACACACGGGCGATGCTTTCATATTTCGGTATGAGTTCTTTTTTCATTTCTATTGTGACTAACCAATTTTCTTTCTGGTTGTGTTATTACTAATCCTCTTAGGCTCTATGGTGACTTATTTATACAAATAATATAAACAACAAAAAATGTGAAGAAACACAAAATACTTTACAGCAAAGTTCAGTGGAGTTTTGCACTGAGCGACAGCTGCGGGGAAACTGACGCACACTGTTTGGTCAAGTGCCGAGCAAATGGTTGATTACCAAACAATTTTTTTTTACCAAACAAAGCATTCGAATACCGAATCGTTCAAGTTGGGAGCTGTTCGAGTACTGAGGTACTACTGTTTTTACATAAATAATTTTTTCTTTTATAAATTGCACATCAGGGCTCTAATTTGTAAGTGCATTATGCAAAATTATGTAGAGATTTTCTCATCATCTCAGTCACTTGGGAAAAGTTTTTAGCATTAGTTATTCAGTGTAACAAATGTTATTCATTAATCAGGATCATTTTCATCCATATTACAGGGTAGTAACTGAAGGTGGGCTTCTACTGCATTAAGTAGCATTGCACACCATGCTAGTTCTCCTGTAAACAATGAACTATGCAGCCTCACCTCTGATCCAGTAGTAGCTGTGATGCTTGGGCCAATATCTATCGCTGTCCTCCTCACCTTTGAGCCGATTATGATCCGTAGATTCAGCAGGAAATAGGACATCAGGAAAAAGGCGATCAAAGGAATATCCAGGATAACGAGGACGGTTTTCCACATAATTGCGAACTGTTGGTTGTAACCTTGACATGAAGTCTTGTGATGGGGTTCCCAGCTGTTCTGTAATGCAATGATCCATCATTTTAAAAAACATTCTTATAACTAAAAAGCCATTCTTATGTTGTTTACATTTTGAGGATAGATTAAAATTGTACTATCAGAGTTTACACACAGTCCTTTTCTGATTACAGTTTTTTTTATAACATAACAGATACAAAAATGGTGCATATGCTACTTGAACTAACAGTTTTTTAATAAATCATCAAGATTGCCTATGTTACCTTTAGTGTGCTGTAACATATCAATACTCCAGTTACTTCATGTACTGCCCAATATATTAAATAACTTTTTGGATGCCATCATTTATTCTAGTACAGAATGTTTTAATGTTGGCTACTGGTATCTAGAACATACAGTCACATACAAACTCCCACAAGAACATCTTGAAAGGCATAATGTCAGGGGAGCATGGGGGAGGAGGGACATTTCATTGGGGTATCACACTTGATCCATCTGTCAGGGAACTTCATGTTACAATAATTACACAATCATATCCATAAAACTGCATTTTTATGTTTATTGGTATAATAAATTTTGAAACTGGAAAAGGACTTTATTATTAACATTTGTTACTTATTTAATCTATAACTTCATCATATATTTTTTATAAGACATTTACCATTTTTCCCCACACAGTTTTCTAATTTTTTCATTCTTTATTGATTACATAATGATCACACCACATGTCATCTCCAGCAGCATCTTTGTTGAAACATTTAAAGCCCATGTTTAACACCCATACAAAAGTATTCACACAAATATACTCTGATAAATTCACTTTTTGTGTCTATTGAAAAATACATTTATTTCCACATAATCCTCATTAGTCCACCTATCTTCTTTCTCCTCATCTATTTTATTATTCATCTCACTTTTCTTACCTGCTTCTGAACCTAAAACTTGAACACTATGGGGTCAGAGGACACTCTCTCAATTACTTAAAATCTTATCTTAACAATAGGAAACAGTATGTATGCACAAATGGCATCAACTCCACTACACAACCTGTTCTTGTTGGAGTCCCACAGGGTAGTGTCCTTGGCCCATTTCTCTTTCTCATTTACATCAATGACCTCCCAAATGCACATAAACTCCTTAAACCAGTTTTATTTGCAGATGACACTACCTATGTCTTCTCTCCCCCAAACCCAACTATATTAACAGACATTGTAAATTATGAACTACTAAAAATATCCACTTGGATGACTACCCACACACTTACTCTCAATATAGACAAAACCTACTTCATACTATTTGGAAACAGAGCTTCAAATGTACAGCTAAACATATTGATAAATGGTTCACCCATTTCAAGACACAACAGAGGGCAAATTTCTAGGTCTCCACCTTGACTGCAGTCTCAAATTCCAGACCCATATACAGCAAATATCCAAGAAAGTCTTCAAAACAGTAGGCATCTTTCCAAGATATGGTACTATGTACCCCAAACAGCTCTTCTAGCTCTTTACCTCTCTCTCATTTACCCTTACCTCTCATATGGTATTTGTGCATGGGCTCAACCACAGCAAATCACCTTAAACCTTTAATAACCCAACAAAAAGATGCTGTGAGATTGATTACCAACTCCTGCACTAGACAGCACACTCCACTGCTTTTTGAGAACCTTAATTTGTTTAATATGCAAAACATCCATACTTATTATTGTGCCTACTACATACACAGAACATTATACTTCAACATTAACTCTCCTCTCAAACTCCTACTTGATAACTACAACAGAACACACAGGCATAACACAAAGCACAAATCCCTGTTCGATATCCCATGTGTCCATCTCTCTCTATGCAAAAATGTTATGCATGTAAAGGGCCAGAAGATCTGGAATTCATTACCAGAACAATTTAAGGCCCTACTTAGAAATCACCTCATCACCCAAAATTAACCAGACAAACACTATACTTAACACCTACCAGTTACTCAAAAACCTCCTAAATAATTTCTGACTGCTCAACTATTTGATCATTTACTTCAAACTTAAAATTGTTTCAATTTCATTATTGTAAATTGTGCTTGTTGATTGCTCAACTATTTAATCAGTACTCCAAACTTAAAACTGTTTAAATTTCATTCTTTGAAACTGCACTAAATTGTAATTCCATTTCTCCAGTTGCCCACACTCATAGCTATTTCACTAGAACTCCATTTGTCCTATCGACTGAGTACAAGAAACTGCCCATTTACTGATTTCAATTACCCAATAAAGTGGTCAAAAATTGGCAATTTGGCCAATTTCACACATATTTCAAAAGATGCCAATCTCTAAATCAGGTCCAGAATAAACAATGCAGACATTCCTAGCACTAAAATAACATTCTCTCTGCTCATTAGTCACGTCTCCAGGTCCCTCTTATATTACTCTTGCTTTCCATTTTGAATTTTTATTCACACAAAAACTAGAAGATTTACTGATATGCAGACTACTGAATTATTGTAATAATTGTATAAATAATGTCAACCCATTTATGACTGCATACTAGACTCACCAGTTAGACACGTACTGGACAGTGGCGTCATTTGTTTACTCTTGAACATCAGCAAAAATTGAACATTTCCACTACCCTGAGCTCAATTTCAAGGTACTTTTCGTCATGAAACCAATCAAAATCATCTCCATTTCTGTAATTTATCTTCCATTCTATCAAATGAGACCAAGAAAACGAGACTACAACCATAAATACCACATGAAAATACACCTCGAAGTCAGCATTTTAAACCAAAAACACGGGAGTTTTTTTTTCTCATTATGAACTGCGTACTGCAAGATTTTTTTTATACTGTGCACACTGGCCATGCAGACCCATTCTCTCACATGTAGGTCTACCAGCTTTCTCCTGCTAGATTTAAAGCCACTAGAATTTTGGCATAATACTGTACTACGGCACCAACACTGGCTTGCAAGCTGTAGTACTATGACACCAACAGTGAAAGGGTTAACTTCCTTCTTTTAGACACACTCTCAAACTCTTCCACCAGCATTTGTAACTGCTTGTCCGAATCTACCAGAAGCACTGCATCGTCAGCAAAGAATAACAGTTACAACTCTCACTTGCATTATCTCTGTAATGCCACACCTATTCTCAACATACTGGTGTATAGATATACACTTTTTTTACAGCTAATCTGTACACAGTGGAACTTCAGTTTTCATCATTAATCTGTTCCAGAATGTCTGACAAAAACAGAATTCGAGAAAATCTGAAGCAATATTTCACATAAGAAATAATGTAACTCCAATTAATTCATTGCAGACCCCCAAAAGTATTAACAAAAAATACATTTTATGGAGAATAACTATAGTTTTACATACAGAAAACAATGAGAAATAAATATAAAGGACTAATGAAATGGATAAATGAACATTTAGCATCACTTTTACCTTTATTGAAGACTCTTGTTGGCATATGGAAGACAGTGAGGAGGGGAGAGAGAGGAGAGGTTATCTCTACCACCATCACTACCACCATCTACCACAATCACTACCACCCTCTACCACCATCACAACCACTACCACCATCACTAACACCCTCTATCACCATCACTACCACCCTCTACCAACGAGAAAGAAAGCCAGACTGACTCAGAACACATGGGATGCTTTGTGTGAGCGTGGGCGGACACATTCGGTATGGTGGACAACTATCAACTCAACAAAAACCGAGGTGATGAACGAAAACTGGGACAAAATTTTGACAAAAAAAAGTTATTGAAAACCGAATTCGACAAAAACCAGGGCAAATGAAAACCGAGGTTACACTGTGAACAGGTCCACATCCCTTTATCTGAAATTCGAAAAGTTCAGAAAACCGAAGTTTTTCATGGAGTGTGAAGCGCTAGTCATCTCTATATAACTCCAACGCCACCATGTGGTGGCATGATCCAGCACTGACAGCCAGAGTGGCAGGTGTCAGTTATGTCTCAGTGCTTGTAGTGTTCACACGTGCACCTGCTGTTTGCTGATATTTTATTTTTGCTTATTATTTTGTGACCGTGTTTAATTTCATTGTGAAAATGTCAAGAAGAGCTGCAGATACCCCTATGGGTAACAGTGAGAAAAAGAAAAGGAAGCATCTCACACTATCAATAACGCAGAAAGTAGTTACTGCAGAAGCATGATCATGGTGTGTCAGTGCAGTGTCTTACTGTAGAATATGGTGTTGGAACTACCAATGTTTATGATTTAAAGAAACAGAAAGACATGTTACTGAAGTACATGTATTATAGTGACAGTAATGACCAAAAACTAATGAAAAATAGGAAAACACTGCATAGGGCAAAAAATGAAGATCTTGGCCATGTGTTAACCCTTTGAGGGTCTGTGCCGTAGAGCTATGGCTATACGTTGAGGGTCCAAACCGTAGATCTATGCCATGAGCTTAGCTCACTCTGATAGGCTGTGAGCTGTAAATTTGGGCCTAGATATGAGAGAATACATCTATGTGGTATGTGTGCACCACATAAAACAAATCCTGCAGCACACAGTGCATAATGAGATAAAAAGAGAACTGAGACCATAATTTTTGATTAAAACAGCGACTTTGCAATGTTTTTTTGTATGTTTTTATAGTTGTATTTATGATTTCTTGGTCTCATTTGATAGAATGGAAGATATTTTACAGAAATAGAGATGATTTTGATTGATTTTAGTAATGGAAATGGGTTGAAACTGAGCTCAAAATAGCAGAAATGTTAAATTTTTGCCAATGTTCAAGAGTAAACAAATGATCCCATACGTCTAATACACGCCACCTGGTGGGTCTAATATACATTCACAAATGTGGTGACATTATTTATACAATTATTACAGTATTGCATAACAGTAAATCTTCTATTTTTTGGTTTGAATAAAAATTCATTATGTGAATAAAAAATTAAAATGGAATTCATTTGTAAAGCCTGAAAACATAACTAATGAACAGAGGAAATGTTAGTTTAGTTCCTGGAATGCCTGCATTGTTTATTCTGGATCCTATTTTGAAATTAAAATAGTGGAACCTCTACTTGCGAGCATGTCCATGTGCAAGTTTTTCCAAATACGAGCAGTTGATGGGTCGATTTTTTGCTTACATACGTGAGCAAAATTTCCACAAGCGAGCAGACCTCAAGGCAGGTTCCTTGACACTGGTGAGGGGCTCTTGCTCTTGATCTCGGGAATTGTATCTCATTTGTTTGTTGGACTATCTTATTGAAACTTGGGCAATGTATGATGGAAAGATGCTTTTTAACACATACCAAAAATGAAAGAAATCTAAGCATAAATAATGGAGTTGACTTCTCAGCAATTAGCCACTCCTTAGCGGTAATTTCGAATGTTTTTTATGGTTGTATTCTCGTTTGTTTGGTCTCATTTGATAGAATGTAAGATATGTTACAGAAATAGATATGATTTTGATTGCTTTCATGATGAAAAGTACCTTGAAATAGAGCTCAACCTAGGAGAAATGGTCCATTGCTTGGCTGTTTCAGAGTAAACAAATGACGTCACTGTTCATTCTAATATGCAGTCGTGAATGGGTTGACATTATTTATACAATTATTGCAATAAGGAATATCAGTAAATCTTATATTTATTGTGTAAATAAAAATTACAAATTATTTATATAATAATAATAATAATAATAATAATAATAATATGTATAATAATAACATGTATAATAATAATACGTATAATAATAGTATAATAATAGTATAATAATGTAATACAATAATAATAATAATAATAATAATATATAATAATAATGCATATATAATAATAATGTACTACATATAATAATTATAATAATAGACAGCTTCAGAAGGCTGTCACTAGATGGCAGTGTTTACCACAACAAAGAGGGAGTGGTTGTGGCTGCCTCCACCTGTTACATAATGACATATTTTATTCATTCTAGAGTTTATATCATGTTTCTATGTTATTTATATTGTTTATGTCATATTAGATGAACTGCGATAGATAAATAAGCCGTATAGATGATATCAGCGAAATTATTCATGAAGTATTTTGCCCGGTCTCCAGACAATCTCTTGTCCACCACCGACACCGCCCATACCACTACATGAATGACATATTTTATTAATTTTAGAGTATATATCAGGTTTCTATGTTATTTATATTGTTTATTATGTCATATTAGATGAAGTGAGATAGATAATTAAGCCGTAGAGTTGATATTAGCGAAATTATTGAAGTACAGAATTCCACTGGAACGGATTAATTGCATTTCAATTAATTTAAATGAGGATAATTGACTCTGCAAACGAGCAAATCCAGTTGCAAGCAAGGTCATGGAACGGATTAAACTCCCAAGTAGAGGTTCCACTGTATTTTGAACTTTTGCATTAAATTGGCCAAATTACCAATTTCCGATCACCTTATTTTGTAGTTGAAACAGTTGACCTGGCGATTTCTTGTGCTCAATCGATAGAATAGAAGCAATACTAGTGAAATAGCTAAGAATTTGGTCGACTGGAGTAATATAATTGGCCTAAAATGGGAATCAAAGTCAACAAAATCGCCGATGTGTAAATATCGTAGACACATCAAAATTTGCGAGAGCATAATTTCGTCAATTTTTCATCAAATTTTGTACTTTTTGTTTTATTACCTTTAGAAAAAGATTCTCTATCATTCATAAGAAAAAATAACAAAATTATTTTTTGAAAATTCTTGGACACTGGTGCGCACTTTGAAATTTAGCCTTTGGACCCTGAAAGGGTTAATGGAGTGGATTCGACAACAAAGTGAATGTATGCCACTGACTGGCTTGCTGGTCATGAAACAAGCTAGAATATACCATAAATAACTGGACACTGAAGGCAAGTGTCAAAATTTAGATGGTTGGCTGCAGAAATTAAAGAAGCATAATGGTGTAATATGTCTGAAAATCTATGTTGAAAAAGCTTCTGCTGACCATGAAGCAGCTGAGAATTACATTGATGAATTGCCAAGATAACATCTGATGAAAACCTTAGTCCTGAACAAATTTACAATGCTGATGAAACAGCATTCTACTGGTGCTATGTTCCTAGAAAAACATTAACAATGGCTGATGAGAGAGCACCAACAGGCTTTAAGGATGCTAAAGACAAGTTAACTATTCTTGGGTGTGCCAATGCTGCAGGCACACACAAGGTGAAGTTGGCAGTGATTAGAAAACGCAAACATCTGAGATGTCTGAAAGGTGTACGTAATTTACCCCTGCATTTTTATGCCAACAAGAAAGCATGGGTAACCCAAGAAATGTTTTCCAAATGGTTCAATAACCACTTCGTACCAGCTGCACGAGGTCATTGCAGGCAAGCTGGACTAAAAGAAAACTGTAAAATTTTATTGTTCCTGGATAACTGCTCCGCACATCCCCCTGCCGAACTTCTTGTGAAAAGTAATGTTTTCGGCATCTACTTGCCCCCTAATGTGTCATCTGTATTGCATCCTTGTGACCAAGGAATTTTAAGCTCAATGAAGAGCAAGTATAAAGGCTATTTTTTCAACTGCATGCTTGCTGCAGTCAACAGAGGAATAGGAATCCAAGATTTCCTGAAAGAGTTCAATGTTAAGGATGCCATTTATGCAGTTATTAATGCTTGGAAGGATGTTGATAAATCAGCATTAACAAATGCTTGACACAGACTTTGACCTAAAATGATGTCTGATGTAAATGAACCTAGAGATGAAGACTTTGAAGGATTTTTGTGCACTGATGAGATGATGATATCAAACCTTCAAGCTTACGCTAAAAGTTTATTGGACAAAAGTGTAAATAAGTTACAGGAAGCTGACATCAAAGAAATGCTGAAGACTGGCAATGATACATCTGTTGTGCATTCTTTGAGTGATGGTGAAACTGCTGAAATGGTGTTAAATACAAATAAGAATAGTAGTGATGATGATGATGACATTGAGAACACAGGTAAAAGAGTCCCCATAGACAATATGGTGAAAATGTGTGATCAGTTAATTGCTGGCCTTGAACAATATGCATCTATCAGTGAGCAAGGAATTATGGCAATTTACTCAGTTAAAGAGAGACTGATTAGACAGAAACCTATGTTAATAAGACAGATGACACCTGAAGAAGTCTTTAACCCTTTCAGGGCTGAGAGGCCCTCTCCTAAACTTGTTCTCAGGGTCGAAAATTTTTCGGAAAAAAAAATTATTTTTTCTTATGAAATGATAGATAATCTTTTCCCGATCATAATGACACCAAAAGTATGAAATTTGATGGAAAACTTATGGAATTATGCTCTCACAAAGTTAGCGGTCTCGACGATGTTTACACATCGGCAATTTCGTCCACTTTGAGCCCTATTTTCAGCCAATTCCAGTATACTGGTCGACAAAAATGATAACTATTTCACTAGAACTCCATTTTTTCTATCGAATGAGTACAAGAAACCACTCATTTACCGATTTCAACTATCCAATAAAGTGGTCAGAAATTGGTAATTTTGCCAATTTCACACAAATTTCAAAAGATGCCAATTTCCAAATAGGGTCCAGAATAAACAAGACAGACATTCCTGGCACTAAAATAACATTTCCTCTGTTCATTAGTCACATCCCCACGCCCCTCTTACATTTCTTTTGCTTTCCACTTTGAATTTTTTTCTCAAAAAAATAGAAGATTTACTGTTATGCAGACTACTGCATTAGTGTAGAAATGGTATAAATAATATCAGCGCACTTGTGAAAGAATATTAGACTCGCCACAGAATACAACCATAAATACCATATGAAAATACAGTGCAAAGTCGCTGTTTTAAACCAAAAACATGGTCAAGGTTTTGTTTCTCATTATGCACTGTATGCTGCAGGATTTTTTTTATACTGTGCACACTGACCACGTAGACCCATTATTTCATATGTATGCCTATCAGCTTTCTCTCGCTAGATCTGAAGGCTCTAGAATTTACGCATACTAGTACGTCAATAACCCTGGTGCGTAAAACGTACTAGTACGTCGGAAACCCTGAAAGTTAAAAATGCCGTCTGTAAATCATCTTGAGAATGATGTTCCTGGTCTATAATTATCCCATTTCATATATCAATATATTACTCTATAAATAAACCATAGTAGTATTTGTAGTTTTTATTTGTCACACTTAGTGTGAGTTATTTTTTTTTTTATTATCACACCGGCCGATTCCCACCAAGGCAGGGTGGCCCGAAAAAGAAAAACTTTCACCATCATTCACTCCATCACTGTCTTGCCAGAAGGGTGCTTTACACTACAGTTTTTAAACTGCAACATTAACACCCCTCCTTCAGAGTGCAGGCACTGTACTTCCCATCTCCAGGACTCAAGTCCGGCATGCAGTGTTAATGTTTGATTATGGGGTGCTGCCCTAGACCCCACCTTCATTCTGAAATTCAAAAAATTCTGAAATTCGAAACACTACTTGCCCCAAGGGTTTTGGATAAATGGATGTGCACCTGTACTGTACATGAAATAACCTTGTTGAAATGACACATTCCTGTTTAAGGCTCACTTTTACTGAGCCTCATTCTTTATAACTTTCAGAATCCTACCATGTATTC